>NC_053492.1:381293943-381625609 GCF_905171775.1 Rana temporaria | reverse complement strand
TTTGGGAGCCCCTTCCAGAAGATGTCGCCATTCAGACAATGCCAATTTGATGGCCAGCAGTTCTCGATTCCCAACATCATAATTCATCTCTGCCGGAGAAAACTTTCTAGAGAAAAAAGCTACTGGATGGATTCTACCAGACTTTGGCTGTCTCTGGGAGAGTACGGCACCTGCTCCAACCTCAGAGGCATCAACCTCAACAATGTACTGGAGGTCAGGATTTGGATGCTGAAGAATTGGAGCTTTACTGAACATGTCCTTTAATCGCTGGAAAGCTGATTTTGCTTCTGAAGACCAGGCCTTGCAATTTGTACCCTTCTTAGTCATGGCAGTAAGGGGTGCCGCAATGGAGGCAAAACTCTTAATGAAGCGTCTGTAGTAATTTGCAAACCCTAAAAAGCTTTGGAGTCCTCTTAAAGTGTTCGGTTGGGGCCATTGCAAGACAGCGGAAAGTTTTTGAGGGTCCATTTGGAAACCGTCAGCACTTATGATGTACCCAAGGAAAGGAATACAGCTTTGATGGAAACTGCATTTCTCGATTTTTGCATAAAGATGGTTTTCTCTAAGCCGTTGTAATACCTGTTTCACATGCGAGATGTGCTCTGGAAGAGTCTTGGAAAAGATTAAAATGTCGTCCAAGTAGATGATCACAAAACGGCTGCTGAAATCATGAAAAATTTCATTCATGAAACGTTGAAAGACAGCAGGTGCGTTACACAAGCCAAATGGCATGACCAAATATTCAAAGTGTCCATTACGAGTGTTGAATGCTGTCTTCCACTCGTCCCCCTCATTAATTCGAATCAGGTTATAAGCCCCTCGTAAGTCTAGCTTGAAAAATATAACAGCCCCCTTAAGTAGATCAAATAGTTCAAGAATGAGTGGCAAAGGGTAGGAGTCCTTAACGGTGATTTGATTTAACCCCCGATAGTCTATGCATGGTCGAAGGCCCCCATCTTTCTTTTCAACGAAGAAGAAACCTGCTCCTACTGGAGAAGAAGAGGGTCGGATAAAACCTCTTTCCAAGTTGTCTCTTACGTATTCCTCCATAGAGTTTTGTTCGGGCAGAGACAGGGGGTAGGTCTTTCCTTTGGGAAGAGGTGCTCCGGGAATCAATTTAATTGTACAGTCAAAAGGACGATGTGGAGGTAACACCTCTGCCTTTTGTTTGCAAAATACGTCTGCAAAGTCATGGTATTCACGAGGCAAGGTAGGTGGGATAGTCACAGGAGCCAACATGCAAGCAGAAAGTCTTTTGGGTTGAGACAAACAGCGAAGGCGACAGGACGATCCCCAGGAGGTTAGTTCTCCATTTTCCCAATCAAAAGAAGGGTTGTGAAGTTGTAACCATGGGTAACCAAGGATGATAGGCAGAAGCGGAGAATCAATAAGAGACAAGACAACTTCCTCTTTGTGGAGGAGGCCTACCTGCAGGGTGATTGTCGTAGTCTCGAATTTCACAATGCCATCTCCCAAGGGCTGTCCATTCAGGGTGGTAATGTTCAGGGGTCTAGACTTAGGAACAAACGGGATGTTGTTCTTTCTTGCAAAAGTGTAGTCCAAGAATATACCCGCAGCTCCGGAATCCACAAAAGCCTCACAGAAAACAAGCTTAGAAGATAAATGGATAGTAGCCGGAACAGTAATCTTGGTCTTGGAGGATCTACCTGTAAGGTCTAAGCCAGCTCCTCCAACACTGGTTAGACCCTGCCTTTTACTGGACGGGAGGGGCAGACAGATACTAAATGTCCTTTAAGTCCGCAGTACAGGCATAGGCCCAATGAACGCCTCCTTTGTTTCTCTGACTCAGTTAGGTGGAGACGGCTCACCTCCATGGGTTCCACAGGTGTCTGGGGTTCAACAGAGGTTTCAGGTTCTGGCTGAGGTGGTGCTTGGAAGTTAGGGGCCAAACGGTAAACTGGCCTAGGAACCTTGCGGGTTCTAAGTCTCTCTTGGCACCTTTCATGGTACCGGACATCCAGACGAACACACAGCTCTATGAATTTCTCAAGGTCTTCTGGGAGATCCTTATAGACTAATTCGTCCTTGATGCGATCCGTAAGACCTTTTCGGAAGGCTGCACGTAATGCCCTTGAGTCCCAATTAGTTTCAGCAGCAAGGGTACGGAACTCAATAGCATACTGTGCCACAGATCTGGTGTCTTGTTGTATGTCCAAGAGGGAGTACTCAGCTGCAGAAGCTCTACCTGGCTTGTCAAATACAATCTGGAGAGAGGCCAGAAATTTTTCAGCATCTTGGAGTACAGGATCGTTGCGTTCCAAATAAGGAGAGACCCAGGCCAGGGCCTTCCCCTTTAACAAGGAAATTACAAAAGTCACTTTGGCAGACGAACTGCTAAAAATCGCAGGGTTGTTGCGGAAATGCAAACGGCAAACATTTAAAAAGCCTCTGCAGTCCTCAGTATCACCAGCAAACTTGTCAGGCAAGGGAAGTTTTGGTGGTACAGAAGAGGCGGGTTGGACCGTAGCAGGAGTAGGATCCGGAGTCTGAACCGTTGCAGAGGAACCAGGCAAACAAGATTTGAGCATGGTGCAAAGTTCATCTAACTTGGCGTCCAGGGAAGAAAGATGCTGTTCATGAGCTCCGATCAATTGTCCCTGACGTGTAATCGCCTTAACAATCTCAGCAGGGTCCACTGCCATTGTGGCCCGTTTATTATGTAAGGTACCTGTAAAAGGTAGTGTCCGAAGTGGAAGTAGTGTGCTTGAGATCCAGGCAAAGCGTCGTCAGGCAAATAGTTCACAATCAAAATCCGGAGAAGAGTCAGGCAGGCTAAGGTCATTCACGATCTGGCGGCAAGGTACAAAATCAGCAGGCTGTAGAATAGTCGGGATATCAGGCAGGAGTTCAATACAAGGAAGATCACTGAAGTCAAAACACCCAGGGAAGAAATCCAAATAAACGGGCACTGAGTGATGACCTCACTTCCTATTTAAAGGCTGTCCAGATTGAGAATTGTCCACAGCTGGCAGCAGGTGGAGCTAGAGAGTATGATGTAGTGTTGAACACAGTAAGGACATTCCCAAAGTCTAGATCTCTTCTGTAGCACAACAGGTAAGGCTATGGTTTAAGCGACCAGGAAGATCCCGGTTCGAATACAACCCGGGTCATGACAGTAGCACATTCTTTTAGTCCTGTAAGTTGCGAGGTGAGGAGATCCATGGATTGGACTTGGTTTTTCAGCACATCCCACAGATGCTCGATTGGTTTGAGATCTGGAAGATTTTGGAGGCCAAATCCACACCTCAGACTCATTGTTGTTCTTGTCAAACCATTTTTGAACCATTTTTGCAGTGTGGCAGGGTGCATTAACCTGCTAAAAGAGTCTAATGCCATCAGGGAATACGGTTTCCATAAAGGGCTGTACTTGGTCAGCAATAATGTTTAGGTAGGTGGTACATGTCAAATAACATCCACATGAATGGGAAGAATCAAGGTTTAAAAACTGATATTTTTAGTTAAAGTGTCACTTTTTGATTTCAAGTATAATTGTGCCACACTCTGAGAGATTAATTCACCGTAAACAATTAATGACTGCCGCACTCACTATATCTTCATGCCTGATATAATTTAACGAAATAAATACAATTATGTTGCGCTGTCATATAATAGATTGCTTGAATTTTATATATACTTAATATCTGTGTATAGTAAATAATTAAAAACATTAAAAAGTGCATGAATGCAAAACGTGCACAGTGCAAATAAAATAAACTAAAAGGTTCCATTAAATAGTCCAACTTAGCAACGTTAAACAAATGAAAGTGCTGATAAAGTCAAAATAAATGTGCAAAAATCAAGGAGATGACCCAAGTGTTCTTGAAGGTTCTTTACCACAGTGAATACTACTGAATAATTCAACGCCGCTTACCAGACCATTTGACCTCGAATCAGGATGTCTATCTGCACTTTAGGGAAAAATCCCTGGATGGATAGATAATCATCTCCTATCTTGCTCAAGGCCTGGTATAGAAATGGGGAGATGAGTGGAAGATTGAGCTCCAGCCAGAAGGATGGATAAATGTGCAGTATGCCTTACTAGCTCCGCCACTGCATGCCGCTAATGCCTCTGTCCACATCCACAGTTGTACCCACTGTCAATCAGTTAAATCAGAGCCATGCATGTGAAAATAAGGATAACTCTCATGGTGCAACAAAAAGACAAATATTTATTTATAACTTGACATCTCAAGAAAACAGCATACCATGTAGATTGCATCAAAAAATAGGACATGGGGGGGGGGGGGCACTCATATTAGCCACATCCGTAAATTTAGAAGACAGAAAAAATTACTCAAAAGGCAGTAATTGATGGTCGGACTTTAGAGGCAAGATGGGAATATCAAAAAATATATACATTTATTACAAGAAATACACACATTTTTTTCAAAACAAATCAATAAAAGAAAACCATATAGGATATATGATATGAAAAATATCCTCTGTGCATCCTCTATGCGTTTCACCTTTGGGCTTCCTCAGGACAAGCAGAAGAAATTAGCAGTAGAAAAAATATATTTCATTGTCTCGGAATACTCCAAGTCGCATATACATATGTCGAGGGGATAATAAGGGGGAGTTCCAGATATAGTAGAAAACGTGTCCAAAATCTACCAGAGAAAGCTCCCTCTGTCTGTACTAGTGGTTATGGAGATCCACTATAGGTATAGAAACCAGTTCTAGTAATTGGCAGATGAGCATTAGTTCCGGGGCAGAAGAGAGGGTGTAGTAAAGACACACAAATGTCCAGTTTACTACAGCCAGGTATATCAGACCTGGATCCAAAATTATATATATAAGGAGCCCTCAGAGATCGAACAGCCAGCGGGATTAAGTGAAACCACAGATTCACATTAATATGCAGACCATCATGTGCCCCAGGGGATAGCCTGTGCTATCCCCCGGGGGAACACGACGGTCTGCATATTAATGTGAATCTGTAGCTTCACTTAATTCGGCTGGCTGTTCGATCTCTGAGGGCTCCTTATATATATAATTTTGGATCCAGGTCATTCCCCTATTCTGCCTAGTGACAATGTCACTGATGACTATTCCCTGTGATCGGGAACGGTCATCAGTGACGTGTCACGTGTAGCCACAACCCCAAACAGTTAGAATCACTTCTTATGGAACACTTAACACCTGCAGCGCCACCTATTGGTTAACCCCTTCAATACCAGTGTCATTTTTACAGTAGCCAGTGCATTTTTATAGCACTGATCGCTGTAAAAATGACAATGGTCCCAAAATGGTGTCAAAAGTGTCCGATGTGTCCGCCATAATGTTGCAGTCATGATAAAAATCGCTGATCGCCGCCATAACTAGTAAAAAAAATTATTAATAAAAATGCCAAAAAAAAGGGCCCTATCTTGTAGATGCTATAACGTTTGTGCAAACCAATCAATAAACGCCTATTGCGATTTTTGTTACCAAAAATATGTAGAAGAATACGTATTGGCCTAAACTGAGAAAAAAAAATTATTTTATATATTTTTGGTGGATATTTATTATAGCAAAAAGTTACAAATATTGCATTTTTTTTAAAAATTTACGCTAAAATACCACCAAAAGAAAGCTCTATTTGTGGGGAAAAAAGGACATCAATTTTGTTTGGGAGCCACGTCACACGGCCGCGTAATTGTCAGTTAAAGCAACACAATGCCGAATCGCAAAAATTGGCCCGGTCTTTAAACCACCAAAATGGTTCGGGGGTTAAGTGGTTAAGCGGCTGCCATATTACCATGATTACAAAGTAGAGAACTCTTGGAACATAAACTAACTATTATTAATAAAACAGGACAATGGAATTTGAGTTTGAAAATTTAACGAGTCTCTCACTTGGATATTTCTCTTACAGTATTACTGCCCCTCCAATATGAAACAAAGCTCTCTATTCCAATCAATATCTCTGATGTGATAACTGTGACCTGGGAAGCCCATTATGAATATTCATCTAAGTGGGAACAAATGTGTTCAATTCACAACCAGAATGGATGGTGACAGATTTGTAACGGAATATAATTTTTTCTGTCTGTATTTAAAAAAAAAACACAAAACTATTACCTTCCCTCTGGATAGTTAAATCTCAATTTTTCTTTTCTGAAGGGCTACATTTATAGTTCCATTTTAAAGCCAACTCTTAGGAATTCAAATTGACTGCTGTATATCAGCCCCCGAAGCTCCTTAAATCAATAAAGCATCATCTATATAACGATACCAAAACAAAACCTCTGGGTGATGAGTGTCAAAAAAATTTTTTTTCCCCCAGTGGGCCATAAATAGATTAAGAAAGAAAAAAAGAAAAAAAAGAAAAAAGGGAGGGCGCACCCGCCTAGTGCATTACCACTTAAAAGTTTTATTAAAAATAGAATAAAAGCAATGATCCTACTCACAAAGGAAGCTTAGGTAAGCGCTTTTCAGACAGCTAAGCTGAACCTCACGGCACCTGCAAGTGGAACCTGATGACAAGGAGGATCAAATAATACCTCAGACATCTTGACGGCTGATGGGTTTCTGGGGCGTACCCCCTTCCTCAAAGCCTAGGTGGTCCGTGGTAACTCTCTCTTGTGTGCCCTCGGTTATATATGTGTGTGTACATGTGCAGAGACAACCCCAGCTCAGGTGACCATCGATTGGCATGCCCCATCCCTCTCATGCTGCCCCACCCACCCATGGGGATGGATCTCCCACAATCCCACTCCCTACAAGGTAGGTACAAATGTCGTGGCCAAAGTGAGGGCACCATGGCACCAATCCCCCTTTGCTGTCCAAAGATATCCCCATATGCCCCCTTTAATGGACCGGAACCAGCTGCAATATTAACTCCCCGGTTTTAGGGGTGGGGGAAGGAGGAAGGGAAGTGGAAAGGGGGAGTTCAATGTACCGCGAGCAATTACATACACAATCGGATAATGTAATTCTTACCCCAAGCCAGCTCCTCATCGCAGGACAACAGGGGCAGCGATAGGGCCGCAGATGGCCTACTGCATGTGAGTCCAGAAAAGGAACAGAAAAGAGTCAGCACCTGCCGATAAGGAAGTGTAAGCAGTGCACACTTAGGAGCAAGAGTGGTGGACTGCTTTTGATTGGGATGGCTAAGCTGCAGGTGACCTGGCCTTTGGGATGCCTGGAGCAGTCGGTGACTTTAACCCTGCATGGGACAAGGTGTAAATGAGTGGTGAGCCATCTTTATTTTGTTGCACCAGCAAGTGATGGACTATTTACTGACTAGTTACTGAGAATAAGCACATTTTTTTGTTCACCGGTTTTTGAAAATAAAAGGACTGTTTGCTTTTACCAATACAAACAAACACAAAACAATTCTCCTTTGGCTCTGACGAAGAGGGTCCACCCTCAAAATGCGTAAACCACCCTGCAATACCGTCTGGTCCTCCGGCATCTTTTGTTCCAGCCATAGTCACCGCTTGCTATTGCTGTTGCTTTGATATGCATTTTTACCATGTTTTTATGTGAGTATAACCATTGCTGTTTTACCTTCATTAAAATTATTTTTGGTAATGCACAAGATAAGTGCACCCTCCCTTGTTTTTATATGCTTTTACCAATACGGCTGGCTGATGATCCCAGGCTTCCACATATGACAGATCATATAAAATCATTGGACTAAAGTCTTAAATAGACACTGTCCTTAAAAATCAGTTTTCAGGCTGTTCACATACTGTACATAATACTACTATTAAAGGAGTTGTAAATAAAAATTTTTTTTTTTTGCTGAAATGACTGTTTACATGGTATAGAGACATAATAGTTAACTGATTCCTTTTAAAAAACAATTAAAAATAGATAAAAAATCAATCATATAATGTACCTGTAGTTTCTAGTTTAGTTTTTGCATGTTTCCTGCTTCTCTGCTGTACAGAGCCACAGAGCCAATACAGGGCAGTGATGGTTTGAAAAACTAAACTGATTGGTGCTGTGGGGTTTTAGACACACAGTAAACACACCTCCTTGATTAGTGACCACAGAGAGAAAGCTCCCAGTACTGTTGTTATCATGAAACAGACAACCAGGAAGTGTGGAGATCAGAGAAGAATTACAGCAACTTGAGAGCAAAAATTAACAATGAGGACATGAAAACAGCACTGCATTAAGGTAAAGGAAGCTATTAAGATAAAAAAAATTCCTTTACAAACCCTTTAAGTCCTAAATGAAGAAAAAATATTTTGGTACCACATCCCAGTAATTAAATATGGAACAAATAGGAGGAATGGGGACTTTAACGGTGCAATTAGACATACAAAATAATTCTAAAATCATTATTTATTATAAATCAATAAAAATAAATTTAGTAAAACAGATATTTTCAACAGATACATATATCAAATTGAATAAAAATGATGCTTCCACTGGACATGTTTCGCCAAATATTTACACAGCTTCTTCAGAAGTATGTGCACCAATCTAAATCAGACAATAAATAAATAATTAATGAAAGAAAATATGCATAATAGATATGAACAACTTTCTGGGAAAAAAATTATAATTGTATAATTGTAATACAATAAGTCAAAAAACTAATGTAATAATACATGCTAGTGTCTATAGTAAAGTGTTTTATTATATTGTGCCCTTGATAGTGCATTGGCATTGGCATAATTACAGTCAATTAAAAATTTGAATACATACCTGTTAAATTGTATCAGATATTGATATGGTTTCAATGGTAGTTGATACACCACATAGAAAAGATCTGGACAGCTAGTTATGCAGCCATAGAGAAAATATAAAGTCCAAGCTATACGAAGGATATCATTAAAATTACAATAAACCACAAAAGTGTATATAATTATACTATAATGTGAGTAAACAATCACAAATGCATTGACTTACAAGGAATCTTGGATTTCAAGTGAACCCAGGAGCAAGCTGAGATTTTATTCGATTTTTATCTTTATTGTCTAAGACCCAAATAATAAGGGGTTTATCAGATCTAAAATGAGAATACATTTACTATCAATATTGGGCAATTGATACTCATGAAAAAAATAGCTGGCTTGTAAAAAGATTGTATAAATGTATATATGTATTAAGTGTATTGAATCCAAGGGATATCTAAGTTTACCATCAATAAATTTTGTCATCACGTTTTACTCGTGGGATTCAGAATCCCATGAGAGAGTTGTGATGAGGAAACGCATTGGGACGTGGCTGTACAACAACCATTAGTGACATCAGAAGCAATACCACAAGTGACGATTGCGGTGTGGGTGAGAAACTACTACATGCCGAGTTTGTTGTGACCATGCTTTGCCAGTCTTACGCTGCCACAGTTGATGTATTACATGCATAATTTTATTACATTTTTATAAACTCTTGATCTAACATTACTGCACTATTGGAGAACCTTTTATATGTGGATTTCTTCATGGGATCAATCACATGGATGGGAGATCGATAGAAGATTTAACCCTATATGGGTTGATGCTTATTTGCCAAGCATGAGAGTGCAAGGCAACTTCATTTGGTGAGCTGACACCCAGAGGGGAGTGGAATCACCGTTTACACATGGTGTGGTGGATGAATCACATTGAATCTGCTTTCAACGCATTGTGAATCTTTATTGATTGATCACTGTCACATTTAAGGACTTATTTAGCTAATAGACTTTTGTTTTTGATTTTGATTGATTATTGATTAATTATTTCCTTATCACTTGTCACTGGGTGATTCTTTCATTATTCAATGTTAATTTAGTTATTTATTTATAGCGCCACTATTTACTTTAACAGTTTATACGGTGGTTTATTATTTATTTATCCAAGTGGCAGCATAAGCTTTGAAACCTTAGGGCCAGATCCACAAAAGGGATACGCAGGCGTATCCCTGTTTCTATCTATGCGGCTGATTCACAGAATCAGTTACGCATAGATATTCCTAAGATCCGACAGGTGTAATAGTTTTACACTGTCGGATCTTAGGATGCAGTACCACGGCCGCCGCTGGGGGCATTTCTCGTCGAAATTCCGCATCGGGTATGCAAATTAGCACTTACGGAGATCCACGAAGCTTTTTCCCTTCATTTTTTTTCCGTAAGTGTTAGTTTGCCGTTGCAAAATTAGGGCTACTTTTACAAAGTGTAAACTTAGTACACCATGTAAAAGTAGACCCTTCTTTCCCGCGTCGCTGTCAATTTTTTTTTTAAAAAAAAAAATTTCCCGCCGCAACTCTTTTTTTTTTTTTTACGCCCGTCGCGATTCTCAAAACTCGGCGCAACATAACTTCGCGCAAAGCACGTCGGGAAAATCACATCGGGAGCATGCGCAGTACGTCCGGCGCGGGAGCGCGCCTAATTTAAATGGGACTCGCCCCATTAGATTGGGCACGCCTTGCACCGGACGGATTTAAGTTACACCTCTGCAAATTTCTAGGTAAGTGCTTTGTGGATCGGGCACTTAGGTAGAGATTTTGCGGCGGTGTAACTTAAATCCCAATATTTAAGTTGAGCCGGCTGTACGTGGATCTGGCCCTTAGTGTTTACTTATCCTGGCGCAATGGTGGGATCTTCAGTGTGGGTTGACGAAACTTTGGACCCTTTGATATTATTTGACAGAATGCATAGCCAATGCAATTACCAAGGGACATATATTTATCATACAAAAAATATTTAAAATATACTACGCTCCTCCAATGTGTAATGTCTGTGGAGCCTGCCAGCACAACAAATGAAAATTTGTGAACAAAATGTGAAAATAAAGTGCAGCGCCTTTAACCTAACAATATGAAGCGCTCTCCATGCATTGGGAGTGCTAATACGTGAAAACAAGTGATGACAAATCACGAACATACACGTGAAACTATGAAAAAATGTGGTAATGTGTATGTCCACAAAGATAACTAGTGCTAGTGATCATATACCAAAGTCTCATATAATAAAGAATCTGAAAATGGTAATGTCCATCCAACTACAGTGAAAACGTCAGAATCTGCACAGGAGACGGAGTCAAATTTCTTCCGGTGTCACCATATGTGGAATCCCCCTCAGAGGTGCAACTCACATCCGATTAAAGGAAAAGGTGAAATACCTTTTACCAGCTGTGGTGGACCCAAAGCACCATATGGAGGCGGGTCTAATGCGTATGGTCAACCCAATCCTCTGGAGTACGGATCATCCTGATGACACTGGGGTACGATCCTCCACAAACACCAGATCCGATTTGACTCAAATCCCTTATCGTGATGCGATGGATCGCTGTTTCATCTGTAGTGTATGGTTGACTCACCACGTAAAAAAAGCAAAAAAACAAAAGGAAAGAGGACGCCTCCTCATAGTGTAAGAAATGCTAGAAAATGTATTCCAAAAATTTCATCCATCAAACATAAAAAACTCCATAAAATAACCACATCAAGGTAAACGTGAAAAAATATATAGATAAAAAAATTCACAAGTAAAAAAAGGGAGAAATAGCACAGTCTAGGAATGGCTGGGGCCAGTATATGTGCCGACCGGTTTCGTCTGATAAGACTTCAACTGGGGCATACACTCACCCCCCATTCCCCTGTGCTTATATACCAATATAGCTATCAATCAGTAGGATGCCTACGTGAGACCCCACTCCTCAAATCCACATGAATCCGGCGTGCGTTCCAAAATGGGCATGTTGCCTCATAATGACGTCATCCCGTGCGTTTCACTGACCGAATGTGGTAGCGCACGGACGGCCGCGTTGGGACTTATGCCGCGTACACACGATCAGTCCATCCGATGAGAACGGACCGATGGACCGTTTTCAACGGTTAACCGATGAAGCTGACTGATGGTCCGTCGCGCCTACACACCATCGATTAAAAAAACGATTGTGTCAGAACGCGGTGACGTAAAACACAACGATGTGCTGAAAAAAATGAAGTTCAATGCTTCCAAGCATGCGTCGACTTGATTCTGAGCATGCGTTGATTTTTAACCGATGGTTGTGCCTACTAAAGATCGTTTTTTTCCCATTGGTTAGGAATCCATCGGTTAAATTTAAAACAAGATTGCTTTTTTTAACCAATGGATAAATAACTGATGGGGCCCACACACGATCGGTTTTGACCGAAGAAAACGGTCCATTAGACCATTCTCATCTGTTTAACCGATCGTGTGTATGCAGGATTAGGGTTATCAGTATACATAGATGCTGATGTAGACATGACCCTAAATAAAAGTAATAAAAAATGGGAGGACCAACAAAGAAGGGGTCTAAAGGAGGGTGGACAAAGAAAAAAAAAGCAACAAACAAAAAGGAAGGAAGGAAAAAAAGACACACTCCCCAGTTATGTTTCAAATCAAAGGGTATATCCATGCAGCTCTATGACTGGTTAATAAAGGCATTTATGTCCCAGTCTACATTAAGGCCATATGGCACATAGCATTTGAGCTGGTATATCCAGAAAGTTTCAAGTCTGGATACACCCCTCAAGCTAGATTCCCCCCTCCAATGGGGGATGAATCTATCAATGATTTGAAAACTCGTCCCCAGAGGGTTCTTGTTATGTTGCTCTAGGTAATGTCTGGGTACCGTGTGATTTGTGCGTCCTTTTTTGATGCTCGTAATATGTTCACCTACCCTTGTGGAAAAGGACTGTATGGTACGACCAACGTACTGTTTTTTCACAAGGGCAGGTGATAAGATAAACAATGTGCTTTGTAGCACATGTAAAGAAATGTTTGATGGGGTACTCCAAGGAAGTTGTGGCACAATGAAAAGTGGTAGTCTTTTTTCTTCCTCTTACATTTTGGACACAAACCCTGCATCTCCGGCATGGGTGGTATCCTTTAGAAAGTGGGAAAAAAGTCACAGGCAGGGGGGATCTGTTATATTTGGTGCGATTTGTCCTTTCAAGGACATAGCACCCTTATAAATTACTCCCGCATTTGGAGGAAGTGCGGGGTCTAACACCTGGTCAGTTTTCAGAATTTTCCAGTGTTTCCGTATAATGTCCTTAATCTGTTTGTGTTGGGTAGGGAAGGTGGTAATAAAGGAATGTTTAAACTTGGATTCTGGTGTAACTTTAGCTTGTTCAACTGTTAGCGTCTCTCTATCTAGCATGGCAATTTTATCAATTTCCAAATCGATAACTTGGCCTTGGTATCCCTTATCTACGCATCTGTTCTTTAATACCTCTGCTTGAATATGAAAGTCAGAGAGGTTGGAACAGTTCCGCCTAATTCTAAGTAGTTGGCTACGAGGCACTGATTTCAGCCATGAGGAGTGGTGACAGCTATCGACCGGAATATAGCCATTCTGGTCGGTAGCCTTATAGAAGATTTTTGACACCAACTGACCCTTATGCGCCATAATTTCCAGGTCCAAAAAATGTATACTGGAATAACTAGCCTCTTATGTTAGGCGAATACCCACCTGATTATCATTCACGATGGTCATAAAATTATCAAGGGATAGGTCGATCGCCCCTCCATAGGAGGAGGATGTCGTCTATGTACCTGGCCCAGAGAACAATCTCAGGCCGATTCAAGGTAGAACTCCTTATTGTACCAAAAGTAATTGTGACGTGTAGCAAATTCCAACAGGTCCATGATAAACTCTTTTTGAATGTTGGAAATTTCAGATGATCTGGACAGAAAAGTCCTGACAGCAGAAAAACCCAACTCATGCGATATGCACGTATATAAAGAGGCTACATCTGCTGTAACCATCAGTATATCGCTATCATACTCAACCTCCTGTAATAGAGAGATGGTGTGCCGAGTGTCTTTTAAATACGATGGTATCGATCTCACTATGGGCTGCAAGTGAAAATCAATGTATTTTCCCACTCGGGAAGTGACTGAGTTAATGCCACTAATATTGGGGCGATCTGGAGGGCAATTAGCGTCTTTGTGCACTTTTGGTAAATAATAACCGGAATTTTCGGAACAACCGGTATAAGGTAATTCTTTTCTTTTTTATCTAGAATCCCCAGCTGTACTCCAGTTTAATAAGTTCCCTGAGTGACTTCTTGGACACCAATGTAGTTTTTTTTGGTAATTTGACATATGTTGTAGTATCACTTAAGATATTTGACATCTCTAAGTGATAGGCTGATTTGTCTAAAATGACAATCCCCCCCCCCTTGTCTGCAGGCCGTATAAACAAGTCCTTCCACTCACATAAAGATTTTAATCGAATTTTGATATTGGGGTCAAAGAAAGTTCTCTTCGGCGGAAGTTCATCGAGATCTTTGAGTACAAGACCTCTGAATACTTTTATACTAGGTGCCATAGGACAAGGAGGGTTGAAAATGGAGGGATTCTAAATCCCTGAGTGTCTAATATGAGAAGCAACCTCCGGCAGGACTGATCTCATAGGATTAGTGATGAAATACCTTTGAATATTTAATTTTCTAACGTATTTGTGTACGTCAATGAACGTATTAAATTTGTTGAGTGGTTTGGGGGGGGGGAATTTGAGTCCCTTGTCAAGAACCACCTTCTCTGCATCCGTGAAAACTGCTGTGCTCAGATTAAAGATACCCCCTTCTCTTACACTCTTCTTCTTTTTCTTCCTGGAACGCCGCCCCCCTCTGCACCCCCGCTTGGTTCTACTTCTCTGTAGTAGCTCTCCTGTTCCCTGTGAAAATCCCCTGAGTAGGGGGGACCAGGTTGATTCTGATTATAGTTATAGGGAGATCTCTCATATTGGTTATCTTCCCTATCCATATAACCATACTGGGAATGGTAGGGCCTCTGTGTGTATTCCTTTCTCAGGGGAGAGAACCTGTTTCTAACGTGAGTCGGAGTTCCATAAGCATTCCTTGGGAGATATTCACCATACCCCCCATTTCTATACGGCGACTAGTCGTGTCCACGACGGTAGTAGGATTGATCCCTCTGGTTTCTTTGTTTCCCACGTGGTCCTCTACCCCTTCCTCCACCCGCAGGTGGGGGACCCTTATGATAAGGATATTTTCACATATATTTATCACAATAGATCCTAATACAGGTGGTCCCCGAGTTATGAACACAATATGGACTGTAGGTTTGTTCGTTAGTGGAATTTGTTCATAAGTGGGAACACTGCATTTCAAAGTGTAACTTCCGGTCGGAACACTGCATTTGTAAGTGTAACATCCGCCAGTGCATGGATGTGGGATGTTCTAGGAGCTTGTTATGTTATCTGGGGCTCTTCTGGCCATACAGTACATGTAGTACTGCAGTGTGGGATGTGTGCAGAGGTGCTAAGAGGTATCCAGGAACAGCATGGAACACGAGTAGCCGGCATTTGAGGCCATTCGTTAGTAGGAGTTGTTTGTAACTTGGGTGTTCGTAACTCGGGGACTGCCTATAATAGAACCATTGGTATATAGTTACAGTCATTTAATTTAACAGTGGACTTTTACAATAGGCTGAAGGTAAAATATAACAAAAAGACTCACACAAAACATAGCAAAGAAAACTCCCAAAAGGGTTTAAAGCTTAAACAATCATTTAGACCAGGAGCTTGTGTAGCTCTCAAAATGTAAATCCATCTGGATTCACGTTGGAGCAAATATTTATCAATTGTACCTCCCCTTTCAGACAGTGAAATATGTTCTAAAGCGCAAAATGTAATCATATTTAAATCAAAATTATGATAAAACCCCAAGTGGCACCAGGTGCATGCTCCCGTATCCTATGAAAGAAGGGACTTTTTGTCTTGCCTATGTAAAAACTGCCACATTGGCAATTCATCATTAATGCCTGGAGTTTGACAAGTTACTCTGTAAGTAATTTTTCTACGTTGACCATTTGGTAACTTTATATCCTCTTTATGGCTGCCTAACTAGCTGTCCAGACCATTTCTATGTGGTGTATCAGCTACCATTGAAACCATAAAACAATATCTAATACAATTTAACAGATATGTATTATAATTTATAATTGACTGTAATTATGTCAATGCCAATGCACTACCGTGGGCACAGTATTAAAACACCTTACTATATACACTAGAATGTATTTTTACTTTAGTTTTTTACTTATTATGTTATAATTATACAATTATTATCTTTTTCCCAAAAAGTTATTCATATATATTATGTATATTTTCTTTCATGAATTATTTATTGTCTAATTTAGATTAATGCACATACTCCTGAAGAAGCTGTGTAAATATTCGGCGAAACATGTCGAGTGGAAGCATCATTTTTATTCAATTTGATATATGTATCTGTTGAAAATATCTGTTTTATTAAATACATTTTATTGATTTATAATGCTTTTATAATTATTTTGGTGTCTAATTACACCTTTAAAGTTCCCATTCTTTGAAAACTGTACATAGTTTACAATTAGTGCTTACTGATGCTGCCCTTACAATTTAAATTAATTATGCCTTTTGTCAGAGTAGCAAAGTGCCCATTTACTCACCATGCTCAGATGCAACACAGACCCCTTTCACTCCATTTTTTCACAACTCCATGGGTTCCTAGACACACTCAGGAAACCTCCCCCAGCAGCTCAAAAGGCCACACCTGATGAGGTAAAGGTAGCTTGGCAGGTGATCTGCAGCCAGGTGTGCATTCCACCACTGTCAGAACTGGAGTGTGGGCAGCCATGAAGGATCTTCTCCAGATCCAGTTACCACCAAAGTACTCCTGTTCCAGTGGGCTGCCCCCCCCCCCAGCTGTTTGCATATGTTACCAGAGCTATCCTGTACTATGCAGCCATATGTTACCCTGATTGAGTTACAGTGACATTTCTACAGTTCTGTAGAGAGTCCATGTTTGTGCAGTTTTAATAATCTGTTTTGTATATTTTGCAGTATATGCATGATCTTTGCCATCTTGAACCTGCTTTGGATTATTGCTTCTAATTTTGCACCTGTTAAGTAAGCTGAAAGTTACAGTTACTTCCTGCCTTCCTCAGTCAGTTGATTAACAACTTTGTCAAATCAGTGTTGTAGTTTTCTTCAACCTCTGACACTTCTGGATAGCCTGTCCTGCGCCAACAACCCCCCCCCCCCCTCTACCTCCTGGTCTACCAGAGTGTCCAGCTGCTGTAACTTGATATCAGTGTCTCTTTAAATTGACTAAAATCTGTATTAACAAATCTAAATGGTGTGCCATGTTGTATAATAAATGCCATACTTGGACCCCAAAGTGCTAGAGAACGTACACTATACACTATCTCTGTTCATTTCACCATGTTATTGAATTATATGAAAATTTAACCCGTTTAACATTACTATTCTATAGGACTTATCTCTTGTTTAATAAAGCCCCATTATCACTATTGATGTTTTGTTGTATTGTTGGATTCAGTTAGAGGTAGGGTCATCGCTTGGAAAGCCCAACATTTCCAGAAACCCCTGTGTGAGTAGTGCAACACTTGGGGGCATCGTCGGGCATTCTTATAGCCTTCTTCACAAAGTTCTGACTGCACCAGGAAGTACGAGCTAAGCCAATAAAAGGGAACCAGTCACCGCTGCAAGGTAGTTTACACAGAATGGTCATCGGGGGTGTTCAAGTAGATAAAATCCTACATCAGATCGTCTTATGGTGGATCTGTTTTAATATACATTAGCCAGGAATATAATTACTCTTTTTACTAGGATCAGAGAGGAAAATGATTAAAGTGGGTTAAACTCTAGATTCAATGGTAAAATATTTTGTATATAGCCATTCCTATCCCTTCATATTTGATGTGGCATACTAATTTCTTGTCATACGTAAAAAAAACTATTTTGCTTTCACTATAAAAGGTGAAAATCAGTACAAATCTGGACATATTAAAATCCAACTACAATCAAATGTTTTCTTTTTTAGGTACAGCATGGGTTTTTATTACCATTTGTGTCTCTGTGAGGAAGATTTCATCTCATTTCCTGTTAGTGACCTAACAGGGTCGCATGCAGACATTTTAAGCTTTCCTTAGTCATTTCAAAGTTAAAAAAAAAGCTGGAGTTGGTCCTTATGGCAGTGGAGATTCGCTGATTTTTTTTTTTTTTTAAAGTACTACAAATACTGCAGCTGCTGACTTTTAAAATAAGGACACTTGCCTGTCCAGCGTGCCCGCAATGTCATAATTGTGAAGTGAAAGGAAAATGATAAATGTTTTTCAAATTTTTACAAATAACTATCTGAAAAGTGTGGCGTGCATTTGTATTCAGCCCTCTTAAGTCAATACTTTGTATAACCCCCTTTCACTATAATTACAGCTTCAAGTTTTTTTGGGTATGTCTCTACCGGCTTTACACATTTAGAGAGTGAAATGTTTGCCCATTCTTCTTTGCAAAATAGGTCAAGCTCTGTCAGATTGGATTGAGAGAGATTCTCAATTGAATTAAGTTCTGGACTTTGACTGGGCCATTCTCACACATGAATATGCTTTGATCTAAACCATTCCATTGTAGCTCTGGCTGTATGTTTAGGGTCGTTGTCCTGCTGGAAGATGAACCTCCGTCCCAGTCTTTTGCAGATTCTAACAGGTTTCCTTCTAAGATTGCCCTGTATTTGGCTAAATCCATCTTCCCATCAACTCTGGTAAGCTTCCCTGTCCCTGCTGAAGAAAAGCATCCCCACAACATGATGCTATCACTACCATGTCTCAAGGTAGGGATTGTGTGTTCAGGGTGATGCCCAGTGTTAATTTCCCACCACACATAGCGTTTTGCTTTTAGGCCAAAAAGTTTCATTTTGCTCTCATCTGACCAGAGCACCTTCTTCCCCATGTTTTCTGTGTCCCAGACATGGCTTCTTGCAAACTGCAAATGGGACTTCTTTTGGCCTTCTTTCAACAATGGGTTTCTTCTTGCCACTCTTGCCACAAAAAGCCTGAGGAAAGGACCTAAAGAGTCCCAAAAGCTTGCATGTTTAACCGCTTGCAGACCGCCGCACAACGATTTACGTTGGCATAATGGCACGGCTGGAGCAAATGGGTTTACCCATACGTCCCTCCATTGAAGCCGGCTAGCAGACGCACGCATGCTGGCGGTGGCGGCGTGTGCCGTGGGAGCATACCTGCGGGTTCCTCTGACTCAATGTCTGCTGGTGGCCCACAATCGCGGTGAGAGACGCAGAACAGGGAAATGTAAACAAGGCTTTTCCCTGTTCTGCCTAGTGACATGACAGGGATCTACTGCTCCCAGTGATCGGGAGCAGTGATCTCTGTCATGTTCTAGTGAGCCCATCCCCTCTACAGTTAGGACACACTGAGAGAACACACAGTTAACCCCTTGATCGGCCCCTAGTGTTAACATCTTCCCTGCCAGTGACATTTATACAGTAATCAGCGGCTATTTTTAGCTCTGATCGCTGTATAAATGTCAATGGCTCCAAAATAGTGTCAAAAGTGTCCAATCTGTCCGCTGCAATGTCGCAGTCCTGATCAAAATTGCAGATCGCCGCCATTACTAGTAAAAAAAATTATAACAAATATGCCACAAATCTATCCCCTATTTTGTAGACGCTATAACTTTTGCGTAAACCAATCAATATACGCTTATTGCATTTTCTTTACCAAAAATATGTAGAATATATATCAGCCTAAACTAAGGAAGAAATTTGTTTGTTTATATTGTCAAAATTGTCAGTTTTTTTTTGTTTATAGCGCAAAAAAAAATAAAAACTACAGAGGTGATCAAATACCACCAAAAGAAAGCTCTATTTGTGGGGGAAAAAAAGGATGTCAATATTGTTTGGGTACAACGTCTCACTCCCGCGCAATTGTCAGTTAAACCGACGCAGTTCCGTATCTCAAAAAATGCTCTGTTCATTAAGGGGGTAAAATCTTCAAGTGCTGATGTGGTAATAGTATGAATTAGCCAATAAAGTAAATCACCAAAACTATAAAAACTGATTTAGCTGTTGTCTGCTGCTTATTGTTCTTTTAGTACTAAATGTATTATCTAGAACTTCACAGATTTTTACTTCTTGTTTGGTATACAGATCAGTTACATGTGGGTGTCCTCCTTTGGAAAAGAAAGGCTATCCAGTGTATTGCCCAGTCACTATACACACTATATTTGGATTACACCATCACAAGGTAATATATTAGGCTTAGTGGCGTCATCGCCCACTTATTCCACATTCCCCTTTGGTTTAAAGCGGAGGTCCGCCTACCATTAATTTATTTATTTTTTAACCACTCTGACACTTTGCTAAACACAATATAACACTCACTTGTTTGGTTTCATAATTCCCCCGATGTCCGTTTGCAAATAAAATTTTTAATTATAAAATGTGATGCCCACAAGCATTGATTTGCAGGATGCGGTGAATGCTGAGCTCCCAGCATTCACTGCTCGCCATGCTCGGAGTTCCGCACTGACTCATGGCAAGCATGACACAGCTCCCTGGAGACAGTGCGCCTAAGGGGAAAAAAATATAGACACGCCTACTCCTGCGGGGGTGAAGAACCGGAAGTGGCACTATAAAGACAGATTATATGGTAAATACAGCACCCAAAAAAAATTGACTTTTCATTTGCGCATCTGTTTATAGCGCTGATGTGGATAAGGTTAAGTTATTAAATTGTGTGGACCTCCGCTTTAAGGTATTTAACCTTTCAATGTTCTATGCATGTGCCTTACTTTCAGTTCACAGAAGCTGATATTTCTCACTCACTCTGCTTTTCGGTTCTCTATTGAGCTTCAATGGAATTTGGTTATTCAATATTATTCTGAGGCAGCAGCCTCTGATCTAATATATGTACACTTTATAGATATTTTTGAAGC
This sequence comes from Rana temporaria, assembly GCF_905171775.1. NCBI lineage: Eukaryota > Metazoa > Chordata > Amphibia > Anura > Ranidae > Rana > Rana temporaria. Next base: position 381,604,934 of record NC_053492.1, on the reverse strand, counting down.
CAGTACTCTGGACAGTACCTATTATAACATCATGACCTCCATCCATTTGGGGATAGTCTTGTATGTCCCCGATGCTCCGGCAGATTCCTATACCTCAGCTCCCGGGATAGATATTCATAGCGATGCTTGCTTACCAGTATCGCATAGGTTGAACTTATTATAATATGTAAGTCACCTGGGTTTGACAACCTTCCCTCCCCTTTTTCCTTTTCTCTCCACGTGAGCATTTACTTAGACCTAATGCTCTTTCTAATTTTTTTATAGACATGTTTAGCATCCGCTCCTGATGAGTCAGTTTGAAGCCACAAAACACGTTAAGCTCTACATGGATGCAGTTTTATTCCACACATGGCCCTAATTATATTATATCCAAGTTTTATTTCAATATACAGTGGGGATCGAAAGTTTGGCACCCCAGGTAAAAATTTGTATTAATGTGCATAATGAAGCCAAGGAAAGATGGAAAAATCTCCAAAAGGCATCAAATTACAGATTAGACATTCTTATAATATGTCAAAAAAAGTTAGATTTTATTTCCATCATTTACAATTTCAAAATTACAGAAAACTAAAAAATTATGTCTGCAAAAGTTTGGGCACCCTGCAGAATTTATAGCATGCACTGCTCCCTTTGCAAAGCTGAGACCTGCCAGTGTCATGGATTGTTCTCAATCATCATCTGGGAAGAACAGGTGATGTCAATCTCAAAGGTTTTAAATGCCCAGACTCATCTGACCTTGCCCCAACAATCAGCACCATGGGTTCTTCTAAGCAGTTGTCTAGAAAACTGAAACTGAAAAAAGTTGACGCTCACAAAGCTGGAGAAGGCTATAAGAAGATAGCAAAGCGTTTTCAGATGTCAATATCCTCTGCTCGGAATGTAATTAAGAATTGGCAGTCATCAGGAACAGTGGAAGTTAAAGCAAGATCTGGAAGACCAAGAAAAATATCAGACAGAGCAGCTCGCAGGATTGTGAGAAAAGCAATTGAAAACCCACGTTTGACTGCATGATCCCTCCAGAAAGATCTGGCAGACACTGGAGTTGTGGTACACTATTCCACTACAAACAGATACTTGTACAAATATGGTCTTCATGGAAGAGTCATCAGAAGAAAACCTCTTCTACATCCTCACCACAAAAATCAGCGTTTGAACTTTGCAAATGAACATATAGACAAGCCTGATGCATTTTGGAAAAAAGTTCTGTGGACCGATGAGGTTAAAATAGAACTTTTTGGCCGGAATGAGCAAAGGTACGTTTGGAGAAGAAAGGGCACATAATTTAATGAAAAGAACCTCTGTCCAACTGTTAAGCATGGGGGTGGATCAATCATGCTTTGGGGTTGTATTGCAGCCAGTGACACAGGGAACATTTCACGAGTAGAAGGAAAAATTGAATTAATAAAATTTCAGCAAATTTTAGATGGTAACTTGATGCCATCTGTGAAAAAACTGAAGTTAAAGAGAGGATGGCTTCTACAAATGGATAATGATCCTAAACACACCTCAAAATCCACAGGGGATTACATCAAGAGGCGTGAAAAACTGAAGGTTTTGCCATGGCCTTCACAATCTCTTGACTTCAACATAATTGAAAATCTATGGATAGACCTTAAAAGAGCAGTGCGTGACAGACAGCCCAGAAATCTCAAAGAACTGGAAGACTTTTGTAAGGAAGAATGGGCAAAGATACCTCAAACAAGATTTGAAAGACTCTTGGCTGGCTACAAAAAGCCTTTACAAGCTGTGATACTTGCCAAAGGGGGCAGTACAAGATATTAACTCTGCAGGGTGCCCAAACTTTTGCAGACGCCATTTTTTTGTTTTCTGTAATTTTTAAAGTGTAAATGATGGAAATAAAATTTTACTTTTTTTGACATATTATAAGAATGTCTAATCTGTAATTTAATGCCTTTTGGAGATTTTTCCATCTTTCCTTGGCTTCATTATGCACATTAATAATTTTTTTTACCTGGGGTGCCCAAACTTTCGATCCCCACTGTATGTTTTTATCATATTATACTTAGTTCTACTATATAAATGACTTCATGACATGATACAATATATTCCACCTGATGGTTTAATGCTATGTGTATTTTCTTTATTAGGGAATAAGTCATTCATGATGTGTCTTGCATGTCTAGGAAATTTTTCATATATGTACATACCCATTGCCATGGATCTTCACTGTTTATGTCAATAAACAATATAATACTTTTTCATCCATTGTCTGTTATTACTTGCCTCATTTAAAGTTCCAAACCACTTGCTGTATTTTTGGTGCACAGGTACAGCAATTTCACCCAATCATGCAAAAAAAATTAGCTAGATGATAGATGATGATGAGATAGATGATTACTTGAATTTAGACCATCACTATAAAGCAAAATAATGCCCCATACACATGATCGGAATTTCAGTCGGGATAAACTCTGACGGATTTTTCTGACGGAATTCCGTTCAAGCTGTCTTGCATACACACTGTCACACCAAATTCCGACCGCCCAAAACGCGGTGACGTACAACACTACGACGAGCTGAGAAAAATGAAGTTCAAAGCTTCTGAGCATGCGTCAACTTGATTCTGAGCATGAATGTTTTTTTCTCTGTCAGAGTTCCACACAGATGGAAAAAAAGAGAACATGTTCTCTTTCTAAGTCCGTCGGAATTTCCGATGGAAAAAATCGGATGGGGCATACACACAGTCGGAATAAAAAATTCCGTCTGACTTTTTTCATCAGAAGTTCTGATCGTGTGTAGAAGGTATAAGGGATTTTTTAAGGCTTCCAAAGGAAAAGTGACATATAATGGGCAAAATATTGGCAGAGCAGATGATTGCTTACATGGGCTCTGAATAACAGTTGCACATAGAAGGTCATAGAAACATGTTGCACTGTTTGCAGTGCAAATTATTGTCTATCATTTTTTTTGACACAAAATTCAATTTTTAATAACAAAGGGAAAGTTAAAAGAGAGAGACAAGTGGGGTATAAACTGAAGTTAACAAAATAATATTGCCCAGAGTCCAGACACAGTTACAATTTTATTTCTACATTGTTTACTCCTTAAAGCGGGAGTTCACTCGAAAAAAAAATGTAACATTAGATTCATGCTCATTTTGTCAAGGGAATCGGGTGTTTTTTTTTAAAATTGAAGCAGTACTTACCGTTTTAGAGAGCGATCTTCTCCGCCGCTTCCGGGTATGGTCTTCGGGACTGGGTGTTCCTATTTGATTGACAGGCTTCCGACGGTCGCATACATCGCGTCACGAGTAGCCGAAAGAAGCCGAACGTTGGTGCGGCTCTATACGGCGCCTGCGCACCGACGTTCGGCTACTTTCGGAAAATCGTGACGCGATGTATGCGACCGTCGGAAGCCTGTCGGAAGCCTGTCAATCAAATAGGAACGCCCAGTCCCGCAGCCCATACCCGGAAGCAGCGGAGAAGATCGCTCTCTAAAACGGTAAGTACGGCTTCGATTTTAAAAAAAACACCCGATTCCCCTTGACAAAACGAGCCTCAATCTAATGTTAAAAAATAACTTTTTGGGTGAACCTCTACTTTAAAATATATCACATACAATTGTCAAGGTTGTATAGAAGTTGCCTGTTACCACTTGCCTACCAGCCACTGTCATTATATTGCAACAGGACAGATCGTTCCTGCGAATCGCCGTAGCTGTATGTCAGACCTTTAAACAGCTATAGCAGCACTGCGGGGGAGCTGATCCACAATCACTCCTCAGAGAGGCAGAACGGGGATCTGTCAATGTAAACAAACATATCCCTGCTCTTTCAGGGGAGTAGAGAGTCATTGTCTGTTCCTAGTGATCAGGAACAGCGATCTCTCTCCTCTTCCAGTCTGTACACTGCCCCCACAGTTAGAAACACCTCCCAGGGAATGCATGTAACCCCTTGATCGGAATAATGTTAGGAATACACATTGGCCTAAACTAATAAAGATTTTTTTTTATTATTTTAAACTTTTTTATTATAGCAAAAAGTAAACATTTAAAAAAAAAAAAGAAGCTTTTTCTGTTTATAGCGCAAAAACGACGTGCAATTGTCAGTTAAAGCAGTGCCGTATCGCAAAAAATGGCCTGGTCATTAAGGGGGAAAATCTTCGGGTCTTAGATAGTTAATAACTTCCTGCTTCGGTTCATCTGCAGGTAATGTGTAGTGGTCTGACAGCCTCACTATAGAGTGTTTTTCTTCCCACATGCACCATCTTGCAAAAGCTAATGAGAATGCAGCCTGCTGGAAACTTTTTTCCAGATTTTAGCTATAAACGGTGGTCAGGGTAAGAAAATGCCCAATAAAAGTTCCCTTTTGATATTTTGTGGCATTCTGGTGCACTGACCTCCGTGGCTCTGAAATGACCTGTTTACTGCTTATTTGTATTCTGTTCCAAAATCCAACCTTTTATTCACATTCATTTGTTTGCTGCCAACACACCCCTTGGTCATTTCTTTGCCTCTATAAGGTTGCAAACTTTTGATATCACGTAGCAAACTCTGCCTTAGGTTGTTCCTCAGATGCTGCTTTGATTCTGTTCCTCAAGGCAGTTTAGTCTGCCACTGGGGACAAAGCTAACCTAGAGATGCTTTTTGAATTAATTTTATAGCTTACATTACTTTGCATAAAAAAGATCTGGAAACACAGAAATCAAATCATCTTATTCACTAGAGCAAATTGAAGAAGGGTGGGACTTTACAGGCATTCAAGGAGATAAAACGATATAAATGAAATATGGTAAATACCTGATATAATGGAACTATGAGCATTACATGAAAGCATTGCATAACAACAATTGGCAGTCGGTAATTTATTGGTATATAAAAAATTATATGACAATAATGGTAATAACATGATAGTATAATAACATAATAAGCTCATACTGTAAACATTATAAAGGACCAAATTCATTATAGCGTGTCTCCACAGTAAATAACTGTAACCCTAGTTGATTGGTACAATCCAATTGGCATATGAGGTAGTTGATAGTAGCAATATAAAATATAAGCGAGGGGGCATCTATTGGCTCGACGTGTTTCGTGGCGACTGCCACTTTTCAGGAGCAGGTAAGGGGTGGGTGTCTATAAATACTGAAACACATAATTAATTTGTAACAGAATAGAATGGTAGGTCTATCTAAAGGGGAAGGAGGGGGAATGAACGATTTCCCAGAATTAATTACAGAAATGCCAATGAAACTGGGCACAGGCATGGAGGGTTGGAAACCGCTCAGAGAAAACAACAGCCCCGGGAGCTAAGGTGGACTGACTACAATATTGTAATCGGCGCCTCTCTCGCCATATTGCATTCCACGCTGGAGCGCATACGGTGACCGCGCAAAGACGCCTTCGCCCGGCGCCGCGAGCGTTCCAACACCCGGTTTGGTCCGATGAAAACGGTCCATCAGACCGTTCTCATCGGTTTGACCGATCGCGTGTACGCAGCATAAGAGATCTTCCATCAGGAGACCCTGCACTACAGAATCCCAAGCCTACTACTAACTTACTGGAAACACTCATCCCTGCAAGCGGATAAGTACTATTATTGCTCTAGAATTTCTCAATTCTTATATACCCTTTACAAAGTGCTGTATTTGGATCTGGTATAACTAATAGTATCCTGCTGCTTGACTTTACTTAGTGGGCCTTCAGCTGACAGCTCTGCAATATCTTAAAGGGACATACACTCTGAAACTATCTGAGCTATATTTGCCTCTCTCACGCAAATGCTAGTTGCATTCAGTATTCTCATATGCTACGTGCTTGTGTTGTTAATTGGATATGGGCTTGCGCCCTAGAATACGGAACATGTTCGCCCTAACTTTTTTATGCTAAGGGTTGATAGTATTTAATACCTGCTCCCTTAGTAGCCTAATGCATTCCTTTATGTAAAGTGATATTATGTAGAGAACCCCAAACTCCTGTTCTCTGATTGGAGTGATGCCTGGGGTCCGGTACTGATAATCACTTGCATAGAGAAGTGCATTGGAATCTTTAATGCAGTTGTGCTCATTCACGTTTATTGTAATCTTTCAACGCTAGGGGTTGGACGCATGTTGTAATACCTCCACCCTTAGTAGCTCAGCGCATTCCTATATGTGAGAGAGATGATGTAGTGAACCCCCAAACTCCTTTTCTCTGATTGGAGTGACACCTGGGGTGCAGTACTGAAATTTCACATAACATAGAGAGGTGCATTGAATTTCTTCTTTGACCACAGTTGTGGTTCACTCCCGTTCATCGTAGTTTATGACAGATATATAACGATGGAAATCCAGTGGGAGACAATAGTCCCCAGGGGTGGGCCCCCGTGGATATAAAATTAGGTATGATCCACATACATGTAACCATCTATAGAAGAAGAAGGTATAAAGTAAAAAATAGTAAAATATGAAGGTAACACAAATTATAGAATGGGTGCAGAGTAATTGAGATAACAAAGTAAGCCCCGTTGTGGTTACAAAGTAAATAGTGAGAAAGGGTACCAAATCCCCCCCCAACGCTAGGTGTGAACCAAAGACAAAGGGGAAATTGGGACCTATTATTATAAAGTGGAAACAGGTATAGGTAGGCCCAACTATTACATAGGATACGATGTGAGAAATAAAAGAACAAAAACATACAGCGCACAAGGGTTAAGTGAATGTCACTTTATAGTCTGTAATGTGTGGAAAAACATATATGCATGAAAAATTGAAAAGTTGAAAAAATTGAAAAAATTGAAGTAGCCACAAATAGCACACAGGAAAATAGCACATTAAAATGTTTTAAATTTTTTTTAAAAAAAACTAATAACAATAGTCCGCATAACATAAGCAGCAGTTCACGTGGAGATGGTAGAGTGAAAACACATACACTTCGGGGGAGGTGTTAGGAATGAATCCAGGTAGTGTGCATACACTTGTATGCAGAGGTAAAACAATACCTCAATAAAAGCAGCCGCTTCTACGTCTCAATGCAGGGAGATGGAATCCGTTGGTGGGATGATGACAGCCACACTGGGAGCAGATGTAGAAGTTATATCTATGCAGAGATGGATACTGCCGTTTAAAGACCACTAGCTCAGGGGCTGATGGAAAGGAAACCTTCCTCGCAAACAGAAATCTCCAGCGGCAGGGGAAGTCCTGGAGGGGAGCCACCAAGCCGGTTCAGTGACGCAGCCGCGTCACACGGGAGCGAGGAAAGGGGGATGGTAGCCTGATGGAGTCACACAGAGAGCAGGAGGTGTCCGGACACCTTCGATCCAGCGTCAGGTGACTCAAAGCACCAATCAGTGTGGGCAGAAAACGAGCAGTAGAGATGCTGGCGCTAGTGTCACTGAGAGGATTTCCCGAGTGTCGGCACTACACATCAGCTGCAGTGTGCTTGCTGCAAACATATAGGGGCATCAAAGATTGTACTGGTGAGCCGTGACTGACATGTTTCGCGTGCCAGGACGCTTTATCAAAGTCTCCTTAGTGGTTGACAGCTGCACGGATTGTGTTTTAGTGAAACTTCTTTAACCACTGACAACACTGTGGTTTACCGTCCTTATGGTGTAGCGCTTCATGCGGGTGTTTCTTTGTATACGATGTGAGAAATGAGCGTCCGAAAGTGCACAATAGCGATAGGGGTATCAGCCATGAGGGGAGTATGAATCGACTGGAGGGATTATAAATACTTCAATGTGGTCGTGGGTGTCAACCAATGACACGCTGGCAGCCAATAGGAGGAGAAGGTGCCAGAATGCTGGGCTGCACCAACTACCTCGTGGAGGACGCCAGAATAGAATCAACAGTGTCGGGGCACTGACGTCACTGATTCCATTATATCAGGTATTTACCATATTTCATTTATATTGTGTTATCTCCTTGGATGCATGCCTCATATAAAGTCCCACCCTTCTTCCTTTTGCTCAAGTATCAGGGATGGAGGCGTTTGGATGCACATGCCTTGCGCTCTCGTATAAAGTCCCAACCTTTGATTTATTTATATCCATCTTATTCACTAGTCATTGAAGTAGAAAATAAATAGATGAACATCAACTTTAAGACCAGTGCTCCAGAAACCATGATGGCGATCAAAATATACAGAAAACTAGTTAGGGTAATGCTAGTATTAATGCGTGCTGAAGAAGCTGAGAAAGTATTTCAAGATAAACCATACAATTGTATTGTTACCAGACAATCTATTCTAATTATTTGCTGGGATGAATCCCAATGTGCTTTTACAATTCAAGTTGAATCTGGGATCAGGTTCAAATGTAGAAGATTAAATAATTAAGCCAAAAATAGCTTTATTACTTTCAGTGACACATTCGGATGAAGACCTTGAGTTATGTAATATGACAGCAGAGATGACATAATTATTAGATAGCACACTGTGAGGCAGTGAGGCAGCTCACATAGGAAGCAGCTGGGAGGTACGAAATTTGGGACATCCTGGCCAAAAGTGATTATTCGTTGATAAATGAGGCAGCATGTCAGAAGAGCTGGCTGACATGTGCTCTCAGTGTTCTGTTCATGATTGGCAGACCCAGCTGATGTAGCTGATTATGTTTGCCTGTACAGCTCTGGGGACAGATGTTTTTATCCACTGTTTGAAGAACGCTTTCAGCGGCTGCACTACTCTAACATCTGCTTCTGTTTAGACAGATGAGGAGGCACTTGAAACTCTAGTGTCTAAGCCACACACTGGGAATTGTTTAAATGACTATCTAAATTGCTTATATTACCCCATTATAATCCTCAAAGAATTTGCTGTAGCACAATTTCAAAATGTTTCCTATGTTGTTGTGAAGCACATCGTTTGTAAAAGAATGACTAGCCCCACATCCTCCTAAAAATAATATTTATTATTTAACCAATAAAGTCTTTCTGGAAATTATATCATTACTTCCTTATGCTTTTGTTATTGATTGCTTGCATTAAACTGTATTTGCTTCTGGAAAATGTTCCTTTTAGTATAACGCAGGCGATCATAACAATAATTTAGCCAGTGAAACAGAAATAAAAGGAGTGTTTAAAAGAAAATCAATGTTGTAATTTGCCATGTGAAGTACATCATTTTGTGATTTGCAGCCTTTTATCCAATATTGTAATTTACTGGAGAATAATACATCTGTGTACATCTCATAGACATCTTTAGCCAGATTCAGAAAGACTGGCTTAACTTTGTGCAGGCGTAGAGTATCGCATATACGCTACGCCGCTGTAAGTCAGAGAGGCAAGTGCTGTATTCACAAAGCACTTGCGTCCTAAGTTACGGCGGTGTAGCGTAAATGGGCCGGTGTAAGCGCGCCTAATTCAAATTGTGAAGAGGTGGGCGTGTTTTATGCTAATAAACCATGACCCCACGTATATGACACTTTGAACGAACGGCGCATGCGCCGTCCGTGGACGTATCCCAGTGCGCATGCTCCAAATTACGCCGCAAGGACTTATTGGTTTCGATGTGAACGTAAATTACGTCCAGCCCCATTCACGGACGACTTACGCAAACAACGTAAAAATTTCAAAATTCGACGTGGGACCGATGTCCATACTTAACATTGGCTAGGCCAGCTTTTTGTTGGACTAACTTTACGTGGAGCTTTGGTCAGGAATCCCAGCCGAGTGTATGCTCCATCGCAGTTTTTCCCATAGGAAAACTGCCAAAAACTACCGGGCAAAAGTCCGCCGGTTTTCCCGGCGGGAAAAAAGAGAGCTAGTTCTCTTTTTTTGTCTGGCCAGTTTTCCCGTCTGAAAAATTGCGAGGAGCATACACACGGCCGGGATTCCCGGTCAAAGGCTCTTCACGCAGTTTTCCCGTCGGAAAAACCGGCCGTGTGTACAAGGCTTTAGAGTTTACTCTAAACATTTTTTGGTGTCTTACCATTCAGCTACATCTGTCTTTTGAGGCTGAGCAAATCTCTTTAAGTAAGTATATCTAAAACCCCAACTTTTTGTTTTTGATCAAATTCAGGCTGGTTGAAACCCCTGTCAGGTTTTTTTTTTTTTGTTTTGCTATCTATCTTAATGGAAAACGGGTTGGAGATCATTCCCTTCCTATCCTAGATACACTGCAGGAAAAGAGATAAAAAAAATCTAAAGTAAGGACTTTTACAGTCTCAGGCAGGCTCTACACAGAGCAAATTTCTTTCCTGCAACCACGGGTTGCAGCAATTGTATTTTCCCCAGCAGTGGGGGCGGGGGAAGTCGTCCCCACGGGGAGGAGACAGTGATTATTGCTAACGGCTACACTAGCCGCTAGCAATAATCATATGTCAAATTCGGCAGGATGGTTCATGCCCATACATGGTTTGAATCTCGAGCCATCTATGGCCGGCCTTAGACATTTGTCACTAGAACATTTGTCCCTGGCAAAAGTTTTTCCTTTTTTTTCCCCTGTTCCAGTGACAACCATAAAGTTTTGTTCTTTGTTCAAGGTTGTGCTCATTGTCAAATCTGATATTTGGGATATACTGTATGCAGATGTGGGACAGCACAGAATGCTGCGCCCTTCTCTGAAGTTTTCTGATTTCCATTGGGCATAGTCCCACCCAGGACAACAACAGCCTTGCTTGTCCACAAGGCCCAAATTTTGCTTTTAGTTATTATTGCCATATTCACTGTATAATGATTAAAGCATGCCTTTGGACAAAGCAATTTTAAAAAACAATTTTACTATATATGCTTGGACTATCAAAAACTGTAATGCTGTGTACACACGAATTACGTTTTTTCATCATGAAAAAAAACAAAGTTTTTCCAACTTCATCATTAAAAACGACGTTGCCCACACACCATCGTTTTGGAAAAATGATGAACAAAGCGCGGTGACGTACAACACGTACGACAGAACTCTAAAGGGGAAGTTCTATTCGTCTTTGGGCTGCTTTTAGCCGATTCCTTGTTAGCAAAAGACGATTTGCGCTTTTTTGTCTGTTACAGCGTGATGAATGTGCTTACTCCATTATGAACGGTAGTTTTACCCAGGGCTCAAGTCCTGCGGGAACGCATGGGAATGGAGTCCCTGCACTTTTTTCACAGTAGGAACGCAGTTCCCTTTGCAGGACTAGAGCAGCCGAGAGCAGTCAATCCTTCACTAAGCGGCAATGCCCAGCTCGAGTCACTATCAGGGGCAGGCGAACCTTAGTAATCCTTTATGTTACTGGCCACTTCCTGTATATGGATTCATTAGGTAGTGTGCGTGTATTCCGTCACTTCCTCGATGCCGCAATGTTTCCTGGGAGCTTTTGTCAGTGTTCCCAGGAGACATTGCGGAGGTCTGCCGCGGGATTTAGAAAGAACTTGCTTTAAGTGGATGCGGTTTAGTAATTATGCATATGAGCGGATCATTTTATTTTTTTGGTGGGGGAGTGGATCTTGGGTGGGAGTTCCCACACTTTTTCCCCCAGGACTTGACCCCTGGTTTTACCTGAACGAGCGCTCCCGTCTCATAACTTGCTTCTGGGCATGCGCGGGTTTAAAACGTCGTTTTTGCCCACACATGATTTTTTACATCACGAAAAAGGACATTTTGAAAAAGGACATTAAAAAATGCAGCATGTTCGAATTTTTTTTTGTCGTTTTTCAGAAGCCGAAAAACGATGTGAAGCCCACACACGAAAAACGACCATGTGTACGCGGCATGAGTAAAACGACAGAAGTAGTAATTATTGTAATATTGTTTAACGATATTCTGTCATTCAGCTGCTACCTGGTTCCCGTTTATGGAAATTTAATTCACTTTCTTTCCTTGTTAAAAAGGTTTTTAATGCTGTCTGCGCTTTCTTTCCCCATGATTACTATTTCCCTAATGTATCGCTCTAATTTCATTGGAACGTAACCTCCAGTAACACTTCATGCTCTATTGAACACTAACAAAAACATTTTGGCTACAGTTGGGTTTTAAATTGAATCTATGGTCAGGTTATGAATTCTCAAGTATTAACATATTTCCAACAAGCATTAAATGAGCTTTAAAACAACACCCCCCCCCCCCCACACACACACACACTACCACTGACCTATGTAGATTCAGGTGCTGTGGCGTAATTAATCTTCAGATTTCACAATAGAAGCACTACAATTGTTCTTTCAGTAGCTCAACCCACAGAGCTTCTCCCCTTTCCGAGCTGGGAGTCAAAAATGGAACAGCCTTTCCATCTCTATGGTATTTGCAGGACAGGAGCTTGGGGAAGGTGAGCAGAGTTATCTGAGCTGCTAAGATCATAGGTGTGTGCGTGTACATTGCATTAGGGTGTGCACTGCAAAGCTGTAACCCACGATACCGATCACTCGCTGTGTTCATTCGGAAAGTGAAGGGGCCAGTAAATTAAATATTTACAGGCCCCTTCTCCCACTCATCCTAAAACATCCCCCTGTGTGTGTTTGCAGCAGCAATCAGTGGGAGAGAAGAGGAGGGAAGCTGGAAGCACTGTGGATGGGGGGGGGGCAGAGCAGTAGGGGTAATCTGCACTGCACGGGGTGATTATGGGTGTGCTCAGGCACATCTGGCACACCCTGTGCGCATGCCTATGGTAAAGATAAAGACTTGAACATCTTCATTACTTCTGCTGTGTAATTTGCGGTTGATTCGCTGTACAGTACGCTCAGCAATAGATGTCAGTGGGGCTTGTTTAAAAGCTGATTTGCTGATTATTAAAGGGGTTGTAAATGTTTTTTCACCCTAATACATCCTTGTAATGGAGGTGTGTTACTGGCTAGGGGCCAGATTCTCCAAGATCCCGCGTTGGCGTATTGTAAGCCATTTACACTACGCCACCGCAACTTACTGGAGCAAGTGCCGTATTCTCCAAGCACTTGCTCCATAATTTGCGGCGGCGTAGTGTAAATGGCCCGGCGTATGGCCGCGTAATTCAAAGGGGGCGGCTTGTATTCAAATTAAGCGCGCCCCCGTGCCGATTGAACTGCTCATGCGCCAGGCTGAAAAATAGCCCAGTGCGCATGCTCCAGCTCACGACGGAAAACGTCAATGACGCCGGCGTGAGCGTCATTGAGGTAAAGTCGTATTCAAGAACGACTTAGGAAAACGACGTAACCGACGGAAAAAGACGACGCGGACCCGACGCCATACTTAACATGGCATACGGCGGACTGGCGTAAGGTTACCCCTCATATAGCAGGGGTAACCTTACACTTACGCAAACGACGTAAATGACGAGTACCCGACGCAAATTTGTTCGGGAATCGGCGTATCAGGCTCATTTGCATAGTCAAATGAGACCTGAACGTAAACGCCACCTAGTGGTCAGCGTTGTATTGTATTTAGGATCCGACGGTGTAAGTGACTTACACCAGTCGGATCCTAGCCTAATTCCCGCGTATCTTGTTTTGCGAATACAAAACAATGATACGCCGGCGGGAATTTCGAATTACGCCGGTGTATCAGTAGATACACCGGCGTAACTCTTTTGAGAATCTGGCCCTAGGTCACCAAGTGAAAACAGGGGGAAAAAAGGCTAAAAAAAGAAAACTGATACAGCCACCACATCTTATGATTGGTAAGCTGCAAAATATTACAGTTTTGGGTTTGTAGGCAGGTATTGATCTCTGCTGCCCCAGCGGGAAGCTTTTTTTTTAACAATAGAATCTAGCCACAAGCTTACTTTAAATTATGTGGTGGTTGGTCAAGGGAAGATAAGGTTTTACCCAGAATTACCAGACTTGATCAAGGTTTTATAGTCATCCTTTGGAATGTCATGTTTTAAATTCTTAATTTTCAGGAAATAATGTACAATTTAGGTCATGAACGCAGATTTGTTATATTTTTGTTATTAGGAGCAGGAAATTCCTCACTGTTAGGTTTCCTTTTACTTCAGAATTGACAATAACGATAACACTAAAATATTATGTATGTTTGCCTGTAACATAAATATTTTAGAACAAAATAATTGACATATATTTCTTATGTGGTTTAGTGCTACATATACATCTGTTGAAATATTTTCTTTTTGAACAGTCCATATGTTATTTTCAGAGTTTTGTATAATGCAAATTCAGATCACCCAAGTTGTGTTATAAGCATCATTAACCCTTTCGCTGCCATTCTCTGCTCTGCATTTTTTACCTTAGGTAGCTAGGCACAAAGGGCCAGATTCACAGAAAAAGTACGCCGGAGTATCTGCTGATACTCTGGCGTACTTTCAAATTTGCCGCGTCGTATCTTTATTTGTAATTCACAAACAAAGATACGACGGCTTTTGGCTAAGATCCGACAGGCGTACGGCTTAGTACGCCTTCGGATCTTAGGATGCAATACTTCGGCGACCGCTGGGTGGAGTTTGCGGCGTTTTCCGCGTCGGGTATGCAAATGAGCTGTTTACGGCGATCCACGAAGGTACGAGCGTTCGTCGCATTCTCTTACGTCGTCGCTAGTCGTTTTTTCCCGTCGCAAACTTAAGCCTGCTATTTCATGGCTTAGATTTAGACCAGCCATGTTAAAGTATGGCCGTCGTTCCTGTGTCAAATTTCTATTTTTTTTTTTTTTTCGTAAGACGTCCGGAAATACGAAAGATCGTAACGCACGTTTCTGTTCAAAAAACACGTCGGGGCGCCGTAATTTCGCGCAAAGCACAGCGGGAAATTTCCTAACGGAGCATGCGCAGAACGTTCGGCGCGGGAACGCGCCTAATTTAAATGGTACACGCCCCATTTGAATTAGGCGGGCTTGCGCCGGAAGGCTTTACGCTACGCCGCCGCAAGTTTACACGCAAGTGCTTTGTGAATCAAGCACTTACGACGAAAACTTGCGGCGGAGTAACGTAAAGGGGATACGTTACGCCGCCGTAATTGTTCGTGAACAAGTAAAGTTTTGAAAAAGTAATAAGGACTTTTAGGTAGATCTTTTTAAACAAAATAAAAAATAAAGATTAAAAGCGTATGGTAACGCAAAATAAAAAATTAATCTATGGAAAAAATGTGCATTTGCTTATGTTTTAATCTTTTAAACATGCTGCATGCGCAGAAAAGCAACTGTCAGTTAGCCAGAAAGAAAGTATCCTATTATCATCCTTCCTTTTCTTTTTGACATGACAACACTGCTCTACAATTTTGTAAATTCTATGCGCATGGCATCAGCTCCACTTACTAGAGATGTGCGGTTCCTGGGTTTGGTTTTTAAATTCATCATACCGAATGTTTGTAATTTTACAAAAATTTTACGAATCTAACAAAAATTCGTATTTCGTACAAATACAAATTGAATTTCGGACACGAATTATGAATTTTCGACCAATACGAAACAAAACAAATTTATTGACGGTGCCCATGTCTACCACTTACTTAAAGCGGATGTGCCATGGGAAAAAAATATTAAAAGCCAGCAGCTACAAATACTGCAGCTGCTGACTTTTAATATTAGGACACTTACCTGTCCTGGAGTCCAGCGCCGATCGCAGCAGAGGACGAGCGATCGCTCGTCTCTCTGCTGTTCCCCCCGCCATCCACGCTGAGGGAGCCAGGAAGTGAAGCGCTGCGGCTTCACTGCCCGGTTCCCTACGGCGCGAGTCGCGCTGCGCCCGACGATTGGCTCACACGCTGTGTGCTGGGAGCCGAGTGTTCCCAGCACACAACGGGCGACAGACGGGAAGTCAGAAAAACCCGTCTTTTGCCCGTAGCGTGTGGCCGGAAGTGGGTGCAAATACCTGTCTTTAGACAGGTATCTGCACCCCCCTCCCCCTGAAAGGTGTCAAATGTGACACCGGAGGGGGGGAGGGTTCCGATCAGCGGGACTCCACTTTAGGGTGGAGAACCGCTTTAACGCAGTATTAAAGAGGAAGTAAACCCCCGGTATAAATTTGTTTTACAAATACACCTGCAAGAGAAAGGCATAGTGAGCTAGTATGCACAGCATCAGATCCCCACGCATGTGCGAAAACACAGCATTAACCCCCGTTAATGCCATTCACAAAAACGGCACCGCTCAGTGCGCCTGCCCGTTTTTGTGAAAATATCTCCTTAACCGTGTAGGTTAAGGAGATATTTCTTGCACCTACAGGTAAGCCTTAATCTAGGCTTACCTGTAGGTGCAAGTTGTAACAGTGGGTTTACAACCACTTTAAACCAAAAAGCAAACATGTATTACAGTATATCGCAGCTTATTAATTCTTAAAGGATCACTAAAGGAATTATTTTTTTAGCTAAATAGCTTCTTTTACCTTACTGCAGTACTGGTTTCATGTCCTTATTGTTCGTTTTTGCTTTGAAGTTGCTGTAATTCTGCTCTGATCTCCACACTTCCTGCTTGTCTGGCTCCTTATAACCACAGTACTGGGAGCTTTTCACGGTGGTCTAAGCTGTCATTACTGTGTGTCTAAAACTTAACATAACCATTCAGATTCATTTTAAAAACAAAACACTGCCCTGGATTTGTTTGTTTTTGTTCTGTGTGTCTCTCTAGTTCACAGGAACATGAAACCAGTTTAAAAGTGAAACTAACCTGCAGGCACATTATAGGATTGATTTGTATCTATTTGTAATCATTTTTAAAAGGAATCAGTTAACTTTTATGTCTCTATACCCTGTAAACAGTCATTTCAGCAAAACATTTTTTTTCCTTTAGTGACCCTTTAAATGTGGTGGCTGCCTTAGTTTCTTTTTTTGGGTGTTCTTTCCTTTATTCTCCTCTGATGATCTAGCAAGTAAGGCTATTGTTTGTTCAACAGAACAAGCACTCCTGCAAATCTAGCCATTAGAGTGTTGAAACAAACCATGTAGCACTCACAGGGGTGCTTACAACGATATGCTTTTATTTACTCATGTAAAATCTTTTTTTTTCAAAAGAAGGATGCTTGTGTAACACTCCCCTTCCCCCAGACTGACAATACTGCTGTACAAAGGTGCCCCTGTGCTCCTTCATCCAGAGCGGAGGCACTCTTGTAATGGAGGTGTGTTACTGGCTAGGTCACCAAGTGAAAACAGGGGGGAAAAAGGCTAAAAAAAGATAACTGATACAGTCACCACATCTTATGGTTGGTAAGCTAAAAATATTACAGTTTTGGGTTAGTAGGCAGGTATTGATCTCTGCTGCCCCAGCGGGAAGTTTGGGGTTAACTGCACTCCTGGGTTTTTCTTGAGTCTAACCCTCCAGTCCTGTGTGATATAAAAGCCACAAGGGCCTGGATCATGAAGAGAGGAGAGGTGAGACTTACACACACAACCTGCTTGGGAGCAAGATTTAGGAGAGTTCTCTTGTTCCCGGTTCCAGCAAAGCTGCTACTTGTGCCTATGTAGGAGGATTGCTGTAACTTGCATACCATTTATGGACTCCGCCAAACATAGACCTTTTAATATGCAGGTATGTTGGTGCAGCCACAAGCCTGAAGACTAGGAATGCTAAGGAAATGTCTGCAATTTATTCTGAACTGTTGCTCGTGAATGTTGTTTATTCATTCGTTAAGAAAATCTTTTGACATTTTGCCTTTGCCTGGTCTGAAGTTACTAAAGGGGTGCAATATAAGTAACAGGCACATATAGCTAAAGCTTGGGTCACTAAAGCACATTAGGGTAAGACATCAGTACAAGATTATTACAGTGTGAAGATACAGCAGTTTCCAAAGGTAATGAAGGTTTCTCTAGCAGCCTTTCATTAAGTGTGTACGTTTCAGGTGAGATAGCCACTTGCAGTGAGGGGGTCATTGTCGGCACTCCTTCGGCAGTGATCTGTCTCTGATAGCAACAGGAGTAGATCTGCCCTGCCGGACCCTCATCATGTATAAAGGTATGGAAGAGAAAGAGTTAAGTAAAATTAAGTGCAAATATGGAGTACCCGCTAGGTGCCCGGTGGGACCCCTACAGTTACTGGGGGTGAGGTAGCGTTGATAAGATGGACAGATGTAGAGGGTATTGGTTCTGCGTGTCCCTCCTAAATACACAAATGACCGTGGTGATGCTTAATAAATCAAGAGAGTTTACTCAAGTTCACTCATGTTTAGTCATCTGTCTGGGTCGTGAGCGTGGTTTAAGTAAAGGTACCCCATTTGTGTGGTAATGACTCTGTGTAAAGTGTCTAGCGTAGCCCAGAAGAACTCACCTTGGGGTAGGCCTCTCATGTTACTCTTGCTTGGCGCCCAACATGGAGGGGAACATGAAGGATGTGATGACCACCACATTACCCGACTCTTACAGGTTTAATACGGCTTTAATTTCCTATGGATTACAAAGAAGATACACATCTCCTCATCTCCCCCCCCCCCCCCATCCTCATTTATAACCCCTCTTTGTGCACAGGAAGAAAGCACAGATTTTTTTTATACACTTATTAACTGCTTGCTGACCACCGCATGCACTTATACGTCGACAGAATGGCACTCCCGTGCAAAAGGACGTACCTGTACGTCCCCTTTAAGGAAGCGGCATTGTGGGCGCGCACGTGTGCCTGCCGCAAGCTCCGTGAGCCCGACAGCGGGTCCCACAGACTCGATCGCTGTGGGGATACCCGCGATCATCTCGTGGTGAGGAAGATCGGGGAGATGCTGATATAAACAAGCATCTCCCCGCTCTGTCTAGTGACAATGACAGTAATAACAACTTTCTGTAATTCGGAAGCGGTGATCACTGTCTTGTAACACACAGCCCATACCCCCTAAAGTAAGAAGCACTCACTAGTGCACACTTAAGCCCTACAACGCCACCTAGTGGTTAACCCCTTCACTGCCAGTGTAATTTTCACAGTAACAGTGCATTTTTATAGCACTGATCGCTGTAAAAATGACAATGGTCCCAAAAATGTGTCAAAAGTGTCCGATGTGTCCGCCATAATGTCGCAGTCACGATAAAAATCGCTGATCGCCGCCATTACTAGTAAAAAAAATATATTAATAAAAATGCCATAAAACTATCCCCTATTTTGTAGATGCTATTTTTGTGCAAACCAATCGATAAACGCTTATTGTGATTTTTTTTACCAAAAATATGTAGCAGGGACAGGGAAGCTGGTCAGAGTTGATGGCACAATGGGTGCAGCCAAATACAGGGCAATTTTAGAAGAAAACCTATTAGGCCCCATACACACGAACATAAATGCTGAAACTGGTCCGCGGACCAGTTTCAGCATACATGTTCGGTCGTGTGTAGGCGCGAGCGGGCAGAATTCCAGCAAACATTTGCCCGCCGGGCCTTTTCCCAGCGGGCAAATATTCCTGGACTTGTTTTAAAACCGTCCGCTGGAATCCTGCCCGCTCGGACATGTATGGTCGTCTGTACAGACCTACCGTACATGTCCGAGCGCCCGCCGTCCCTCGCATGCGTCGAATGACTTCGACGCATGCGTGGAAGCATTTAAAAGGCAGGCCCGCCCACGTCGCTGCGTCATCGCCGCGTCATCGTTTACGCGCGGACTTCTGTACGATGGTTAGTACAGCCATCGTACAGAAGTCCCCGGGCAGACATGTACGGTGAAAACGGTCCGACGGACCGGTTTCATCGTACATGTTTGCCCGTGTGTACCCGGCCTTAGAGTCTGAAAAAGACTTGAGACTGGGGCGGAGGTTCACCTTCCAGCAGCACAACGACCCTAAACATACAGCCATAGCTACTATGGAATGTTCTAGATCAAAGCATGTTAGAATGGCCCAGCCAAATTTCAGACCTAATTCCGATTGAGAATCTGTGGCAGGACTTGAAAATTGCTGTTCACAGACCCTCTCCATCCAATCTGACAGAGCTTGAGCTATTTTGCAAAGAAGAATGGGCAAAAATTTCACTCTCTAGATGTACAAAGCTGGTAGAGGCATCCCCAAAAAGACTTGCAGCTGTAATTTCAGCGAAA
The DNA here is from genome assembly GCF_905171775.1 of Rana temporaria. Taxonomy (NCBI): domain Eukaryota; kingdom Metazoa; phylum Chordata; class Amphibia; order Anura; family Ranidae; genus Rana; species Rana temporaria. The sequence goes on along the minus strand of NC_053492.1, from coordinate 381,585,170 downwards.
GGTGGTTCTACAGAGTATTCACTCAAGGGGGCTGAATACAAATGTACACCACACTTTTCAGATGTTTATTTGTAAAAAATGTTAAAAAACATTTTTCTTCCGCTTCATAATTATGTGCCACTTTGTGTTGGTCTTTCACATCAAATCCCAATAATATACATTAAAGTTTTTTGGTTGTAACAGGACAAAATGTGGAAAATTTCAAGGGGTTTGAATACTTTTTCAAGGCACCGTAGTTGAAGGCCATACAGCAGGGGTGGCAACCAGTGGCCCGGGGGCCACATGTGGCCCATGGAGCCCTCTGATGTGGCCCGTGGCCTCCTGCTCTAAAAATGGCGGGTTGACAAGCCCAGATCGCAGGTTGCTGACCCGCCATACCACAGCATCAGTGTTGTGAATGAAGCTGGTGGTAGAGCAAGAAAGTGGCTGCGGAGCAGAGCCCCATTAGCCGATGCTTCCTCCACAGCGATGGCTTTTGCCACAGGCGGAATCTATGGCAAAGTTCAGCTGACCCGCAGGATAGACACAGTGGGTGTGGGTAAACAGTAGCACATCAGTGTGGAAGCAGTCTTAGGCCCTTTTCACACGATCAGCCCGACCAAATGGGACCCTCAATTCACCTCTATAGAGCGACAGATGTCCGTTTTCGCCCGCCTACCACCTTTTCCTTTGACATTGCTGCAGCTTGGAGCTAGGGTGAGCTCCCTTTCCCTGCCTACACTCAAAGCGGTACAGATGGACTTACACCTCTCTACCTGAGTGGCACCTACATTTTGTCTTTTTGGCTTTTGCCATTAAAGCCCACTGGCGTAAGGCCACATATATGTGAACAGCCAGCAGAAACAGCTTAATGAAGGCTTTATGCACATTGATATTTTTGGGCATCCAGGCACAAATTGCAGGCATAGTTCTGCATCCAGTAGACACAGCTGTAGCATGCAGCCTCCAACAGTAATGAATAGCTGTATACTAGCTGTACATGGGTATAAGCTGCGCTTGCAAAAACTTGAACAGGGATTTTTGCCTGTGTGTGAGTATCCGCAAACACAGCATAAACCCGAATGCAGTCATTTATCACTATTTGCGGCTATACACTGCGACTGTGTCTTCCCGCATTGAAATACTCCTGCAATTTATGTTGGATGCCTGAAAGCATTTGTATGCATGAAGACAAAAACATAACTGCATTTCTTGGTGTTTCTTATTATATCTGTCTATAGTTCAGCTTTAATTCATAAGCTGTTAAAGGAGTTGTAAAGGCAGAAGGTTTTTTATCTTAATGCGTTCTGTGTATTAAGATAAAGAGCCTTCTGTGGGCAGTCGACCCCCTCAGCCCCCCTAATACTTCCCGGATCCCCATCTCTGTCCAGCGATGTCCACGAGTGTCTCGGGCGTACAAGACTTTTCCTCCTGATTGCCTGAGAAACAGCAGCAGCACCATTGGCTCCTACTACTTTTAATCAAAGTCAGTCAACCAATCAGGAGAAAGAGGGGGAGGGGCCTGGGCGTGCAGCTCCCTGGCTGAATAGACACAGGGAGCTGTGACTCAGCTCGGGTGCCCCCATAGCAAGCTGCTTACTGTGGGGGCACTCGACAGGAGGAAGGGGCCAGGAGCACAGAAGACGGGCCCGAGAAGAGGAGGATCCAGGCTGCTCTGTGCAAACCACTGCAACAAAACAGGTAAGTATAACAAAAAGTGTTTATTTTTGTGCAACAGTTAAGTTCAAATTGTGCACGTTCCCACAGTGCACGAAAACACTCATCCTTTTTGTGGGCAGTGCCATTATTTTTTTTATGGCAACACAATGAACCTGCAATAAAATGTGTTAAAAAAAAAAAGAAAAAGTCTCATGCACTAAATTGCTCATGGTGCAATTTAGATGCAAATTAATGGGCTGCCCTACTGCAATGCACTGTAACATATGAAAAAAAAAATTCACAGCAATGCATCTGCACTGCCACATCGCACAAGTGTGAACCAAGCCTTATGCCACGTACAGACGGTCGTTTTTTGTGATGAAAAAAAACGTTGTTTTTAAAAACGTCATTTAAAATGACCGTGAGTGGGGAAAACAACGTTTTATGTCTTCTGAAAAACAACAAAAAAAAAATCCGAACATGCTTGAATTTTTTGTGTCGTTTTTCAAAACATCGTTTTTTGGTTCACAAAAAATGACCGTGTGTGGGCAAAACGACGTTTAAAACAACGTTTTTAAACCCGCACATGCTCAGAAGCTAGTTATGAAGCGAGCTTCAATGGAAAAGAGTGGTGAACGTAACCTCGCTTTGCTAGAGCATTTTGGAAAAACGATGGTGTGTAGGCAACGTCGTTTTTGAAAATGAAGTTTCAAAAACGTTGTTTTATCTCATGATTTTAAACGTCGTTTTTTTTTATCACAAAAAACGACCATCTGTACGCGGCATTAGTCCTGTTAAACTCACGACTCTGAGTCATAACAATGTAAAACAAATATTTTTCGACAATCCAACAGATATCTTGTTTCTGCTTTGTTGTGATGTTGATGCTTTTTAAGCATTGTAGTGCAACATCAGCAAAGACTACAACAAACTGATGTCATTTGAATACAAGGTTTGGAAATAGATTTATGTGTTTATGTTAGCTGACCAAAAGATATGCATCATCTATTGTAATAAACCAAGGAACAATATTTTTGTAATCGATAAACTCACATCCTTCAGGGTTTATGTCAAACATGTGCTTCGTAAAGTGGCTGAAGGTCGCTCTTTAGTAAGACATATAAACACTGAGCACACTTTCCTTTCTCATGGGCATAAGGATGAACACAATGCCTGGGGGGGGGGGGGAAGACACACATCTGTTCTGCTGGGGACATCTGCTGGTGGTCGAAACAGCGGCACCACTGCCTACTTTCAGGTAGCTTGTGAATTAATTGCAAACTCTAAAATCTACTTAGTAAACCTGAGAAAACAGTTTGTACTTATTAAGTACTAAGGAAAACAAAAAATATACAATTAGGAATATTTTCTTGTGAAACTGGAATGGTTTTGAGTGTTTTTTTTAGTGTATCTAGAAAAATAATAATCATAAGGTGGCTGCATTCAGATAAATGTTTTCCATGTGCATACTAGACATGTGCATTCATTTTCGTCTGAATGCATTTTCGTCCGAATTTCGGGTATTTTCGTTATTGTTTTAACAAACGAAAATGAACGCGCAGAATCCAAAATCCGAAAGATCCGACATAAAGCATTTTTTTATTTTAATTTTCGTTGCTACAACAGTTCGATATAGATAGGAGATTCGACATGGCGCTGACAACAGCAATCTGTGTCTATCGAACCTGTGGTCGAATGTGCCTAATCTAACTCTATTAGTCCAAGATTATTCTACAATCTACATAGAAAGGAAAGATTCGTTATTATAGAGACAGTGTTGGGGTAGACCATTCGACATGAATGACGAAGATTCAACAAAGCAGAGAAAAACATACAAATGTTGAATCTGTCATTGAAGGCTTTTATGGTGTCTGTCGAAAGTTCTAAGAAGATTCGACAAGCAGCTAAACTGTATGACGCCGCAATTGTACATTTCCCGGTTAAATGCTCCGCCCATAGGCTATAAAAGAATTTGAATGTTGGTTGGCTAGTAATAATAATTTATAAATAAAATTATTACTAGTAATACAACATTAGAATTCTTCTATAGTTTGTAGGCGTCGTACAGTTTAGCTGCTTCGTCTAATCTTCTTAGAACATTCGACAGACACCATAAGCCTTCAATGACAGATTCAACCTTAATGAATTTGGATTTTCGGACGAATGCATTTTTTAACGAAACAAAATAAATAAAAACAAATTTCGGGAGTAACTAAATAAATGTATTTTTCGGACGAAAACGAAACTTCAAAACAAAATATTTCAGTGTGCACATGTCTAGTGCATACTTCTGTTTATTCTTTTTTAATGGGTAATCCTGGCAACAAGAACATTGTCAGCAACTTATAGCCCAGTGACAATGCTCACTGAGTGTATTGATATGATTGAGTATATTTATAGAATAATTAGAATAATAATTGTTCACAGAAATATCATTCACAGAATAATCATTCATCAGAATACTCTTTTTTGCCATCATTGAATCAACTAATTTTATCCAAAAGCCCTCAAAAATTTTATCCAGACCCGCTATTTAAATGGAATCCTAAACATATTAAACAAGTTTCATTACAACATGTACAATTTTGCCAGAACAAAACCACATTCACAAACAATCTCAACCACTCTGCTCTTAGCTTCCCACCACCACTCCACCAACCAAAGAATGCCGGTTTTATGTGGTTCGTGATCCACTGGTATTTGTAGCACTAAAAGCAAAAGTGGAGCTGCTCGACTTTTGAAAGTCCAAAATATCTTTATTGATGTTATCTAATACAGGAAAAATACACCTGCTCCTCTTACATATTTCATTCCAACAGGACGAGGTTTCTTGTCACTAACAAATGTCAATATGACCCCACTTAACACCAGAAAATGTAACAAATGTTCAGAAAACAAACATTTTCAACCAAAATTCCACTGGCGTATGGCCAGTTTAAGTATCAAATCCCCATTCATAAAAGTTTTTTGGAAGGAAACTTTATTTATAAAAACACTCTAGTTGTGTAAATTGTGGTATCAAGTTGTTTAAAAAAAATCTTATGCTTACTTCTACCAAAATATTAAAGTGTACCACTGTGCTTATATTTGTAAATCTGCATACCTTTACATAATATACAGTATATAATTGTATGCCAGTGTGGTGTAAGAGGTTCCTATTTCATTGATATTCCCTCACCTTCTTAGCTAGCTAAAAGTAATCAATATAAACAGTAAGAATCCATAGCACATCTGCACTTTAGAGCTAGCACAGAAAGGATCATGGGACTTGTAGTCTTTAAGTATGGTAGGTCTCCGGGTCACTTAAAAGTGAATTGCACATGCATTGGTGTAGCAATCAAAAAAGGTAAATAAGAAATATTAAAAAAAAAAAAATATTACACACTGCAAAATAAAGTTGAGAATACATCTTTTTAAAGAGTGTTTTAAAGTTAGCTTAAATATACATGTTTTTTTAATTGTTGTTTTACATATGTTTTCCCTATCAATACAATATTTTTTTTTTAAATAACCATTGCTCAACAGAATGATTTACAGCCACATTAGATAGAAACCTCTGAAACGGCGGTCTGATCAGGAGTCACTGCTGTGATAACCTATTCCAGTTCTGTAAACAAGTTTTTTTTTTTTTCAGCAGAGCTGAAAAGTAACCATGCCAATGATGTGAAGCGTAGACTAGAGCTCCACCTGCTGGAAAATAAACAGTACATAACATTAATATGCAATGTATCATATTTACCTGAAAAGAAAGAAAAGTATTTTTAGTTTATTTTTCTTATTTTTAGTTCTGACAATATTAGGAAGGGAAAAAAATACATACAAAACTACTAAACATATCCTTTAGGCTGCATTCACATATGATTGGGGACAGAATCGTGTGTAAATCCAGCCTTAAATACACTGGGTTACTAGTACACTAGGGAAGGAATTCATAAGCTTCTTCCCTCCCTCCATGGAAGGGTTAGTTTTCACCTAACTTCTTACAATGCTTGTCCTGTGTCATGGGCACCAGGGGGTTTTGAAGAGTCTGGCATCCTACAAAAAAAAAGGGGAGGGGGAGCAAAAAACATTTAGGTGTCATATAGCATATTAATTAGATCCTTACATACACTTTAAAATAAAGAATCCAAACCTACAATGTGAATCATTATATTAATTACTTATTAAAAGCGCACATGATTATTTGGAGAACATGTATATTATATTCAACATAAAAGATGTGTGTGCAGTAAACATAAGATACCTAGATATATATCAATTATATACCATATGTATATATATAATCTTCCAATCACTGCTCCTTCTGGAGATACAAAATTGTGCTTCTCAAAAGCTTCTCTTTTTTTTTTTTTTAAATGACAGTTTATTAACAGGGGTAGCAGGAGCCTAACAAATTTAATGCGCACATAAATCAGTGCAGGATTGTAACAGATGGGATGTGTTTGGGATCCCTTTATAACTGTCCTGGAGAGAGGTTCTCAGCAAAAATTGCATTTATAATACCGATCAGCCTGAGCAGATAGCTCCATTCATTTGCATTTAGGCACCCTTGGTTAAAGCCTCCCTCATTTGGTATCAGCAAGTGGCAAACTTAAGGAAGCAAAGGGTCATGGGAAAGGTCCAATTAGATCAGTGGGAGCACACTCTAAACAAATACAGACACATGGATGCACACATTAGGAACACTGCCCAAGGGAATATGTGGACATATGTTCAGTGAGGATGATCAAGGCTGACTTGAGGCCTTTAGAATCCATGATAAAAAAAATTCCATCAATCAGACTCTGGCTCTGTGAATTATATGAATCAGTACTGCAAGGGAGCATGTCCCTTTCTCTCTTTCACAAGTTTTCCTTATCTTTTTTTCTTTGTCTTTTTTCTAACCAGCTGCCTACTTTGGATTGTCTAAAGACTGCCCGGGGACAGTTTCTGGGATCTCAAGGGATATATACTGGTAAGCCTCACCCACGGCAAACACTGTAAATCATGCAAAGACTATATTAAACTGAATATTTAATATTGGCAAAAATGTGGTTAAACTCTTCTGAATTAGACAGTATATTATTACATGTACAGTATACACTGCATACAGAAAATGCCTAAGAAATCAAACAGGAAATTGGACCACAAACAAGTAATTATTTTCAATTTGACTGATACACTGTGATAGGGGAAACACATGTACACAAACATTCGTAATAATAAACTATGCTTTTTTATATTACAAATAAATATAGCACATATATAAAACATTTGAAGCAAATATCCTTACCTTGAACTAAGATAAAATAAAATAATGAAATTAAAAGTGTGCTTTTTTTTTCACTTTTAAAAGGAATGCCATGGTTGCCCTGGTTGTGTTAGCTGATGTCATGTGCATATGCAGGACATCAATAGCTGAATATTGCATTTATCACAACAAAATCTATTGATTCTATACCTCTACAGAAATGTTGCGGTTAAGTACATGCAATCAGTCAGTTGCAAAGCCATCATGACCCTTCTTGAGGGTGTGTAATGAGGATGGGTGTGTGGTCTGTGCATAAGATGCTCAATAGATCAATCCTGTAAATATATATAGAGCCATGCCATCTGTGCAGGCCATACACAAAGTATATGAACAGCCATTAATATTCTTTGCAGGCCACTCACAATTTTTTTTTCTCCACAAAACACAAACACTATTTGAGTCATTGTGTCATTGTGTTGATAGATTATTCGTTTGCATAAAATAAATGATTGGCAGGCCTATAATGGTAATATTAGTAACCTATTTTTACTGGCTCTATACCCTGTAGTTTCTTCTTAATTTAGCAAATCCTCTCCCAGTTAAAGGACTCCAGGAGAATGCACACATCTGCATCTAGTATGGATGTAATATAAACATACATATCTGTACAGGCATACCCCGCTTTAAGTACACTCACTTTACATACACTCGCGAGTAAGGACATACCTGCGAGTGTATGTAAAGTGCCTTACAGGTACTGTACGGATATTTTGCAGCCGCAGTAGAAGGAGCTGAAGCTCCGAGAGCATACCCCACTCTGTTCCAGTGTGCCCCTGACACCCCCACTACAGCCCCTGAGACCTCAACTACAGCTCTTGACACCCCCACTACAGTCCTTGACCCCCCACTACACCCTAAAAGTGAAAAAGGGTATTGTTTCACTTTAAGTACATTTTCGTTTTACATACATGCTCTGGTCCCGTTGTGTACTTAAAAGTGGGGTATGCCTGTAGTTTGTATGTGCATAATTATATATTTATATATTATATATAAAATGCACAATATATGTGTGTATAGAAGAATATGTTTGATGAAAGTTATTATATTACTGTATTTATTGGCGTATAACACTCACTTTTTCACCCTGCAAATTGGTTGCAAATAGTGGGCCAAATTCTCAAAAAGTCTGCGTAACTTAAATTTCAGCAGTTAAGTTACACTGACTTAAAATTTCTACCTAAGTGCCTGATCGTCAAAGCACTTAGGTAGAAATTACACGCTGTGTAACTTAAGTGCCGCCGTCGTAAGGCGGTCCTCCTCTCCTGGGGGCGTTTAAAATTTAAATGAGGCGCGCTCCCGCGCCGGCCGTACTGCGCATGCGTGTGACGTAATTTTCCCGACGTGCAGCGCGCGAACGTAATTAACGCCGGTCGGCTTTGAGAATTTCGACGGGACACTAAAGTTGCGACGGGTGAAAAAAAAAGACGCGCCGGGAAAACAAATAATTATAAAAAAAAATGTCAGCGTCGCTCAGCATGCATTCCTGAGAGGGAGAACTCCATGCCAATTTTCAAAGAAAAAAATGGCATGGGTTCCCCCCCCCAGGAGCATACCAGGCCCTTAGGTCTGGTATGGGTTGTAAGGAGACCCCCCCACGCCGAAAAATTGACGTAGGGGGTCCCCCTACAATCCATACCAGACCCGTATCCAAAGCACGCTACCCGGCCGGTCAGGAATGGGAGTGGGGACGAGCGAGCGTCCCCCCCCCCTCCTGAGCCGTGCCAGGCCGCATGCCCTCAACATGGGGGGGTTGGGTGCTCTGGGGCAGGGGGGCGCACTGCGGGCCCCCCCACCCCAGAGCACCCTGTCCCCATGTTGATGAGGACAGGACCTCTTCCCGACAACCCTTGCCATTGGTTGTCGGGGTCTGCGGGCGGGGGCTTATCGAAATCTGGGAGTCCCCTTTAATAAGGGGGCCCCCAGATACCGGCCCCCCACCCTAAGTGAATGGATATGGGGTACATCGTACCCCTATCCATTCACCTGGAGGCAAAAAGTAAAATTTAGTAAACACACAACACAAGGCTTTTTAAAATAATTTATTATTCTGCTCCGGATGCCCCCCCTGTCTTCGTTATTAGCTCAATTACCAGGGGGGGCTTCTTCTTCCACTCTCCGGGGGTCTTCTCCACTCTCCGGGGGGGGGTTTCTTCTTCCGCTCTCCGGGGGGGGCTTCTCCGGACTCCGGGGGGCTTCTTCCATCTTCTCCCCTCTTCCGCTGTTGACTCGGCGAACCCCGGTTCTTCTGCAGCTCTCCGGTGCCTTCTTCTTCAGCGCTGGCTGCCTGCTATGTTTGTGTGTTAGCTCAATTTCAAACAGGCAGCGGGCGCGGTCTTCTGTGACGTCAGGGTCTTCTGGTCTTCTCCCCTCTTCCGATGTTGACTCGTCGCCTGTTGTCGCTGTAATGATGGAAGCGCGCCTTGCATCACATTTATATAGGCATCACCGTCCCATCATGCTCCGGTAGGTACCCACGTGGTGGGTGCCTACCCACGTGCACCCACCACGTGGGTACCTGCCGGAGCATGATGGGACGGTGATGCCTATATAAATGTGATGCAAGGCGCGCTTCCATCATTACAGCGACAACAGGCGACGAGTCAACATCGGAAGAGGGGAGAAGACCAGAAGACCCTGACGTCACAGAAGACCGCGCCGGCTGCCTGTTTGAAATTGAGCTAACACACAAACATAGCAGGCAGCCAGCGCTGAAGAAAAAGGCACCGGAGAGCTGCAGAAGAACCGGGGTTCGCCGAGTCAACAGCGGAAGAGGGGAGAAGATGGAAGAAGCCCCCCGGAGTCCGGAGAAGCCCCCCCCGGAGAGCGGAAGAAGAAACCCCCCCCCCGGAGAGCGGAGAAGACCCCCGGAGAGTGGAAGAAGAAGCCCCCCCTGGTAATTGAGCTAATAGCGAAGACAGGGGGGGCATCCGGAGCAGAATAATAAATTATTTTAAAAAGCCTTGTGTTGTGTGTTTACTAAATTTTACTTTTTGCCTCCAGGTGAATGGATAGGGGTACGATGTACCCCATATCCATTCACTTAGGGTGGGGGCCGGTATCTGGGGGCCCCCTTATTAAAGGGGACTCCCAGATTTCGATAAGCCCCCGCCCGCAGACCCCGACAACCAATGGCAAGGGTTGTCGGGAAGAGGTCCTGTCCTCATCAACATGGGGACAGGGTGCTCTGGGGTGGGGGGGCCCGCAGTGCGCCCCCCTGCCCCAGAGCACCCAACCCCCCCATGTTGAGGGCATGCGGCCTGGCACGGCTCAGGAGGGGGGGGGACGCTCGCTCGTCCCCACTCCCATTCCTGACCGGCCGGGTAGCGTGCTTTGGATACGGGTCTGGTATGGATTGTAGGGGGACCCCCTACGTAAATTTTTCGGCGTGGGGGGGTCTCCTTACAACCCATACCAGACCTAAGGGCCTGGTATGCTCCTGGGGGGGAACCCATGCCGGTTTTGAATTTAAAAATTGCCGTGGAGTTCTCCCTCAGGAATGCATACCAAATGCCGTCGCTGGAATGGGCCTTTACAAGGTTTGGCTAACTTTCCACATTATAAAACCAGCCCTAGTTTTGCGCCGGCAAATTCGGAACTTACGCAGAAATCAAAGTGCTGAAATGCTTTGAAAATCTGCTTAAGTCCTCATTTGCATACGCAAAGCTGCATTTCAATGAGAAATGCCCCCAGTGGCGGATGCGGTACTGCATCCTAAAATCTGACCGTGTAAGTGTCTTACACATGTCAGATTTTCTGCCTAACTTTGGAAAAAGCCTTTTGAGAATCGTTTCCAAAGTTAGGCACAGGGATACGCAGGCTGAACAGCAGTTAAGTCTGCGTATCTCTTTTGGGAATTTGGCCCAGTGTGTGCGTGTTATACGCCGATACTGCAATTTGAGCTGCCTCGGAGAGAACGGGGAGGGGGGCGGGACAAGCGCCGTCAGATTACATACAGCGAGAATCTCCTGTTTACTCAGCGGCCATTGCAATAGGAAGTCCAGTCTCCTGGGCCGGCATTGGACCAGTGTTCTGTCTATCATAGAAGCCGATCCAGGAGGCAGGACTTTGAATTAAAGAGGCCGCCGAGTAAACAGGAGATTCTCACTGTATGTAATCGAATTAAGCAGCATTGATGGGCAATGGTGAGGCTGCGTTTGGGCATTGATCAAGCTGCATTGATGGGCAATTGTGAAGCTGCAGATGGGCATTGATCAAGCGGCATTGATGGGCAAGTTTGAGGCTGCAGATGGGCATTGATCAGGCTGCATTGATGGGCATTGATCAGGCTGCATTGATGTGCACTGACCCTTATTTTGCTTCAAAGTTCTTTATTTAAAGTTTTTTTTTTTCCTGAAACGTCCCTCTTAACCACTTAAGGACCGCCTTCTGCAGATATACGTCGGCAGAATGGCACGGCTGGTCACAAGCACGTACCTGTACGTCCTCTTTAAGTGCCCAGCCGTGGGACCCGGTCCGAAGCTCCGTGACTGCGGCCACGGGACCCGCGGACCCGATCGCCGCTGGAGTCCCGCGATCGATCCCCGGAGCTGAAGAACGGGACTTCCCCAACACAGCTTCCCCATTCTTCACTGTGGCACTGTCATTGATCGTGTGTTCCCTGATATAGGGAAACACGATCAATGATGTCACACGTCCAGCCCCGCCCCCCTACAGTTAGAAACACAGATGAGGTCACACTTAACCCCTTCAGCGCCCCCTAGTGGTTAACTCCCAAACTGCAATTGTCATTTTCACAGTAAACAATGCATTTTTATAGCATTTTTTGCTGTGAAAATGACAATGGTCCCAAAAATGTGTCAAAATTGTCCTATGCGTCCGCCATAATGTCGCAATCACGAAAAAAATCGCTGATCGCCGCCATTAGTAGTAAAAAATGTTTTTTTATAAAAATGCAATAAAACTATCCCCTATTTTGTAAACGCTATAAATTTTGCGCAAACCAATCGATAAACGCTTATTGCAAAAAAATTTTAACAAAAATAGGTAGAAGAATACGTATCGGCCTAAACTGAGGAAAAAAATATTTTTTTATATATTTTTGGGGGATATTTATTATAGCAAAAAGTATTTGTAATATAAGTAATTGTCTCTCTATTTTTGTTTATAGCGCAAAAAATAAAAACCGCAGAGGTGATCAAATACCACCAAAAGAAAGCTTTATTTGTGGGAAAAAAAGGATGCCAATTTTGTTTGGGAGCCACTTCGCACGACCGCGCAATTGTCAGTTAAAGCGACGCAGTGTCGAAAAGCAAAAACTGGCCAGGTCCTTTACCTGCCTAAAGGTCCGGGTCTTAAGTGGTTAAAATTAAGGTGCGTGTTATGCCCCGTACAAACGATCAGACAAACTTTTTCCATCGGAAATTCCGAGAGCGTGTATGCCCCATCAGAGTAATTCCATCGCAATTTCCAATGAATTTTATCAGAGTTTAGATAGAGAACATGTTCTCTTTTAGGCCTGGTACACACGATAGGATTGATCCGCGGATACGGTCCGCCGGACCGTATCCGCGGATAAATCCTCTGAGGATTTTGATCCGATGGAGTGTACACACCATCGGATCGAAATCCGCGCCGAATTCCCATCACGGTGATGTGTCGCGCCGCGATGATGACGCGGCGACGTGCGCGACGCTGTCATATAAGGATATCCACACATGCGTCGAATCATTAAGACGCATGCGAGGGATGGGTTCGGACGGATCGATCCGGTGAGTCTGTACAGACCACCGGATCGATCCGCTGGAGCCGATTCTAGCAGATAGATTTGTTAGCATGTCTACAAATTTTTATCTGCTGGAAATCGGAAATATCCGCTGGAACGTACACACCAGGGGATCTATCCGCTGAAACCGATCCGCTGAGATTTTTCAGCGGATGGATCCTCTCGTGTGTACGGGGCCTTACTCTCATAGAATTCCGTCGGAATTCGGATGCGAGTTTGGTCGGACAAAGGTCCAACCGTGTGTATGCCCCATCGGAGTAATTCCATCGCAATTTCCGATGAATTCTATCGGAGTTTAGATAGAGAACATGTTCTCTTTTATGCTGATGGAATTCCGTCGGAATTCGGATGTGAGTTTGGTCAGACAAAGGTCCATTCGTGTGTATGGGGCATTATACGCCTGTGTTTATTTTGCATTGTCCATGAACATGTCTCCCAAATTCTGATTTGACTCCTAGATCACTATGTGTATGCACCCACCAACTTTAAGCTGATGTTTTAAAGGGAGCCCAAGATTTTTCTTTAAACACAGGACTTATACTGAAAAGCACATAGGTTGGTATCTGTAAAGGAGACCACAACCCCTTAAACAGGACACAGCTGTAGCCAAGGGCATCGGAGTCTGTTTTAACCAATTTTAATAGTGAACATGATACATGTAATAAAATGTGTGTGTGATGTGTTTACTTATTTTCACGCTTGCTTCCAAACCATATGTGGTTTAAGGGACTCCTTTACCAGCATGCTAGGGAAGGTATCCATAAGATTCTTGTCCCCCTTCGTGGAAGGGGTAGTTTGCACCTTCTACTATGCTGGTCCTCTATCATGGGCAGCAGGGGGTGTTGAAAAGTCTGACACCCTATAGTATTGTGCAACAATACTTTGGAAGGGATTGACATTTCTCAATCATTTGATATCTCTCAAAGCATTTTCAGTGCTGAAGAGCATGCAGGCTGAGGTATTCTTATCACAAGACTCTTTTCACCTTTTGCCTGGTTAGTCAGTTGCAAGCTCAATAGAAGATGCACCTATATTATTTGTTTTGTACTTCTATAAAAAAAATTATGAAAACAATATAATTTTACAAATACCAAGCCTATGGGGGTAATCCACAAAGATCCGGCGTAACTTAATTTTTTCCATTTAAGTTACACTGCCTTAAAATTTCTACCTAAGTGCCCGATCCACAAAGCACTTACCTAGAAATTTTGGGCTGTGTAACTTAAATTCCGCCGGCGCAAGGCGTTCCTATTTTCATGGGGGTGATTCCCATTTAAATTAGGCGCGCTCCCGCGCCGGCCGTACTGCGCATGCTCGTGACGTCATTTTCCTGATGTGCATAGCGCGAAATTACGTTACGCCAAGCTTTGTGGATTGCGACGGGTCAATAAAGTTGCGTCGGGAAAAAAAAAAGATACGGCGCGAAAAAAAAAATCGAAATAAAAAAAAATCGCGTCGCTGGACAGAAAGGTCTGTTTTTACAAGGTGTAAACAGTTTACACTTTGTAAAAGCAGCCCTAATTTTGCGTTTGCAAACTAAAACTTACGGAGAAAAAACGAAGCTGAAAAGCTTCGTGGATCTCCGTAAGTGCTAATTTGCATACCCGAGGCGGCATTTCGACACGAAATGCCCCCAGCGGCGGATGCGGTACTGCATCCTAAGATCCGGCAGTGTAAGGCCTCGTACACACGGCCGAGGAACTCGACGTGCCAAACACATCGAGTTCCTCGGCCAGTTCAGCCCTGAAGCCGCCGAGGACCTCGGCGGGACGAGAGCTCCCATAGAACAACGAGGAAATAGAGAACATGTTCTCTATTTCCTCGCCGAGGTCCTCGTCGGCTTCCTCGGCCGAAAGTGTACACACGACCGGGTTTCTCGGCAGAATTCAGCCAGAAACTCGGTCGGAAGCTGAATTCTGCCGAGGAAACTGGTCGTGTGTACGGGGCCTAAGTCCCTTACACATGCCGGATCTTCTGCCTAACTATGGAAAACTGATTCTGTGGATCAGTTCCATAGTTAGGAACAGGGATACAACGGCGTAACAGCAGTTACGCCGTCGTATCCCTTTTGTGGATCTGGCCCTATGTCTTTACAAAAGATCAGCACAATGGACAGCGCATTACAACCAATAATAGATTTTCAACTTAATGAAAAATGCTGAAAATTCATTTAGGTGGTTTCAGCTTCACCGTTTGATAAATAACCCCAAAAGCCAATATCAAGAAAACGATTATTGAAGACCTACTGATTTTGATTTTGCTTAATAAAAATACATTGCTTATACTAGTGAGTCTGTAATCTAAACTCAAAGCTGGACCATAGACAGGCAGTGTCACAGTATAGCACTGCTAAGCAGGACACAGGGCTTGCATATAGAATTAGTACCTATGCATATATATTTTTAAACTATACACAAATACTAGGTATATACATTAAGCTCATTACAATCCCAAAGTGCTGAGCTGACAGGTAGGCAGATGAGGAGCCCATATGGGAGGCAGGATTGATACTGCGGGGCATCCCTAACTAAATATATAAACTTCATGTCCTGGGGAGGAGATCCATTGTAAGAAGGCACAGGATTGATGTCAGTTTTGTCACTTGTAGAAATGACCCCAGGCTGCAGACAGAGACACCTATGATCCTTACATGTTAACAACAGTCTTCCCAGAGTAGGTCCAATAACAAGGCAACCCAATACTGTAAAGTGTATTAATGAATAAAGCTGCTCATCATAGAGGTTTTTGGAGCTACTTGTAACCTGCTTTCTGTACC
The DNA here is from genome assembly GCF_905171775.1 of Rana temporaria. Classification (NCBI taxonomy): domain Eukaryota; kingdom Metazoa; phylum Chordata; class Amphibia; order Anura; family Ranidae; genus Rana; species Rana temporaria. Next base: position 381,569,723 of record NC_053492.1, on the reverse strand, counting down.
TGGAACTATCAACTACAGCTTAGAAATGTCCCTACCTGCTCAGTAGGGACTGAAGATAGCCAACTCTTTTATAGAACACAGCCTGTACTTCTTCATACACTTCAGCCTGCCCACCCACCTTCTTCTTTAACTGAGTGTATACCCCCTTTTGCCATTTTTTGGGCCCCCACCCTCCTCCAACTTTTGGGCAAGGGTGGTACAGTCATTTAGGCATATGAGTATCCCCATAGTGGAGACTACAACCCACAAGCAGTGAGCCTGCTATGCACTACCTGGCCTACCCAACAACTGAAGGGAGGCAAGGCACTAGGCTGGGAGCTCCAATGCTCAAACAAGAGTGTGACAATGGTGAAGTATAGAATACATGTCCTTTAGTAACATATTGCACCAAAAAGGCATGGTGTGATGGTACTATGTAAGAGTTTACATTCTACCTACACAGGCAGATGATTTGTCTATAATTGTGAGACATTAGGCTGGTCGGATAAGGGGTGTAGCACACTTACTTGTTTTGCATTACTGCAGCTTTTTATGCCTTTTGTTGATAATATTAAGCACGTTATAATATACAATAAAACCTTGGATTGCAAGCATAAATCATTCCAGAAACATGTTTGTAATCCAAAACACTTGTACATCAAAGCAAATTTCCCCATAAGAAATCATGGAAACTCAAATGATTTGTTCCACAAACATTTAATCATAAGTCCTTCATTTTATAGTCCATATAAAAAGATTATAGCAATGTAACAGGTTGTGTAACCATAAAATCTCCATCCACAAATGGCAGCCTCCACAAGGGGATTAGAAGCAAAATCCAGCAGAAGCTACAGAGTATAAAGGAGAGGGGAAGCGCCTCTAAGTGTAGCAATATGGTTACATTTAATGAAGGTACAACATTTAGCAACTCACATGGTTGATGATTAAAAGAGGCACATCTAAGTATGTAGGGATCCGGGGTGAAGCTGTCCACATAGACCATCCCCCGCACTGCTGGCTCTCACCGTTGTCAGTCTGCAATCGTGACCAGGAAGACTACCCTGCAGTAGAGCAAACTGAAAGCAAGGCTTGAAGCGCTCATGGAGCGCAGCGTGGAAGGGACGACTTTGATGGCGGTGTGGAACACGGTCTATGTGGACAGCTTTACCCCGAATGCCTGCATACTTAGATGTGCCTCTTTTAATTATCAACCATGTGAGTTGCTAAATGTTGTACCTTCATTAACCACTTAAAGACCTTAGGTGTTTTTCAGATTTGGTGTTTGCAAGACTAAAACTGTTTTTTCTGCTAGAAAATTACTTAAAACCCCCAAACATTATATATTTTTTTTCTAACACCCTAGAGAATAAAATGGCGGTCATCGCAATACTTTTTGTCACACCGTATTTGCGCAGCAGTCTTACAAGCGCACTTTTTTTGGAAAAAATTCACTTTTTTTAATTAAAAAATAAGACAACAATAAATTTGGCCCAATTTTTTTATATATTGTGAAAGATAATGTCACGCCGAGTAAAATCATACCCAACATGTCACGCTTTAAAATTGCGCCCGCTCGTGGCATGGCGTCAAACTTTTACCCTTAAAAATCTAGATAGGCGACGTTTAAAAAATTCTATAAGTTGCATTTTTTGAGCTACAGAGTAGCTCTAGGGCTATAATTATTGCTCTCGCTCTAACGATCGCGGCGATACCTCACTTGTGTGATTTGAACACCGTTTTCATATGCGGGCGCTACTCGCGTATGCGTTCGCTTCTGCGCGCGAGCTCGTCAGGACGGGGCGCTTAAAATTTTTTTTTTGTTTTCTTTTTTAATTTTATTGATTTTATTATTTTTTACACTAAAATATAAAAAAAAATAAATGATCACTTTTATTTCTATTACAAGGAATGTAAACATCCCTTGTAATAGAAAAAAGCATGACAGGTCCTCTTAAATATGAGATCTGGGGTCAAAAAGACCTCAGATCTCATATTTAGGCTTAAATGCAAAAAAAAAAAAAAAAAAAAGGAAAATTTGTAATTTAAAAAAATGACAAAAAAAAAATTGTCTCTTTAAGAGGCTGGGCGGGACTGACGTTTTGACGTCACTTCCGCCCAGCAGAGCTATGAGGACGGGTGGGGGCCATCTTGCCCTCACTCAAGTCCTCACTCTCCAGGCGGCAGCATCGGATCTCCTCCGCCGCTACAGACGGCTCCGGTAAGCGGCGGAGGGCGCGGAAAAGCGGCGGGAGGGGGGGGCCCTCTCCCGCCACCGATAACGGCGATCTCGCGGCGAATCCGCCGTGGAGACCGCCGTTATCGTTTACACGGCCGCCCGCTGAAAACATGGATATCTCAGTTGTGGCAGCAGCTGCTGCCGTTACTGAGATATCCATGTTTAAAAAGAGGACGTATATTTACAATACGCGGGTCTTTAAGTGGTTAAATGTAACCATAGTGCTACACTTAGAGGCGCCTCTCTTCTCTTTTATACTCAGTTTTGACTTGAGGGTACTCTTATATCAAGACATCGCTTGTATATCAAGTCAAAATGTATTTCAAAATTTAGCTTTTTTTGCAAAACGCTCTCAAACCAAGTTACTCTCAATCCAAGGTTTTACTTGTAGCGCTACCCCCTCAGGAGCTGCTGATTGATTTGGGATCGGCGTATTAAGTTACCTCTGTGTGATGTCTAGGGGTAAAGGTAGTGAGTAGAGCAGTAATTGAATGTCCAGTCTGCAGGCAAAGTTTTCTGAATGCTTTATTTCTTGGTCCAACACAACCAACACATCAACTTGAGGTAGACAGGAAAGGTTGATGAAATAAAGGAAACTCTGCAGTTTTAGGCTTTGGATAGTGAAAAGCAATCCTGCTCTTCTGTAGTTGTATCAATGCGTCGCCACTCCAGCCAGAGTGGGTGAAGTGCCTCCGGACAGACCCCTGCCACAGGCCTGGCAGCCGGAGCGCCACTTAAGGTTGCTGGGAGGAACAAGTCTCTGCGACAGACTTGGCTCTGATAGAATGTTGAGACCTCTGTGGTAGATTTAAGTTGAGCAGTAGAGCGAATCCTCCCAGTAAATCGCGTTAGGGTCACCGGTTGACAGTGCAAGTGTACTTGTCAATATTCCGGTCACCAGATCCCCGATGGTTCGTTCAAGCCCTTTTGGATAACCTGCTTCCGGGCTCTCCTCAAGCCGATCCCCCACCGAACGGCATACAGCCTGGGATCGCCTCAGTAGAAGTGGGGACCCAGTAAGTCACTGGGGCCCCTTGGTAGCATCATTCACTCCAGGCCAGAAGGGCCCAGAGTCTGGAACTCCGTGTAGCGCGTGACCCCAGGCCAGGTGGGCCATATTGCTGGGGCCCGCGATGTGCGCACACCCTAAAGGTGGGTGCCACACCTGGAACCAGGAACCCGTGAAGAACCCAGAACAACGGCCTCTGCCACAGAAATACCCCTCCCCAGCATGCACAGCGAGGCCCAACTCCTCTCATTGGCTGCTGGGAAGAAGCGGCTCCGCCTGGATCCCTCTGGCGCCATCTGCCGTCCAGAGATGAGACCGTATGTCTGGACGCACAGACTGACCCACAGGACAATCCAGGATTTGGCGACAGCCAAATTTACCAAAATCAAGAATGAGAGCAACATAACTCTCTCATTCCCCACTAAATTTAACATAGCGTCCTTTCTGAAAGTAAAGGGGCGCTACATACTGTACTCTTATACGTGAATAAAAAAGTGAGAGAAGGGACTACATAGATAAATATATGTGATGAGAAATGGAATGAAAAAGTGTATATGTGGTGGAGTGCTACAGAACGTTGGCCTGGCAATGTATTTCTATAGAAAAACTAAAGCTTCCCTTTAGTCTACTGCATGATTTTGAAACTGAAGCTAACTGCTGCCACATCACCAGGCAAAATAAAATGAAAGTGAATGGTTTAAGGCAATGCTGTCTGACCCAGTGACTGTCAATCCCCAAGGGATTCTCTATTTGCAGATAGCCTACAGCTAAGTGTGTTTTCCCATGCCATTCTTCAGGATTCTACCACCCACTTGTAAACATAGATTGCTACAATTAGTGCAGTAAGAACATAAACTCCCATTTAGGCTTACTTTAGATTACTTTATTACATTGTATTGTCAAGATATATAAATAAGTGTAGCTGTCCTGTAGAATGGTGCATGTAACTCCAGACTGTTTTTTGTCTAACTAAGGATGAGCATTTCTGAGGATGGACACCTCTAAATGTAAAATTTACAACCCAATAGCAAATATTTATGATATTGCAGCATATCTATTTTTAGATGAGATGTCTGGTACACACGATCGGTTCATCCGATGAAAACGGACCGATGGGTTTTTTCATCAGATATCCAATGAAGCTGACTTTCATCAGTCTTGCCTACACACCATCAGTTAAAAATCCGTTCGTGTCAGAACGCGGTGACGTAAAACACTACGACTTGCTGAGAAAAATGAAGTTCAATGCTTCTGAGCATTTGTCGACTTGATTCTGAGCATGCATGGATTTTTAACCGATGGACTTGCCCACAGGCGATTGTTTTTTTCTATCGTTTTTTTAACCATCAGATAATTTTAAAACTGTTCTAAGTTTTTTCACAGATGGGAAAACGATGGGGCACACACACGATCGGTTCGTCCGATGAAAACGGTCCATCGGACAGTTTTCATTAGACGAACCAATCATGTGTATGCGGCATAAGGCCTCATGTACTCTGCTGCTGGTAAACGGACATTTAGTAGCAGTTGGGCGTTTTTTCCGCTGCCCCTGAACTCTCCTCTATTTTATCTTATCAGTACCTGTACACAGGGTAGTTTATGGTCATTTCTAGGCAGTTGAGCTTAGAAGCATTTTTTGGAAAGCAAAAAAATTTGTTTAGGACGGATGTTAAGGCTGCATTCACACCTTGGCGTACCTAATCGCAGCGTTTTGTCCCGTGAATTGCGGCGACAAATTGCAGTGTTTTGTACCGCGATTTGCGGTGACAAAACGCCGCGATTGTGAATGCAGCTTACCCCCAGGTCCACATCTCCTATGCCGAACGCCGAAAGCCGCCTGAAAAAAAGGTGCGGGACTTGTTTTCAGGCGGCAGGCGTACGGCGTGGAGATGTGAACCATCTCCATAGAGGGCAATGTAAAATCATCCCTCCAGCGTCTTAGGGGCTGCTGCGGTGTCGCGCTTCAGGCGTATGTACGCCTAGGTGTGAACAGAGCCTTAGAGGCATTTGGGATGCCAAATGCCTGTAACAGCTTGTAAATGCTCTAAAGCCTCGTACACACGATCAGTCCATCCGATGAGAACGGTCTGAAGGACCGTTATCATAGGTTAACCGATAAAGCTGACTGATGGTCCTTCGCGCCTACACACCATTGGTTAAATAACCGATCGTGTCAGAACGCGGACACGTAAACCACGTACCACAGTACTATAAAGGGGAAGGCCAAAGCCTTTGGAGCCACCCTTGATGCTTTTGCCGATTCTGTGTTACCACGTGTTAGTGAAAGTTTGGTTAGAGCCGATTCGCGCTTTTCAGTCTCCATGCTTTGCAGATCGTATTCTCGGGTTCAGTTTGTTCTTGTGGGTTCGAAATTCGGCATTCAGTGCTTGCAGTCAGGTCGTTTCTGTTTTGCAGTGCCTTCCTGTCCGCTCGTATCTGTTTTTCCAAGTGCGTTCTTTACAGGTCTTTCTGTCTTTGGGGTGCTTTCTGTTTCAAGTGCGTTCTGACCAGCCGACCGGTTTGAAGCCATGTTGGAGGCGCGTTTTCATGCTCGAGTTCATGCTGCGTATGGGCTGTCTTCTGCAGTTCATATTGTTGCTAGATCTGTGGCCGTGAACAGGGCGAGGAGGAGTTCATGGGCCAAGAATTAGTTGCATCAGCGTGACCAATTCTCTCATATGCCTCTGCTTAGGGAAATCCAGGAGAATAATCCTGAGGACTTCAGGAACTTTCTCCGTATGACGGATCCCGTTTTTCACCATCTATTGGATCTTCTGTCCCCCTTTATAACGAGGCAGGACACTGTGATGTGCCAAGCCATCACGGCCCGAGCAGAGGCTTATTGCCACGTTGCGGTACCTGGCGACTGGGAGGAGCCTGCAGGACCTCAAGTTCTCGACAGGCATCTCCCCCCAGGCGCTTGGGATCATACGTGTTCTGCCATCATACAAGTGATGCAGGAGTAGTATATTAAGGTAAGTTTCCTCCTTTAACATCACAATCTATGTCTTTAATGTATTCTAATGACTTTTTTTTTCTTGCATTATTCCCTAATCACCATGATTGTAATATGCTGTGAATGTCCCCATGCATGTTGTAAGCTTTGAATGGTCCTTTTTTGGCCTACATGCATCTTTCCCTTCACTAACCTGTCCAGCATGCTATCCTAGGCCCAAACACACCTAGCCTAGTCTGTTTACAACCTGATTTTTATCTGCTCCATTGTAATTCTGCCCCCCCCCCCCCCTTAAAATGTGTTCCAATGTATTTTTTCTCATTCAATTTAGGCAGAGTGTTACATGTTTGTTTTTTTTGGGCCTAAACTCTAGAACCCCCCCCCCCCCTAAAAAGGTTTAATGGCCCAGATGGGTGAGGAGTCTGATAAGTGGGCCTTTTTTTTTTTTGCCATGTAATACTCACTCCAATAATAAATGTTATACTGATGTTGGACAAGGATGTATTTTGTATTGTGTTTGCAATGTTTATGTGCCAAAGTACCAATTAAATTTTTGTGTTTGACCCCGCAGTTTCCCTCCACGCCACAGGAATGGCAGACTGTGGCCCAGTGGTGGGACTTCCCGAACTGCAGAGGGGCAATAGACGGGAAACACGTCCGCATAGTGCCGCCACCCTGTTCGGGGTTGTACTATTTCAACTACAAAGGTTTTCATAGTATCGTGTTGATGGCAGTGGTGTCGGCACAGTACGATTTTTTGTATGTGGACGTGGGGAAGAATGGCCGGCTGTCTGATGGAGGAGTGTTCGCGCAGACGGAGTTTGCCCATCATCTACAGACTGGTGGTCTTGCATTGCCACGGGATGAAGACAATTTGGATGGACTCCCGTTTGTTTTTGTCTCAGATGAAGCTTTCAGGCTTGAACCACACCTCATGCGGCCGTTTCCCCAGAGAGGACTAACTCAGGAGAGGAGGGTTTTCAATTTTCGGCTGGCCAGAGCCCGGAGGGTATGTGAGAATGCCTTCAGGATACTGGCCAGCCGGTTCCGCCTGTTCCAGACAGCCATACACATGGCGGAATATAAACTGAACACTATTGTTTTTGCCTGTTGCATTTTGCACAATTTTTTAACGCAGGCACTCACAGACATACCTAACCAACATTGGGCCTGAGGCAGGACTACCTTCAGATACCTTTGTTGGCCTGGACACTGGTCGAACTGGCTTGGCCTCCCAATCTGCTTGTGATGCATGCGACAAATATGTTGAGTACTTCGTGGGTAGGGGGGCCATTGCTATGCCAGACCATATTTCTTTCTAATTCGGCCCAAAAAAGAAAGAAAGAAATAATAAATAATTTGACCATTGGAATTATACAGTTGTATGTCATTCTTGCTTGGGTTTCTTTTATCTGTCTCCCTGGTTCTCCAACTAGTGCCAAATGTATTTCTCTGTTTTAGTAAATAACCACAATTGTCACAGTAATCACTCACTTTTTTAAATGTCCAAACTGGTATTGAGTATAGAAAGAAGAAGCCACGCAAATGTTTTTTCAATTGGGCGGGCTTGCGCCGAACGGATTTACGCTACGCCGCCGCAAGTTTACAGGTAAGTGTTTTGTGAATCAGGCACTTACGCTGTAAACCTGCGGCGGTGTAACGTAAATGGGATACGTTACGCCGCCGCAGCGTAACAGATTTCTACGTGAATCAACGGGGGGTGATCCGATGAACGTGTGTTGCATCGGATCACCCCCCCTGTTGATTGCACTACTTCCATACCTATTGGACGGGTTGTTTTGAATTGCTTCTGGCCGGAGCTCCAAACTGACATGCCGTTTTAACACTGCTACCATGTAAGTGTGTTTTTGTCTTTTTAAATAAATTTTATCTATGGTTTTACACTATTGCGGCCCTTTATGTGTTTTCCATGGTACTCGGTAACCAAGCTTTCCATACATTGGATTGAGACGGGAATTGGCATCAAGCTCGGCCCATCTGTACTTCAACTTCCACAGTGTTAACCTACATGCTTTCTGGGGTCCTCTTTTGATTAAGGGACCGCTGGAAATCTGGTAAGCGGATTCAATACTCTTATGGTGGAGGATCTTTGTCTATTGGATTGTCACTACAAGTCTATGATCAACATTTGTGGACTTTTTTTCTCCTTTTTCATTGCACTGGTGAATAGGATCTACGTCGTTCCTTTAAGGACTTTGTTCTCCTTTTTTCTTGTTTTTATGTTCCTTATTATTCATGGACAATCACTTGTGACATGATTTTTGGGTTTATTTCTTTTTTAAATACCCAGTTTGCATTGCCAACCCTGCCCATGTTTGCTTCACCAGGGCAGGGACAGCCTTACAAGGAAATGTTTAAATAAATAAAATTAGTAAAATGAAGTGTAAAAAGTGTACAAAAAAATTGTAATATGTAAAAATTAAATGTGTTATATTTTTGCATATAACTGCCAAAAACAGAACTACTGTACATAGATGAAATAAATAATAACATTTTTGTCTCATTTGACCATAACACATTTTTCCATGTGGCCTCAGAATCTTCAAGGTGTGTTTAAGGCGATCAGATAAGACTAAAATTTAATTATTTTGCCTCAACATCAAACGATAAGTCTGGCAGAAGTCCAATACAGTTCAGGATCCAATATCCTGTTATGGGGGTGTTTCTCTACAGCAGGGACTGGAGCACTTGTCAGGATAGAAGGAAAATGGATGGGGCAAAATATCAAATTATTGAGGAAAATCTGCTGCCCTCGGCCAAAAAGTTGTCGACGGGAAGAATTGAGTAGGGCTTAAACCGCATCCAATACGCAGAACATTTCTAAATACATTGTTTTCAATGAGGCTGGATCACATATGTGCGATGCATTCGCACTGCGCATTGCTGAAAAAACGTGTGCGCATTTTAGGTCTTGCAGTGCGGCTCAGGTGCGAATTCAGGCCCATTATCTTCTATGGCTACGTAGCTGATTCGCAGATGTGTTCATTTCTCTTCAGGATTTCTCTCATTCAGCTCAATACACTTCCCCCCTTCCCCTCCCCTCTCCCAGGTCTCCAAATTCGCAGCTAATCTGCAGCTAAAATGCAGTGGATCTGCTGAACAGTTCTCTTATCTCTCTGCAGAGATAAGAGAGCTGAAATTCGCACCGCACAAGTGTGAATCCGGCCTTATGGAAGCAAAAAGGTCATACTACTGGTTTAAATCTCAGCCACAAATAGTGTTGCACAAATAGTATACTGTATATACATTTAAAACAGTGAAAAATTATTGAGACATAACTCAGAACGTGGCACCACATCCAAATGTAGATAAAGAAGAAAAAACTAAGAATGATAATAGACTTTAAATTGGTAGTCACCAGTAATGAAAAAGAGCTCTCAATTGAATAAAAATCCAAATGAATTAAACATTATTACAAAAAACACTTAAAAATAAATGATTCAAGACAGGTGAATACATAAAATCCTATATATAATAATGTAATGCGAAACATGGATTGCCCAGCCCAACACCATGGAGAGAGCAGTGCACAGACAGCCCAAGAACGAGAGAGCATCAAACGTGCTTCAGCCAAATAAAGGAACTTGCTATAAGGTAAAAGCACACACCTGGCAGATAAATAAGAAGGCCAGTATGGTGGCCTGAGTTTATGGGAGGAGCCCGGAGGGTATTTAAGCAGCCCACTCACACATGCTCTTTGTCGGTTCAGTGTGCGGTACTACACGTCACTGGGCCGACTCTTCCCAGCTCACCTCATGTCCGTGAGTCTGCGCATTCAATCGCATTCGACACCCTCCCGCCCTTCCCTTTTTCAGGGCACTTCTCAGCATATCCTTCTTCAATTAACTACCCATTACTTACCTTGGGTATGCCCCCTTTTCTTGGCATACTGACCAGACCGCCAAGGCACACTTCAGGTCTATTTATGTTGTAAGTCTTGTTGCGTGTTTATGTGATCCCCATCTCTCTCAGTCAGAGGGTAACAACCATAAATAACATGTGACATACCCGCCCTCACCTTCACCACCCAGTATGTAGAGCGGTGGGCATAGGGAGGAGTCTTGCCTTTGGCAGCCATTTCTTCAGTCCCATATACTGTATATGGGGGAGGCATTAGGGATGATCTGAATGGATGTCTTGTTTTTTACCCAAGTAGAGGGGTTTGTTTGCAGCGACCGACTGGCCAACCGACCAACCCGACCCGGGAAGGTTTTGGGAGCACTGTTTGCCGCCCCCCAAAAGAATTACCACCAGCCACCACTGACTACTAATATATACACCCTATACGTATACCCACAGCTGATACATGACAATTGGAGATCATTTACCCACAAAGAATGGCTTGAATGTTACAGTATATACTAATATCTGACATCACTCCAGGTCCCGACCTTTTGAATAAATTCAATGCATGGTAGATAAATGAACATATCCACCAATATGGACATAGAAAAAATGAATATATACTTACCTATATTTTGCCATATGTTTATGAAGCAAAAGTGGCTGCATTCTTTACCCCTTCTCAGAATATATAACAAACATTGATTTATACACATGTTATTTATCTGCCAGGTGTATGCTTTAAAGCGGGGGTTCACCCGAAAAACACATTTTTAACATTAGATTGAGGCTAATTGTGGGAAGCACAATTGGGTGTTTTTTTTTTAAATCAATGCAGTACTTACCGTTTTAGAGATAGATGTTCTCCGCCGCTTCCGGGTATGGTCTGCGGGACTGGGCGTTCCTATTTGATTGACAGCCTTCCGACCGCCGCATACAGCGCGTCACAAGTTGCCGAAAGTAGCCGAACGTCGGTGCGCAGGCGCCGTAGAGACCCGCACCGATGTTCGGCTTCTTTCGGCAACTCCTGACGCGCTGTATGCGATGGTCGGAAGGCTGTCAATCAAATAGGAACGCCCAGTCCCGAAGACCATACCCGGAAGCCGCGGAGAACATCTATCTCTAAAACGGTAGGTACTGCATTGATTTAAAAAAAAACCACCCGATTGTGCTTCCCACAATTAGCCTCAATCTAATGTTAAAAAAAATTTTTTGGGTAAACCCCCGCTTTAACCTTAACCTTTAACCGTCCTTTATTTGATTGAAGTACGTTCGATGCTCTCTCGTTCTGGGGCTGTCTGTGCACTGCTCTTCCGTCTCTCTTCATGGTGTTGGGCTTAGCATTCCATGTTTTCCATTACAATCTGGGTAAGTATTCATGAGCACTCAAATATGCATCACTAGTACCAATATCGTTTTTGTTCTCAATCTCATTGTCCCACGAGGAATATAAACAATATGCTTTGTTTTTGATGTTTATGTACAAGTTACCTTTGAAATTTATACATGTATTTGCATATTTGAATGTATACAGTAAAGCCTTGGTTTGCAAGCATAATTTGTTCCAGAAACATGCTTGTAATCCAAAGCACTTGTATATCAAAGCATTTTTTTACAGGGTATAAAAGAGAAGAGAGGCACCTCTAAAGCCTCGTACACACGGCCGAGGAACTCGACGTGCCAAACACATCGAGTTCCTCGGCCAGTTCAGCACTGAAGCCGCCGAGGAGCTCGGCGGGACGAGAGCTCCCATAGAACAACGAGGAAATAGAGAACATGTTCTCTATTTCCTCGTCGAGCTCCTCGTCGGCTTCCTCGGCCGAAACTGTACACACGACCAGTTTCCTCGGCAGAATTCAGCCAGAAACTCGGTCGGAAGCTGAATTCTGCAGAGGAAACTGGTCGTGTGTACGGGGCCTGAGTGTAGCAATTAGTTGCTAAACGTTGTACCTTCATTAAATGTAACCATATTGCTACACTTAGAGGCTCCTCTCTTCTTTTTTATACTCAGTTGTAACGCTACTCTTATATCAAGACATTTCTTGTATATCAAGGCAACATTTATTAAAACATTTTGCTTGTCTTGCAAAACGCTCTTAAACCAAGTTGCTCTCAAACCAAGATTTTACTGTATTGTATTTCTCAGTACCAAGGAAGCTATAAGCAAAACACGTAGTGATCCCCTGGTACTGTCATTTCCTGTGGGGCCCTGATATGGAAGATCATCTCTAACACCAGCCACATACTCACCATATCTATGGGCATACCTACAGGTTGTTCTGTTCTTAAATAGGACTTACCTATGTGGGATAATATTAAATACACATATTGGGCCAGATCCACAAAGCAGTTACGCTGGCGTATCTATTTATACGCGGCGTAACTTCTAGGTTGCTCCGGCGTATCTTTGTTTTGTATCCACAAAACAAGATACTCCTGAAGCTGGGCTAGATCTGACTGGAGTACGTCTTAGTACGCCGTCGGATCTAAGGTGCATATTTACGCTGGCCGCTAGGTGGCGCTTCCGTCGATTTCCGAGTCGAGTATGCAAATTAGCTAGATACGCCAATCCACAAACGTACGTCCGGCCGGCGCAATTTTTTACGTTGTTTCCGTAAGGCTTTTTTCGGCAAATAGTTACCCCTGCAATATGAGGCGTAGGGCCAGCGTTGAATTTTCCGTCATTTACGTTGTTTGTGTAAAACATTCGCGAATAGGGCTTTGCGTAGAATTACGTTCACGTCAAAAGCATTGGCTTGTGGCGGGTTAATTTCGAGCATGCGCACTGGGATACCCCCACGGACGGCGAATGCGCCGTTAAAAAAAAACGTCAATTACGTGGGGTCAATAGGAATTACCATAAAACACGCCCCCATCTCATCCATTTGAATTGCGCGCCCTTACGCCGACACAGTTACACTACGCCGCCGCAACTTACGGCGCAAATTCTTTCAGGATACGGAAAATACGCTGTAAGTTACGTCGGCGTAGTGTATCTGAGATACGCGACGCCAGCCGTAAAAATGCGCGGAGGTACGTGGATCTGGCCCATTATGTATATGTATTCACCTGTCTTGAATAGATTTTTGGGGATTTTAACCACTTAACCCCCGGACCATATTGCTGCCCAAAGACCAGAGCACTTTTTGCGATTCGGGACTGTGCCGCTTTAACTGACAATTGCGCGGTCGTGCGACGTGGCTCCCAAACAAAATTGGCGTCCTTTTTTTTTCACAAATAGAGCTTTCTTTTGGTGGTATTTGATCACCTCTGCGGTTTTTATTTTTTGCGCTATAAACAAAAATAGAGCGACAATTTTGAAAAAAAATAATATTTTTTACTTTTTGCTGTAATAAATATCCTCCAAAAATATATAAAAAAACATTTTTTTCCCTCAGTTTAAGCCAATACGTATTCTTCTACATATTTTTCGTAAAAAAAAAATCGCAATAAGCGTTTATTGATTGGTTTGCGCAAAAGTTATAGCATTTAGAAAATAGGGGGTATTTTTATGGCATTTTTATTAATATATTTTTTTTACTAGTAATGGCGGCGATCATCGATTTTTTTTCGGTACTGCGACATTATGGCGGACACTTCGGACACTTTTGACACATTTTTGGGACCATTGGCATTTTTATAGCGATCAGTGCTATAAAAATGCATTGGATTACTATAAAAATGCCACTGGCAGTGAAGGGGTTAAGTATGTCCCTGTGTGTTATCTTACTGTGGGGGGGGGGTGGCCTCACTAGGGGAAACACTGATCCTCTGTTCATACATTGTATGAACAGAAGATCAGCATTTCCCCCGCTGACAGGACCGAGAGCTGTGTGTTTACACACACAGCTCCCGGTCCCCGCTCTGTAACAAGCAATCGCGGGTGCCCGACGGCGATCGAGCCCGCTGGGCACACGCACGGGAGTCGGGGGCGAGCGCGCCCCTAGTGGCCGCTCAAAAAGCGGACATATAGCTACAGGCTCTCGCCCAGGAGAGCCAACCTGCCGCCGTATAATGACGGTGGCTGGTCGGCTAGTAGTTAAGTGTTTTTTATAATGATGTTTAATAAATTTGAGTTTTTATTCAATTGAGTGCTCTCTTTTTCTTTTTTTTTTCATATTTAAATCTTTTATTTTATTTATTTTTTATGGTAAGGTTCACAGAGGGTTAACATAACTTATACAATGGAAACATAATCATATAGTTCTTATCACTACACATTTATGATGGGCTAGCAAATAAACAGGTAGGGATTCAGAAACTTTAAGAAGAATAAACCCCAAGCAGTACCTCCCTGGTCCCCTTACTCTGTTCCCACGCCCGCCTGCCTTTTATCGATAACTTCTTTTCCCGTTTCTTAATACCGCTGTATTTACCTCACGCTTTTCCCTCCCCTCTGATCCCTTGTCCATTCCTATACCCCACCTAACCCTCCCTTAAAACTAAAATCAACATAATCCTCAACAAAAAAGAGAAGAAAAAAAAAAAAAAGAGGAGAAAGACCTGCCAACTCCCTCCCCTCCCCCCCCTCCCCCACCCCGCCGGAGATGGACGGATCCTCCCTTACTTCAACCCCTCGGCTTCTCCCATTCCACATCTACCCAAAACGAATTCTTCTCTCCCCTATCTATTCCTCCAGTAATCTCTTCCCCTCTTCCGTACTCATAAACTGGTTCCAACCTGTCCAAGTTTCTACATACTGATCCCTTTTGTTCCGGGCTGAGAGGATCAGATCTTCTATGGCTCCAGTCTCTCTCACTCTATTGAGCCATCTCGCAATAGAGGGTGATCTACTGTCTCTCCATTGTAATGTTATTCCATTTCTGGCAGTATTTATCATGTGGCATATCACCATCTTTTTGTACTCTCGCACTGGGATTTGTGAGCAATGGAGCAGAAAAAAAGCTGGATCCTCCGGAATCTGGTGTTCGGTAAATTTTTTAACAATTCTCTGGACTTCCTTCCAGTATTCTCTCACCTTTGCACAGGACCAAAATATATGCAGCAAGGTTCCCTGCTCCACCCCACATCTCCAACAATACTCTGAGTAGCCTTTAGAAAATTTATGTAGCCTTACTGGTGTATAATACCATTGGAACAATAGTTTATAGTTGGATTCCTGTATTCGCGTAGATATTGAGGAGTTTAGTGCTAAGTGAATTATGTGTTTACGTTGAGTCTGTGAGAAATTTCTCCCCAGATCTCTTTCCCATTTCCCCAATCCCGGCAACTCAAAATCCTCCTGAGGGGAATTCAATAGTCTATACATCTTTGAACTTACTCTTTGTATTGGTTCCTCCTCGTCGCAGTATTGTTCAAATTTTGTTAGTAGTCGCCGAAAATTAGATGGTTGTCCCAGGGATCTTAAAAAGTTACTTATTTGAAATGCTTGCCATAAGGATAACTCATAATTCCCTCCTCTCTTTGTTAGGGCCTCCATTGATGGCCACATACCAGTTTGCAGAAAATGTGATACCTGTACCTTACCCCTTTGTTTTAATTTATTAAAAACAGCTCATACTGTACTTGGTATGAAGCCTGGGTTCCCTAATATAGGGAACAGGGGAGAATACTTCGATGAGAATTTTGGATTTTTACATATTTTAGCTGTGATTGACAACGTTGGGCCAATTATAGGGTGTTTCTTCATCTTACTTGGCAGTGACTTATAACACCAAGGGGCTCTACTTAGTGTTATTGGACAGGTCTGCTGTTCTACCTCAACCCACCTTTTATAGTGTCCGTTTCTGCACCAGTCTATCAATCTCGTCAAATGTGCCGCTTGGTAATATTTGGCAATATCCGGGACTGCCATCCACCCAAAACACTTGGGTAACCTCATCACCTCTTTCTTAATTCTTGCCTTTTTCCCTGCCCAGATGAATTTCATCAGGAGGGTGTTGATTTGCCGTAGGAAGGCCGATGGTATCGTTATCGGCAGTGTTTGAAACAAATACGTAATCTTTGGCAAGATGCTCATCTTGACTACAGTGATGAAAATAAGTATTTGAACACCCTGCTATTTTGCAAGTTCTCCCACTTGGAAATCATGGAGGGGTCTGAAATTGTTATCGTAGGTGCATGTCCACTGTGAGAGACATAATCAAAAAAAAAAAAATCCAGAAATCACAATGTATGATTTTTTTAACTATTTATTTGTATGATACAGCTGCAAATAAGTATTTGAACACCTGAGAAAATCAATGTTTATATTTGGTACAGTAGCCTTTGTTTGCAATTACAGAGGTCAAACGTTTCTTGTAGTTTTTCACCAGGTTTGCACACACTGGAGGAGGGATTTTGGCCCACTCCTCCACACAGATCTTCTCTAGATCAGTCAGGTTTCTGGGCTGTCGCTGAGAAACACGGAGTTTGAGCTCCCTCCAAAGATTCTCTATTGGGTTTAGGTCTGGAGACTGGCCACGCCAGAACCTTGATATGCTTCTTACAGAGCCACTCCTTGGTTATCCTGGCTGTGTGCTTCGGGTCATTGTCATGTTGGAAGACCCAGCCTCGACCCATCTTCAAAGCTCTAACTGAGGGAAGGAGGTTGTTGCCCAAAATCTCGCAATACATGGCCCCGGTCATCCTCTCCTTAATACAGTGCAGTCGCCCTGTCCCATGTGCAGAAAAACACCCCCAAAGCATGATGCTACCACCCCCATGCTTCACAGTAGGGATGGTGTTCTTGGGATGGTACTCATCATTCTTCTTCCTCCAAACACGGTTAGTGGAATTATGACCAAAAAGTTCTATTTTGGTCTCATCTGACCACATGACTTTCTCCCATGACTCCTCTGGATCATCCAAATGGTCATTGGCAAACTTAAGACGGGCCTTGACATGTGCTGGTATAAGCAGGGGAACCTTCCGTGCCATGCATGATTTCAAACCATGACGTCTTAGTGTATTACCAACAGTAACCTTGGAAACGGTGGTCCCAGCTCTTTTCAGGTCATTGACCAGCTCCTCCCGTGTAGTCCTGGGCTGATTTCTCACCTTTCTTAGGATCATTGAGACCCCACGAGGTGAGATTTTGCATGGAGCCCCAGTCCGAGGGAGATTGACAGTCATGTTTAGCTTCTTCCATTTTCTAATGATTGCTCCAACAGTGGACCTTTTTTCACCAAGCTGCTTGCCAATTTCCCCGTAGCCCTTTCCAGCCTTGTGGAGGTGTACAATTTTGTCTCTAGTGTCTTTGGACAGCTCTTTGGTCTTGGCCATGTTAGTAGTTTGATTCTTACTGATTGTATGGGGTGGACAGGTGTCTTTATGCAGCTAATGACCTCAAACAGGTGCATCTAATTTAGGATAATAAATGGAGTGGAGGTGGACATTTTAAAGGCAGACTAACAGGTCTTTGAGGGTCAGAATTCTAGCTGATAGACAGGTGTTCAAATACTTATTTGCAGCTGTATCATACAAATAAATAGTTAAAAAATCATAAATTGTGATTTCTGGAATTTTTTTTTGATTATGTCTCTCACAGTGGACATGCACCTACGATGACAATTTCAGACCCCTCCATGATTTCCAAGTGGGAGAACTTGCAAAATAGCAGGGTGTTCAAATACTTATTTTCCTCACTGTATATTATTTCTGCCGAACCATGAATGTAGTCCATGTTGCCATTTCTCAAGTAGCATTCTTATTGAAGTAAGAAGAGGTGGAAAATTTATTTTAAAAACTTCTTTTATATTTGCTGGAATCAGGGTACCCAAGTATTTTAGCGCAGTCTTCCACTTGAAACCAAAGTTTTGTTGTATAATCGACTGTTTCTGGGGTGTCATTGACACACTCATTGCTTCAGATTTTGTTTGGTTTATTTTTAAATTGGAGAGCTCTCCGAATTTAGCCATTTCTTTGACGAGATTGGGAAGAGATACGTGTGGGTTTGATATAGTAAACAGCAAGTCATCTGCAAATGCGGTTATTTTATGCCTTCTCCCCCCTATCTGTATACCCTGTATATCCGGATTTTGGCGTATTTTATTTAATAAGGGCTCCAAAGATAACACAAATAGTAGCGGTGACAGGGGACATCCCTGGCGCGTTCCGTTTGTGATTTGGAAAGTTTTAGAGAACATCCCGTTAACTCTCACTGAGGCACGTGGGTCTGTGTAAACACTCCCTATCCACCTTAAAATATTCTCCCCCAGGCCCACGTGTCTCAGTACTGAGAACAGGAAATTCCAACTCACTCTATCAAAAGCCTTCTCGGCATCGGTATTTAGGAACACGCAAGGGATGTCCCCGTCGGTGGCCCCCTGCACCAGATTAAGCACCCTTATTGTACCATCTCTTGCCTCCCGTGTAGGTACGAATCCAACTTGATCCATATCGACTAGCTCGGGTAACCATACTTGGATCCGTCTTGCTAGTAACTTCGTAAAGAGTTTTAAATCGGAGTTTAACAATGAAATCGGCCTATAGCTGCCGCACTCCGCCGGATCTTTCCCATCTTTGGGAATGACTATAATTTGAGCTAGTAATGCATCCGGCGGAAACCCAGCCGTCTGGCCTACTGCATTGAGAAACTCTGCTAACTGCCCTCCCAGTAGTGTTACAAATTCTTTATAGTATCTTATCGTATAGCGTCCACACACCATAGAGATCTAGAAGAAGGGCAAACCCTTGTAGGACCCCTAGGGGAAGGTGGAGACACACAGATCCCCAGAGAGAGCCATTCAGCCAATGCTGTTACCTTACAGCAATAAGGTGAGAGGCTTGGGAGCACAGAGGTGTCACCACAACGGGAAGGAATAGGCAACAGTCACTTTATTCACTATTATGAACTCAGAGAGGTGCCAGTCACTTTTTGCACTTTATCACTAGACCAATAGGGCCAGATTCACAGAACAAATACGCCGGAGTATCTACTGATACTCCGGCGTAATTTCAAATTTGCCACGTCGTATCTTAATTTGATTCACAAACAAGATACAACGGCATTTGGCTAAGATCCGACAGGCTTACGGCTTCGTACGCCTTCGGATCTTAGGCTGCAATACTTCGGCCGCCGCTGGGTGGAGTTCGCGTCGTTTTCCAGCGTCGGGTATGCAAATTAGCTTTTACGGCGATCCACGAAGCTACTCACGTGCGTTACGTCGTTTTTTCCCGTCGCAAAGTTAAGCAATCTTTTTCATGGCTTAACTTTACACCAGCCATGTTAAAGTATGGCCGTTGTTCCCGCGTCGAATTTAAATGGTGCAGAACGTTCGGCACGGGAGTGCGCCTAATTTAAATGGTACTGGCATTTGAATTAGGCGGGCTTGCGCCGGACGTCTTTACGTTACTCCGCCGCAAGTTTATACTCAAGTGCTTTGTGAATCAAACACTTACAAGAAAAACTTGCGGCGGTGTAACGTAAAGACGATACGTTACGCCGCCGCATTTGTACCTGAATCTGGCCCTTAGTATCTGTCTTTTGGACTTTTTACTTTACAATTATTTTTGTTTTTTATATTTTGTATCACATTAGCCACTGTATTTGTATGATGTTGGCAGTTGTTGTCTTTGCATGTTAAAGGGGTGGTTCCCCCTAAAACAAATTTCTAACAATACATTCGTAAGACCCGTTACACTGCGGGTAGGCTGGCTTTTGTTTTGTTTTTTTAGTACATACCTCGATATCGGCGTTTCGTCCCTTGGCGGTGGGCGTTCCTAGTTGATTGATGTTCCTCCGACGGGCACATACGTGACGTCACGACTTTCCGAAAGAAGCCGAACGTCGCTGCGCAGGCGCCGTATAGAGCCGACTCTATACGGCGCCTGCGCAATGACGTTCGGCTTCTGTCGGAAAGTCGTGACGCGCAGTATGCGCCCGTCGGAGGAACGTCAATCAACTAGGAACGCCCACCGCCAAGGGACGAAACGCCGATATCGAGGTATGTACTAGAAAAACAAAACAAAAGCCAGCCTACCCGCAGTGTAACGGGTCTTACGAATGTATTGTTAGAAATTTGTTTTAGGGGGAACCACCGCTTTAAGTATGTATAATTTGCACTGTGTGTATTTTCGGTACACCATTTGATTGCATTTATCTGACCATTTGTGATAAATAAACCTTTTATGTCAATAATAAAGAAGTTAATTTACAAATTTATCTTCTTAAAATAAATATATATTATATTCAGTATACATATATTAAATCTTTCATTCATATGTATTAACCTTTTTGAAATTAAGGTTTCATGAATTTAATCCAAAGTGAAATACTCCAGAATACTGCAGTTTATAAAATTAATAATATACATAAAATATGCAAAGTTCCGCTCGCCTACTGCTGTAAGACATGCAAATGTGCTCTAAGGCCAGGACAAAACTGAATCCCACTGGCAGGGAAGGTGGATACTTACACTCCCTAACTGTCTGCTCCATTACTCTATGAGAAGGAGATACCTCATTAACAGCTTGTAATGAGCATCAATAAACCATAGTGTGCTAAATTATAAATACATTGTATCATTTGATATAGCAATTACAGTCTGGCTTACAGCTAGTGTAGTTTACAAGCATTGCCAGTAGGCTCTTAGGTGGGACCGTTTATTGTAGCATAACCTCTGTGTAGCTTCACCATTCTTGTTTGGTTCATGTTGCTACGCAAGTCAGTTTTTTTACAGGATACATTTTTCAACATAATAACATTTTTGACACTGATAAATAAAATACAGGCATACCCCGCTTTAAGTACACTCACTTTACATACACTCGCAAGTAAGGACATACCCGTGAGTGTATGTAAAGGGCCTCACAAGTACTGTACAGACATTTTGCAGCCACATTCTAACGGTCGCATACATCGCATCACGAGTAGCCGAAAGAAGCCGAACGTCGGTGCGGCTCTATACGGCGCCATCGTGACGCGATGTATGCGACCGTCGGAAGCCTGTCAATCAAATAGGAACGCCCAGTCCCGCAGCCCATACCCGGAAGCGGCGGAGAAGATCGCTCTCTAAAACGGTAAGTACTGTTTCGATTTTAATAAAACTACCCAATCCCCCTTGACAAAATGAGCATCAATCTAAGGTTAAAAATGTACTTTTCGGGTGAACCTCCACTTTAAAGTGCAACAATAAAAAATTCCTTTAAATATAGTGTCTGGGGGGTCCCCTTAGACTGCATGTATAGTGGCACATCTATGGCATATATATATATATATATATATATATATATATATAAATATATATATATATATATATATATATATATATATATATATATATATATATATATATATATATATATATATATATATATATATATATATATAGCATGCTGCAGCAAAAATGACTACACTCGGCTATTGACAAAATAAAGAAAAAACCGGCATGAGGGTCTGGTATGGATTTTAAGGGGAACTCCAAGCCAAAATTTAAAAACAGACAAGGTGCTTTGATGTGGGGGTCAGAGCCCCCCTCCTGCCCCAAAGCACCCACCACCCCCCATGTTGAGGGCATGTGGCCTGGTATGGTTCAGGAGGGGGGTCCGCTTGCTGCATTCCCAAATAAGGGTCTGGTATGGACTGGCAAACGGCCGAACAGGCAAATGTTTGGGCCGACCTCATGCTTGGGCTGAACCATTTACCCAACACTAGTTACTTATGTAAAGTCCATCTAAATCTACTAGTCCATCTTACACTACCCTTTCAAGACAATGGCAATGCTGCAGTCCAAGGGTGGCTCTATTGCTTCTCCACAGTAAGAGAAGCAACTCTCAGGCCCCATTCACACCTGAGCATAGCATTTTCAGGCAGAAAGTCACGCAATTTTACCGATTTTTGCAGGTCAAAAAGCAGAAAAACGCCAAAATCTGCCTAAAAAAAAAGTCCCCAGAACTTGTTTGAGCTTCAGGCGTTTTAGAGCTTCCGGCTTCAGGCGTTTTGGAGTGGAGATGTGAACCATCTCCATAGAGAATAATAGTGTTTGTGTTTAGATATGCTTTAATGCCTTTTGCGAATCAACATACTTTTGCGGCGATGCGCATTTCAGGAGCCAAAACAGGGATCTGTCAATGTAGACAAACAGATCCCCCTTCTGACAGGGAAGGAGAGAGAGATCTCCTGTTCTTAGTGATCAGGAACAGCGATCTCTCTCTCTTCTTCCAGGCAGCCCACCCCTCAGACAGTTAGAAACACCTCCCAGGGAACACAGTTAACCCCTTGATCGCCCCTAATGTTAACCCCTTACCTGCCAGTGTAATTTATACAGTAATCTGTGCATTTTTATAGCACCGATCACTGTATTGGTGTCACTGGTCACCAAAAAGTGTCACTTAGGGTCAGATTTGTCTGCCGCAATGTCACAGTCCCGCAAAAAATTGCATATCACCGCCATTACCAGTAAAACAATAAAAAAAAAAGAAGTCCCTAAATCTTTCCCCTATTCTGTAGACGCTAATACTTTTCCGTAAACCAATCAATATATACTTATTGCAATTTTTTTTTTACCAAAAATATGTAGAAGAATACTTATTGGCCTAAACTGATGAATAAATTCGTTTTTTTTATATTTTTGTGTTGGATATGTATTATAGCAGAAAGTAAAAAATATATATTTTTTTTAAAAAAAATTGTTTCGTCTTTCGTTTATAGCACAAAAAATACAAACCGCAGAGGTGATCAAATACCACAAAAAGAAAGCTCTATTTGTGGGGGAAAAAAATACATCAATTTTGTTTGGGTACAATGTCACACGACCGCGCAATTGTCAGTTAAAATAATGCAGTGCTGAATTGCAAAAAAATGGCCTGGTCAGGAAGGTGGTAAATCCTTCCGGGGCTGAAGTGGTTAAACTTTTTTTTATGGCGAATGGCAATTTTACATTGCAGGTCCATTTGGCTTGTGGTTGCGGTGCAACCGTAGGCGTGTGAACAGGGTGTGCCTGGGTACACCCTAATCCCCTCATGAAGTGCATATTCCCCCTGTTTAGACCCCTGATATTTCACCCAAAAAATAATAAATTTCAAAATAAAAATAAAAACTACTGACAATGTTCACTGGCCTACTGACACCAAACTCTGCCCTTATGACACTGCTCCACTGACACCATCAGTATATATACACAGTAAAACCTTGGTTTGAGAGTAACTTGGTTTTGCGTTTTGCAAGATGAGCAAAATGTTTTCATAAATTTTGCCTTGATATAAGAGTAGGGTCATGGTCATGTCACAACTGGGTATAAAAGAGAAGAGAGGAGCCTCTAAGTAGAGCAATATGATTAGATTTAATGAAGGTACAACAAATGTTGCTACACTTAGAGGCGCCTCTCTTCTCTTTTATACCCTGTAAAACAAATGCTTTGATATACAAGTGCTTTGGATTACAAGCTTGTTTCTGGATCGAATTATGCTCTCAATCCAAGGTTTTACTGTATACACATGCACACACACACACAAACACATACAGTGTGTGTTTGAGCTTTGGGGTGCGCACCCTTATGCAATAGGCTGCGCACACCTAGGGGTGCAACAACACTGATCTCAATGGGAGAATTTGACAGGTGTTGCCGCCTGTCAAACTCTATACACATGCACACACACACACACACATACAGTGTGTGTTTGAGCTTTGGGGTGCGCAACCTTATGCAATAGGCTGCGCACACCTAGGGGTGCAACAACACTGATCTCAATGGGAGAATTTGACAGGTGTTGCCGCCTGTCAAACTCTGCAGCCGAGTTAAGAATGCTTCAGGTGCAAAGGATAGCATTGTAGCCGCCGCATGTGTACAGTCTTGTCAGGCTTATGTTTGCAGCTAAGCTGCCTGTTTTTACTGCCCCCTTCCCTGGCTGCCCATGTGAAAGAGACCAAACAGAGCAGCACCACAAAGCAGGAAGCTGAGCTTACATAGGTAATGAGCATATATGGCATGTTTGCTCCCTTTTACTTTATTAAATTATCTTATTATGTAATTATAAACCATTCATATGTTTTTAAATTATTAACATTATTTCTTTTTTTTGGTCTGTATGGCTCTATATGGCTATACAACTAAGGGCCAAACAACTGAATAAATATATAAATTTCACAGCTAGTACCTCAAAATCTCAGAAGATGAGGACCGTATAAATCTGTGAAATATATATTATATAACAATTCCTGTCCATATATTGTAAGAACAGTTTGAGGCAATGAAGCCCCAACAGTCTATTCTGTCAATCCATGCATTTAATTTGCTAATTACAACCTGCTGACACGCATGCACTGAATATGGTATTCAGCTAGCTTTTTTTCTCTTTTTCAATTCATTTATTATTAACCCTCAGTAAACATCTGATCTCTTCTTCCCTGAGGGAAGCAAGTAGTAATTTGGCTCTTGAACACAAAATTCTCTTGCTAATCTTCTGAGTTGACAATAAAGTGTCACCAGCTGTCACGGTTTGGTTGCTGATGCATGTACATTATAAAATCAATACACAATGCAGCGCCCTCTAGAGTACACTTGTCAAACTGCTCTTGTACAGTATTGCAAAGACAAACAGTAAATATTATATAGTCAAATTCCCAAAATCAAAAGCTAGAGAAAGAGCTAAATAAATAATATCATTAAAGAACCTATACATATTTACCGTATTAATATGTGTAACCTTACAAATATTAAAATGCGCTGCTTTGTTACCTTTAAGTGGTGAGACAAAGCACCTTTATGTTGTATACAAGTCATAAAAAGTTTTATTTTACGGTTTAGAATAAAAATCAGTTTAGGAAAAAGAAAAAAAAAATCAAACTTGATTTGATTATCATAACATTACCATAAGTGTAGCCTCAATATATAGAACAAAATACTAACCTTCAGCCCTGCTCTGGAGACCTTCACTTCGCAGCGCTGGACCAGTATGGACCAGCAATAAGAATGAATGGAGCGAACATGTGTAATAGTTGTAGTCTTATGCCGCATACACACCATCACTTTATGTGATGAAAAAAAATTAAAATGACTGTGTGTGGGGAAAACGTTGTTTTATGTCTTGTGAAAAACGACCAAAAAAAAATTGAAGCATACTTAAATTTTTTGTGTCGTTTTTCAAAACGTCGTTTTTTGTGTCATAAAAAATGACCGTGTGTAGGCTAAAACAACATTTAAAACGACGGTTTTAAACCCGCGCATGCTCAGAAGCAAGTTAGGACGCGAGTTTGAATGGAACAGAGTGCCGTCGAGCCAGTGTTGGACACAGGGGTCGAGCTTGAGTGTCGTCCGCCAGCTTGGCGAGCTGAGGGGAGGCTGGGGTGTTGGAACGTAACCGCGCTTTGCTAGAGCTTTTGGAAAAAATGATGGTGTGCATGCTACATCGTTTTTGAAAATGAAGTTTGAAAAACTTTGTTTGTTTTCATCACATAAAACGTAGTTTTTTTCTATCACAAAAAACGACCATCTGTACGCGGCATTAGAGCAAAGGCTGTGCAGTGCAAGGCTGAACCCTACAGTAAAGATGTGCTTAATGGGGATGAAAGTAAGTTTTTTGCTATTCTGGTTAAACTGAATTGGGCACCTGTATAGGACAGCTACACTTAGGGGTGAATCTAAGAAAATCAGCTATTCATCCTGTAACTCTGAAGGTACATTTGTGTGACTAAAAAAACTAAATTTTACCAGGCTATATTTTTCCATATCTAATGTTATTTATTTATTTATTCATACAGAATAGAGTGAATTGGGAAAATATCACATTATAGCCACTGGATGGAGCTGATGATCATCTAAAATAAATACTTTGTGGCCATAATTCTGTATTTTCCTCAACCACTCTTTATTCATGGCTATATAAAACATGAAAAAAAAATGTACTTGGTAAGAAAATAATCTAATACCTTTCAATTTTGCCCCCATTTACACAGAACAATTGTACATGCAGTTTCTCATGACGAATGGCTAGGGCTTGTAATCTGCAATCTGCATTTCCACATGCATGTTTTTCTATAGCATTTGTAAATTGTTCAAACGCATTTCTTTCCTTTCTTACCTTTTTTGTCTTCCATTTATGCGTGGTTGTGTGTGTTCTGGTGCGTTTAAAGGTGCATTAAAATGCACATTGCTGTAATTTTTTTAAACCACTAGGACTGAACATAGTGGTGTAAACCAAGGTGATTGGAAAACACTGGTTTTACTGTGCATGCATTTAGGATGTTTTTTTTTTTTTAAATGACCATGAAAGCATCGGGTGTAAGCAAGCCCCACATTTTAAACTACAAATACAATACAATTATAAATGCACCCCTAAAAGTGAAGTTGTCCTTTAACCACTTGAGCTCTGGAAGGTTTTACCCCATTCATGAACAGAGCATTTTTTGCTATTTAGCACTGCACTGGGTTTTTTATTTTTCATTATATAAATGAAAAAAGATCAGAAAAAATAAATACATTTTCTGCTATAAAACATATCAAATGATTGGATTGTGTTGAAGTTATAGGGGTAGATCAACAAAGAAAGTACGTAATTTCAAAATACCCGCGTCGTATCTTTGTTTTGAATCCTCAAAACAAGATACAACGGCATCTGGGTTAGATCCGACAGGCGTACGTCTTCGTACACCTTCGGATCTTAGATGCAATTTTTCGACGTCCGCTAGGTGGCGTTCCCGTCGTAATCCGCGTTGAGTATGCAAATTAGCTATTTCCGACGATCCACGAACGTACGAGCGGCCGTCGCATTTTTTTACGTTGTTTCCGTTCGGCTTTTTCCGGCGTATATTTAAAGCTGCTATCTGGTGGTGTACTCAATGTTAAGTATGGCCGTCGTTCCTGCGTATAATTTTAAAAACTTTACATCGTTTGCGTAAGTCGTCCGTGAATGGGGCTGGACGCAATTTATGTTCACAACGAAAACAATGACGTCTTTGCGACGTCATTTGGAGCAATGCACCCTGGGAGTTTTGATGGACGGAGCATGCGCAGTTCGTTAGTCGTGGGGACGTGCTTCATTTAAATTAAACACACCCCCTACCTGCCCAATTTGAATTCCGCGCCCTTACGCCACGAGAGATACACTACGCTGCCGTAACTTACAAAAGTAAGTTACAGCGGCGTAGCGTATCTCACATACGCTGCGCCCACGCAGATGTATGTGGATCTGCCCCATAGTGTCTACAAACTATAATGGAATTTGTATTTGTTTATTTTTTTTATAGTAGTAATGGCGGGGATCAGCAACTTTCAGTGGTACGGTGACAACCTGACACTAACGGACACTGGGTGGGACCTGACTAACTGACACTGACATATAAAGTGATCAGTTATAATACTATACACTGTCACTGTACTGATGATACTGGCTGGGTAGAGGTTAACATCTCAGGGTAATCAAGGGGTTAAGTGTGTGCCTAACAAGTGTTAGGTGCTGCTTTTTAACTAAAATTCTATTTGTTCCTTCTCCCTGTGAGCCCTGTACCCAGACGAGGTCAGCAACGTTTAGGTACATCGCCGTGCCTGTAGGAGCCGCCTATTCTCAGTATAATGTAGGCAGGCGATCCTAAAGAGGTTACTGCAAGGAGCAAAGCTCTACAGTAACTCAAACTATCCTGTTAGAAATTCACTTTCATTCCTCTGTCCAGCTTGTTTTACATTCACAGGCATTCATGTTTGAATGAAGGTTCAAAATTCTTGTCTGTTATTAAAGTTTTACTATTGCTCCTTGGACTTGGTCCAACAGTAGTACCGTGTTTCCTCGAAAATAAGACTGGGTCTTATATTAATTTTAGTCACCAAAAACACACTAGGGCTTATTTTCAGGGTAGGGCTTATTTATTTATGGTATAAACAACAAAACAAGTTTGTCGCCAAAGACTGAAAAAGTAATTATACAATAAAAAAATCGAGAAAATATATCGATGGTTGGCTGCAATAATTAGAAGATTCTGCCAGGCATTGATCAGCAGCTAAATGGTGTAGCACATCAGGAGTCATGTGAAAATGGTGAGCAGAACAAAAAACCATGTATCAAGCGATTAATCAATATACCTATTTTGTCCATGCAATAGTGAAAACAAAGTAATATTTATTGCCATGAACACGTAAAAATTCCAGCAATCCTCTGTGTTGTAAATAATGTAACTGACAAGCAGAATCAGTGTAGTGATGGAATTTACACAGTCAATCAGTCAGTCTACCTTGCAGTGTACAGCACCTGTCACCCACAGGCACAGCTCCACTGGCAGAGGTAGCAGCAAAAGGCAAACAATAACAAGCATTTTAAAAAAAAATCACGGAGATTGACTAGGTCTTATTTTCGGGGTAGGGCTTATATTGCAGCCCACCCCGATAATCCAGCTAGGGCTTATTTTCGGGGTAGGGTGTATTTTCGGGGAAACACGGTAGCAACTAGTTACTACAATGAATATCACTACTTGCTGCATTAGAAAAAAGGCAGGGCTTTTTTTCTCATAAAACAGGTGCGGGAACTCAATCACGATCACCCAAAACCCCTTTTCCTCCACTACACACACAGCCTCCAAACAGCACCAAATAGTATAGACAGAAAAAAATTGCGCTTGTCAACAGATAGTGGTCAATAGCAATCAATTGGCATATTACTTAGACACAAATAATAGGGAGGCAGCAGTTCTAGTGCAGATGCACTAAAATATTTAAGGAACAAAAAGAGGGGTTTAGAACTGCGCCATAGCACCCGGACTCAGTGTGATACAAAAGTCCATACAAAAAAATATCTTAACCCTCAATAGGGGATATAATATTAAAATAGAGAAAGTCTATATTCCTTCCAACACGAGCATGGTCCTGTCATACACGAGATAATCCAGTCACCAACGTGATTCCACAGCACACTTCTTACAGTGAGAGCCCGCCACCACTAATGTTAAGCAGCTTACCAGATGGATAATAATAGACAGCAGTCGGCTGTAACCCAGCCGTGGCCTTTGGGGAGAGATCCCACTCCCTGGATCAGAACCAGCCCTTGGCTCCCGCAGGCGTGACAGAAACACCACCGCACGATCACATATTAAGAATGGCAGACATAGTGTAATTCCGCAAGGATATTAAATTTATTTAAAAAGTAATCGAAAATGACTCACATGGTTAAAAACACAAACGAGCATTTAAATTGTTTGTTGCCGGCCAGCACACAGAGCGGAGTCCTTCATCCTAACGTGATGACGTCACTGCACGTCCTCCCAGACGCGTTTCGTCATTGGACGTTGTCAATGGGAGCACCAAATAGTGGGTGTAGTCAAATTTCACTAACAGTGGAAGGGTCCTAAAGGAGAAATAAAGTGGTTCTAAAGGCTCTAGGTTTTTCACTTTCATGCATTCTCTGCATGACGGTAAAAAACCTTCTCTGTGCAGTAGCCTCCCAGCCAACCCTAATACTTACCTGAGCCACATCTCGATCCAGCGACGGGTACGAGAGCCATGGCTCCATGGGGAAACTTCTTCCTCATTGTCTGAGACAGCAGCAGGAGCCATTGGCTCCCACTGCTGTCAATCACAGCCAGTGAGCCAATGAGAGAGATGATCCAGTGAGCCAACAAGGCCTGAGCCGTGGCTCTGTATGTGATTGGACATGCAGAACAGCGGCTCGGGAGTGAGCAGCTCGCTGTGGGGGTAATTGGCAGAAGGGAGTGGCCAGGAGCCTGGGAACCTGAGAAGAAGAGAATTGGGGCTGCTCTGTGCAAAACCATTACATAAAGCAGGTAAGTATAATATATTTTTTTAATTTTTTTTTGTTTTGTTTTTAAAGTGCATGGTACAATACATAGTCAGTATAGAGTGCAGAGTTCGGGGGTTTTACACACAAAGAGCAGAGTTCAGATTTGTGCAGCGTTCAGGGGTGCACTACGTCATGCATAGTTCAGAGTTCAGGGGTGCGCTACATACATAGTGCTGAGTCCTCACAGACTGCAGAGTTCAGCCTTCTTCCACAGCTGCTTACCTCTGCATCCTCCATCCACATCTCACTTTCATCCCTCTTCCACTTTAGTACCTCCCCACACACTGTAGTTCGTTCCTCCTCTCCCACTTGCAGGGAGATCATCCAATGGGGGTGTCGGCATCCACACTGCACCCCAGGCACCTGCATCTCCCTTGTCTCCATCCTGCACTCAGTGGGAGACGCTCAGGAGATCAGGTCTGTAGGAGCCATTGGAAGACAAGCTATCACTTGTAAACACAAAAGCCAGACTTCTGTGTTTACAAGCGATAGTGGTGAACAGGGAACAGAGTTAGTAGAACTGAGTTCCACCGTGTTCCAGCTGAAAAAAAAATGGTTTTCTGTATGTCACTGCTGTTTGCCCAGCATACTAAATCACAGGTATTACTCAGCAGCAGTTGATAGTTTCAAAGTTGGTAAGGTTGAATAAAGACACTAGTCCATCCAGTTAAACCTGTGTAG
Organism: Rana temporaria; assembly: GCF_905171775.1. NCBI lineage: Eukaryota > Metazoa > Chordata > Amphibia > Anura > Ranidae > Rana > Rana temporaria. Next base: position 381,539,336 of record NC_053492.1, on the reverse strand, counting down.
ATGCACGTGTGTCAATGTTGATAATCATTTCCCATATCCCTGTATGATGTGTTCACTAAGATGCACATCCAAGAGTCTTTTAAAACTATAAATACTTCCTGCTAACACCACCAATTGTGGAAGAGAGTTCCACATCCTTACCGCCCTGACAGTGAAAAACGCCCTGCGCAGATTAAGGTTAAACCGCTTCTCCTCCAATCTCATTGTGTGTTCCCATTTCTTCTTACACTCCCTGCGACTGATACATTACAAGATTCAGAATTTATGTTCATGAGCATTTTTCCAGTTATTATGTTTATTTTAGTGCCAGCTACCAAATGTGATACTGCAGAACGTATGCTGATTTCAGGCCGGAGGTGTATGTCTTGGAGGCATTTTGCTAAAATGAATGGATTGTACATGGGTGACACACATACTGGTGACCATGCACGCTTTGATAAATGATCGATTTCTGTACCGGTTGATCTCTTCCAGAAGGAATAATTGATCTTTAAACAACTTATTGGAACGATATGCCACACTTGGGGAAGTGGGTTTTGATTCATAGTTAAGATACAATCAAATTATAATTTATTGATCATATCTCCCATGTAATGTCATAATCTGATTAATCAAAATACGATCGTATTCATGAAACAAAGTACCTCAGTGCTAGCGATTGATGCACACAATAAATCATTTTCCACCCTTGCCGATCATCCTAGTTTGATCATAACTGATCTAAATTGATTGGAAGGGAAGTTATGTAAAATTGTTTGCAGATCTGAATGTTTGAATCACACACTGATCAGATAATACAATTTATATGTGTGTAGCCACCATAACTTTCAAACTGTTCAATCCTTTATTTAGTGTCTAAAATGATTGCAAATGAGTTTTGATAAAGTCATTTACCTGTGTGAATCGTTTTAACTGCTTGCCAACCGCCACCTGTACTTATACGTCGGCAGAATGGCACTGCTGCGCAAAGCAACGTGTCTGTACATTACTTTGAAACTGCCACAAGCTCCGTGACCGTGCCTGCGGGACCCGCGAACTCCATGTCCGCTGGTGTCCCGCGATCGTGTCACGGAGCTGCAGAACGGGGAGATGTCTATGTAAACAAGGCAAAAATATAGCTTTTTTTCAAAATGTTTGTTCTTTTTTTGTTTATAGTGCAAAAAAATTTTAAACCACAGAGGTGATCAAATACCACCAAAAGAAACAAAACAAAAAGGCGTCAATTTTGTTTGAGTGCAATGTCGCACAACCGCGCAATAGTCAGTTAAAGCGAAGCAGTGCTGAATCGCAAAAAATGGCCTGGTCATTGGGCAGCCATATCCTCCGGAGCTGAAGTGGTTAATGTCTTATGGATTATTTTTGTCTTTATTGCACTTGTACTGTTTCTATGCCATTTTAATTTTGTATACGGATCTAATAAAAAAATGTAAATATTGCATAAGGACACAATAAAAAAAAAGAAAGTATGCAATACCGACAAAGCAAACCTGACCTTTTGATATAAGAATATAGTTAATATTTTATACTCATTTTAATATATTTTCATTTCAGTTTATATGAATGACAATGTATTTTTTAGACTAAAGCAGGTTTATTTTACCACGGAAACTTGGAGTTGGTATAGTAAAAATGCCTGTACATGCAGTGCTTTGTCTCGTCACAAACTGTAAAAGTCCTTGTAATGAGATCCATAAATGTTAGGATGAGCTTCAATGTTCATGAATTGTTTATACGTGTTATAGTGTACATGGATATCACTTGTCAAACATGAACATAATGAGCCGCATGCCTCATAATGACTGTTCCACAGTTTTCCACTAATCAGACGCAGGTGCGCTACAAACCTTATACTTATGTGTTGAAATAAATGAAACTATGTTTTCAGGATGATTATATCTAATTACACCCTAGTTAATTATTACACATGATTAATTAAAACAGAGCTGCTCTGCTTCAGCCAGTAGCGCACCTCCCAGATGTCCCAATCTTGTGTTTCACTCGTACGACGCAAGGCTTGCCATATCACTGGGAAACCTAAGAAAGAGTGTGTACACAGCATTTTTGGACCCACCTGCTTTGTATCCTTCCCCCTGTCTCCTTCCCCCTTGTACAGCTGTTGGTGAAGAAGATCACACCGCGATTACATTTCACGTATTCATACCAACAGTTCAAGGGGAACTTTTATGCTTTGGTCCGTGCACATGGGTGAACAAAGACATGTTTCCGTCCATAACAAAACAGAGAAATAGTATAAGACACACCCTCCACCTAATGAATGTCTAGCCACACTCACTATAAAGCGAGAAGTTAACACTTACATGGGCTTTATTCTGTGTCCTTACAATGGCTTACCTTTTCTTGCTTATCGCTCCTTCCTGTGTAATATAATACAAAGCATGACTAAAATATCCCTTTAGTGATCTATAGAATTCACGTAACTTAATAACTTGTTCACCTATAAATATAGAATTGCTCAAGGTTTATTTGAATTGTGTGAGAAATTGATGTTATGTTCAAAAGGCCAAAAGGCTAAAGAATGTGGTGTAAGGGAACTAGGTTTCGTCATCCTGTTCAGCCTGCGTTCTATTCTGTGAATGGCTGGGAATTTAAGCAATGGCTGGGATACTCTGCACATAGTTATGGCTAAATAATATAAATAACAATGCTGCACCTACCTCAGTGTCAACAATTGCCTCCAATCTCAATTCCTATACATATACAAACAGTGGGGCAGATTCAGGTGGCGGCGGCGCAGCGTATTGTATTTACGCTACGCCACAAAGCACTTGCTCCGTATGTTGCGGCGGAGTAGCGTAAATGGGGCCGGCGTAAGCCTGCGTAATTCAAATGTGGAAGGGAGCATGTTTTATGCTAATGTGTGATGACCTGACGTGATTGATGTGTTTTACGAACGGCGCATGCGCCGTCCATGTACATATCCCAGTGTGCATTGCTCTCAAGTACGCCGCAACGACGTATTGGTTTCGACGTGAACGTAAATTACATCCAGCCCTATTCGCGAACGACTTACGCAAACAATGTAAAAAATTCAAATTTCGAAGCGGGAACGACGTCCATACTTAACATTGGCTGCGCCTCCTAATAGCAGGAGCAACGTTACGCCGAAAAAGCCCTACGCAAACGCCGTAAAAAACTACCGCCAGGCGCACGTACGTTCGTGAATCGACGTAACTAGGTAATTTGCATATTCTACACCGAAAACAACGGAAGCGCCCCTAGCGGTCAACGTAATATCGCACACAATTATACGGAGGAAGGCGGCGCAGATTTCAAATTACGGCGGCGTATCTGGAGATACACCGCCGTAAAAGCTACCTGAATCTGCCCCAGTGTTGCCAACCTACCAGATTGAAATTTACTAATACAACACCCAAAATTTACTGGCACAGCCAAGTTTTTACTGGCTTTTCCAGAAGTTACAAAAATACACTTTTAAGTGAAAATTTCAGTACAGAAAAACCTTGGTTTGAGAGTAACTTGGTTTAAGAGCGTTTTGCAAAACAAGCAACATTTTTTAATACATTTTGACTTGATATACAAGCGATGTCTTTATATAAGATTAGTGTCATGTCACAATGTATTGGTATATGGTGAAATTCTCGCGCCAACAATAAATTTACGTTATGTGTGTTAAAACAATCCGTGATAATTGAAATTAAAAAAAACAATAATTTACTGTGTATTTACTTCTAAGGCCTCGTACACACGGACAGACTGTCCGATGAAAACGGTCCGCCGGACCGTTTTCATCGGACATGTCCGCTGCCGGATTTTGGTCTGATGGTTGTACACACCATCAAACCTAAATCCCCGGGGACAGGATACGCGGTGACGTGGCTGCGCCGTCGCCGCGACGATGACGCGGCGACGTGCGCGACCCTGGAAGGTCAATGCTTCCACACATGCGTCGAAGAAACATTTGTCCGCTGGAAACCTGTCCGATCCTGTCCGGAAAATTGTCCGGTCGGACGTACAGACGACCGAACATGTCCGCTGAAACTGGTCTGCGGACCAGTTTCAGCAGACATGTTCGGTCGTGTGTACGAGGCCTAAGCTGCTCCTCTGTTGGATGAAGTGTATACCTCCTATCTAGGTGAATGGTGAATGATAAAGGGGCGCTGAGTGTTAAAATATCTAATTGATAATTAGGTGCTAATCTTTGTCACTAGATAGCATTGATTAACTATTATATGTGATATAACTGGTGTGTCATACAACACAAACAAATAAGTTCCAAAACAAGTGAACCAAACAAATGGTGCATTAGATGCTGCCAGTGGAAAATTAAATGTGAATATATAAACAAACATAGATTTTTTTCACCACTGATATAGTGAATATAAAAGTGCTATTACTACCAATGATAACAATTTAGGTGACTGAATAGCCACATTTGGACCAACAGACCCCGCACCAATGGCGTCTGTCCCTTAAGTACCCATGCACAGCGGGGTGACCACTCCCACTGATTCGCTGCTGAGAGGGACACTCAAAACACCATGACCTGGCTGCTGCTACCCTTGGCCTGGTGTGGTAACAACACCCCCAGACGATCAATGATGGATACTCCCAGCACAGCCATGGCTAGAACAGAGGCTAAATTGCCCTTAATCATTCTGGTCTGAGCCAAATAACAGCTCAGACCCCTATTAAATTTATAGCAGCGGCAGTTCTTCAGGAGCAGGGCGCTACATTATATTGATTGATTTGATTTGATATGGGATTTGTACTGCGCCGAATGCGCTCCCTCATAATTTATGATTTAGTGTTTCAAACTTTATCATACCCGGGATGTCTTCTATACTCTTGTTTGGACAGATTTAAGTGTGTCATTACTAAGAATTACAGGCTTAAAATATAAAACGCCAAATTTCTATGCAAAACAATGTACCGATTTAAGATGCAAAAATCTGACATAATCATACCGCCAGGGTGGCTACGGTAGATATTAACCACTTGCCGACCGCGCACCGTCGAAATACGTCCACAAGGTGGCTCTGCTGGGCGAGAGCACGTAATATGACGTCCTCTCTCCCAGCCGCCACTAGGGGCGCGCGCGCCGCTGGAGGCGCGCGCGACCCCCGCTCGCCCCCGACTCCCGTGCGTGTGCCTGGCGGGCGCGATCGCCGCCGGGCACACGCGATCGCTCGGTACAGAGCGGGGACCGGGAGCTGTGTGTGTAAACACACAGCTCCCGGTCCTGTCAGCAGGGGAAATGCTGATCTTCGGTTCATACAATGTATGAACCGAGGATCAGTGTTTCCCCTAGTGAGGCCACCCCCCCCCACAGTAAGAACACACCCAGGCATACTTAACCCCTTCCCCGCCCCCTAGTGTTAACCCCTTCACTGCCAGTGGCATTTTTATAGTAATCCAATGCATTTTTATAGCACTGATCGCTATAAAAATGCCAATGGTCCCAAAAATGTGTCAAAAGTGTCCGAAGTGTCCGCCATAATGTCGCAGTACCGAAAAAAAAAAAACGCTGATCGCCGCCATTACTAGTAAAAAAAATATAATAAAAATTACATAAAACTACCCCCTATTTTGTAAACGCTATAACTTTTGCGCAAACCAATCAATAAACGCTTATTGCGATTTTTTTTTACGAAAAATATGTAGAAGAAAACGTATCGGCCTAAACTGAGGAAAAAAAATGTTTTTTTATATATTTTTGGGGGATATTTATTATAGCAAAATGTAAAAAATATTCATTTTTTTCAAAATTGTCGCTCTATTTTTGTTTATAGCGCAAAAACTAAAAACCGCAGAGGTGATCAAATACCACCAAAAGAAAGCTCTATTTGTGGGAAAAAAAGGACGCCAATTTTGTTTGGGAGCCACGGCGCACGACCGCGCAATTGTCTGTTAAAGCGACAGAGTCCCGAATCGCAAAAAGTACTCTGGTCTTTGGGCAGCAATATGGTCCGGGGGGTAAGTGGTTAAGGCAACAAACATTTTTTATTTTATTTTAAATATAGTAAGTAGCTCAGGGACAGGACTCACGAGGGCAAGAAATTAGAATTGTATTCTAATTAGAATTAGAATAAAAAACATATTTCTTATTTTATTTACGATATAGTAAGTAAGTTGCTCAGGGACAAGGCTCAGGAGGGCAATAAATTAGAATTTGATTCTAATTAGAATTAGAATAAAAAACATATTTCTTATTTTATTTACGATATAGTAAGTAAGTTGATCAGGGAAAAGGATCAGGAGGGCAATAAATTTGAATTGTATTCTAATTAGAATTAGAATAAAAAAATATATTTCTTATTTCATTTTCAATATAGTAAGTAGCTCAGGGACAGGACTCAGAAGGGTAAGAAATTAGAATGGGCAGCCACATGCACGTGAAATTAAAGGATCACTAAAGTTAAAAAGAAAACTTTTTTAAAAAACAAACATGTTATACTTACCTCCACTGTGCAGCTCGTTTTGCACAGAGTGGCCCCGAACCTGGTCTTCTGGGGTCCCTCAGCGGTTGTCTCGCCCCCCCCCCCCCCGCAAGGACTCAACAACACCTTCATGCGAGCGAGGTTGCATGGTGTTGAGTTCTTGCGGGTGCGCTCCCATGATACAGCCGGCGGCCATAACTCCAGTCCAAACAGCACTGACAATTGAGCTCCTTGCTCCCTTGCACACGAGGCTCCGCTCGGCTCCCTTGACATCCCACGACACACTCAGGCACCACCTCCACCAGACCCGCCTTTCCACGGCACTGCCTAAACACACTGTAACAGGGACTCGGATGGTCTCTGCCAGCTCCGGACCAAAACTGCGCATGCAGTCAATTTTTACTGGCAACCTTTTCCTGTCAGTGGCATTTTATGACAGGAGAAACGTGCCCTTTTTTTACTGGCTGACAGGAAAAATACTGGCAGTTGGCAATACTAATACAAAGTGCAACACCGCTTTATACTGTAAGCCTTCACAAAATCCCATAGCATAAGATGTACTCCACCTTGATGATTAATTGCATGAATAATAACATAGACAAAAAGCTAACACAATAAAATAAAGATGAAAAAATGTGAATAGTGTGCACATATTCATACATCCCAATAAATCTTACACCCATATTATGAATCTGCATTTTAGTGTCCTAATAAATATATTTATCTCAGTCTTTTTATAGTAATAATATTATTCGACATCCAACACCTCTTATATTCCATCACTTGTGTTCTGGTAATATGAGTAGTGACTTCCACTACTGTTCATTTATGCACACACCTCAAATGGTGGACCTGACATTTTCCCCTCCTTGGTTCTACTTTCAGGTTCTAGGGGCGGAGCCGGGTGACTAAATGCCAAAACAGGAAGTGATGTGGGAGCCGGCAGCCCCACTTTTTATATTACATGCAATTGTATTTGAACTAAATGTAAGTGCAATATAATGTTAATAAAGTGGTTTTAAATATATACTACACCATGGGGAACCCCTGTATTGTATGAATTCATTGCAGAGAGAAAGCTCAATCTTCTAAAGAGCCATACACCTATATACACTCACCGACCACTTTATTAGGTACACCAATTTACTTGCTTGGTAACACAAATTGCTAATCAGCCAATCACATGGCAGCAACTCAATGCATTTAGGCATCTAGATGTGGTGAAAATGACTTGCTGAAGTTCAAAGCAAGTATCAGAATGGGGAAGAAAGGATATTTAAGTGACTTTGAATGTGGTATGGTTGTTAGTGCCAGAAGGGCTGGTCTGAGTATTTCATAAACAGCTAATCTACTGGGATTTTGACGCACAACCATCTCTAGGGTTTACAGAGAATGGTCCGAAAAAAAGAAAAATATCTAGTGAGCGGCAGTTGTATGGACAAAACTGCCTTGTTGATGTCAGAGGAGATTGGGTTTGAGATGATAGAAAGGCAACAGAAACTCTAATAAGGAGGTTGTTTTTCCACATGGGTGCTATTGTTGATGAGGGGGAGGATCTGCATTCATGGCGAACTCTGTTGGAAGAAGGTGTCTGAGTAGAAGGTGTAGCCCATCCCTTGATCTGCCGATGAGAGGAGGATCCTTTAATATAATTGGCACAGTGCTTTATTTTCTTTTGAAAATCGTATCTAAGAATTTTCGTACGAATTTCGCACCATTAGTGGGCTGCAGCAACAGCCGATTTTCGCAGTAATCAAATTTGAGGAATCGGACATGTTGGAATAAAAAATAAAAAGATTTCCTAATCAATGATGGGATAATCATGCGAGAAATGTAATAGAAAAAAAATGCGCATGTGCAAGAAAAGAAAATTCCCGCAGAGAAAAGAAGATTCCCGGCCACAATTTTTTTTTCTGTAGTAACATGAAGGCTTGGTCGGCCGAATTTCAAAAATCAATTGTGGCATCATCAGATCACAAAAAAAAAAACCTTTCTGATTTTGAAAAGAAAATTTGTTCGAAATTCGACCGTGCATGGCCTGCTTAACCACTTGCTTACTGGGCACATATACCCCCCTCCTGCCCAGGTGACATTTCAGCTTCCGGCACTGCGTCGATTTAACTGACAATTGCGCGGTCGTGCGACGTGGCTCCCAAACAAAATTGATGTCCTTTTTTCCCCACAAGTAGAGCTTTCTTTTGGTGGTATTTGATCGCCTGTGCGGTTTTTATTTTTTGCGCTATAAACAAAAAAGAGCGACAATTTTGAAAAAAAATACAATATTTTTTACTTGTTGCTATAATAAATATGCCAATTTAAAAAAAAACTCATTTTTTTTTCTCAGTTTAGGCCGATACGTATTCTTCTACATATTTTTGGTAAAAAAAAAAATCGCAATAAGCGCAAAAGTTATAGCGCCTACAAAATTTTATTGGGACTGCGACGTTATGGCGGACACATCGGACACTTTTGACAAATTTTTGGCGCCATTCACATTTATACTGCGATCAGTGCTATAAATATGCACTAATTACTGTATAAATCTGACTGGCATTGAAGGGGTTAACACTAGGGGGTGAGGAAGGGGTTAAATGTATTCCCTGCATTGTGTTCTAATTGTAGGTGGAGGGGGGGTGACTGGGGGAGGTGACCGATCTGTGTCCCTATGTACAAGGGACACAGATCGGTCTCCTCTCCAGAGACAGGACGCTGTCTCTGTGTGAGCCGGCAATGAGAGATGATCTCATATGTTTACATATGAGATCATCTCTCATTGGCCGCACAGATCGCATCGCAAATGGCCACTCTGATTGGCCGTTCGCGGCCGATCTGTAATTGGCTGTGTCCAAGGGACACGGCCAAAACAGAGTTTCCCCGCTGCGCGCTCTGGAGCGCGCGCGGGGAACGCCCAAAGGGGCGAACGTCAATTGACGTCCAGTTGGATATTCAGATCCGCGCTGTAGCCGTCATTCGGCTCAAAATATAGCGTTTACAAAATAGGGGGTAGTTTTATGGCGGCAATAAGCGATTTTTTTTTCGTGACTGCGACATTATGGCAGACACTTTGGACAATTTTGACACATTTTTGGGACCATTGTCATTTTCACAGCAAAAAATGCATTTAAAATGCATTGTTTATTGTGAAAATGACAGTTGCAGTTTGGGAGTTAACCACAGGGGGCGCTGTAGGGGTTATGTGTGACCTCATGTGAGTTTACAACTGGCGGGGGGTGTGGCTGTAGGTGTGATGTCATCGATTTTGTATCCCTATAAAAGGGATCACACGATCGATGACGCCACGATCGATGACACCGCCACAGTTTACACACGGCTCTTCCCGTTCTTCAGCTCCGGGGACCGATCGCGGGACTCCAGCGGCAATTGGGTCCGCGGATCCCGCGGTCACGGAGCTTCGGACCGGGTCAGGGCGCGGGCCCGCGACCCACGGCTGGACAACAACACAGGTACAACAACTACAGGTACGTGCATGTGCCCAGCCGTGCCATTCTGCCAACGTATATGTGCAGGAGGCAGTCCTTAAGTGGTTAAATATATGAGCACCCGGGGGAAGGTGAATACTTGCATTATTTGTGATTGTTTGCTTTAGTTTTTATAGTAACTCAAAAAATCACTCGTTACAACCAAGGTATGAAGAATATCATCTCTGGATGCACAACACACCAAACCTTGAAGCAGATGGACTACAGCATAAGAATACATTGGGTGCCAATCCTGTCAGCTAAGAACAGGAAACTGAGGCTGCAATTCGCACAGCCTCCCAAAATTGGACTATAGAAGATCGGAAAAATGTTGCCTGGTCTGATGAGTCTTAATTTTAACTGTCACATTCAGATTAGGGTTGCCACCTCATCCCTTTAAAACAGAACACATATGAATTACACAGGTTCTGAGGCTAATTTAATTTAGATAAGGCTCCACTTGAGTTCAATTACCACCTTAATCAGCCACAGAACCTGTGTAATTTATATGTGTTCTGTTTTAAAGGGATGAGGTGGCAACCCTAATTCAGATGGCAGGGTCAGAATTTGGCATAAACAACATGAAAGCATGAATTCATCCTGCCTTGTATCAACGGTTCAGGCTGGTGGTGGTGTAATGGTGTGGGGGATATTTTCTTGGCACACTTTGGGCCCCTTGTAAGCAGCTGTCAGTGATAGGGCAGTCTAGTGCTGCAAGAGCAAGTGGTAAAGTAATCATATGTGTTCATACTGCAGTTAAATTGTTATGTTTTTGTATGTATTTATGTCTAACACTTCTGCCTCTATAGTGTCTCCAACACCATTTTGGAGGAGCCCTGTGTTCGGATAGGCCGCACGAGATCTCAAGAGATTTGGGCGACCGTTTTTGGGTGGTTTCTTTATATAGTAAAGCTCAGGCTGGTTTTAGGTGGAACACGTGTGGATGTAGATAGGGACAGAGACCCTGCTTGTGAGGGAGAGAGAGGAGAAGCCAGGGAGAGTGTTCCAGCCTGTGTGGGATAGTTCAGGGGTCCTACGGAGTCCTGCAGTGGTAACCTTGGTCGGATGAAAGACTCCCAGCTGCTACGGGTAATGTGCTTCCAGCCTCTTCCAATAAGCATTGTGAACTGGGGTATATAATATACCATTAAGTGGGAAGTGCCTGTGATACTCAGAAAGCCACATCGCTTAGAACTACAGTATCTGTACTGCATATATGTGCCTCCATGCCTGGAGAGGAATCATTTGCCGTTTGATTGTAAAGACTGTTACTACTACCGCCTCTCGGTAATAAAAGTTACCTTGTTCAAAGAACTTTACGTGTGTCTCCCTCAGTGAATCGCCGCACCCCTCACCCCGCTTACACCCTTAGTACCAACTAAGCATATTTGTGGATATCATCACAAGTGGCAAAAGGAAGGTTATCTAAGAGAAGCTTCATCTAAGTGGAACCTGAAAAGTAACCCCAAAGAGAAGAAGTGTTATTCGACTTGAAAGCCGGCAGCTCCACCATTTGAGGTAAGAGCGTAAACGAATGGTGGTGGAAGTCACTACGCATGATATTACAAGAACACAAATGGTGGAATATAAGAAGTGTTGGATGCAGAAAAATATTATAACTATTAGGAAACTGAGAGAAATATATTTATATATATTAAATATATTTATTCGGATACTAAAATGCAGATTCCTAATATTGGTGTAAGATTAATTTGGGATGTATGAATATTGACACTAGGGTGACCACATTTCCAAACTGCAATTCAGGGACGATTTTTAGGGCAGGGCGTATGAAATCACTGGGCCCGTGTTCAAGATCAAAAGTGGGCCCTAGGCATCAAGAAGAACAACAATATGGCATGCAAAGCACGTTGTGGTGAACAGTGGACATGTCTTAAATTGCGCTAAATAGGGGTGTTGTTATAGAAAGGCTGAGATTACCTATATAGTGCAGAATGTGGTAATGTTAAATAGGGAATGCAGAGTGTATGGTGGTGAGTAGTATGTACAGGAGAGGAGTGTGGAATGTATGGCGGTGGGTAATATGTACAGAAGAGGAGTGTGGAGTGTATGGTGGTGGGTAATATGTACAGGAGAGGAGTGCGGATAGTATGGTGGGGGTAATATGTACAGGAGAGGAGTGCGGAGTGTATGGCAGGGTAGTTAGTGGAGAGAGGAGGAAGAGGAGTGCAATACCACCTTCTGATAGTCTGCCAGCCACTGCTATACCACCTTGGTGGTGCAGCACTCTGAAGGATGTACGGGGGCACTCTGGAGGAAGTAAAGGGGCACTCTGAAGGCACTAAGGGGGCACCCTGAAGGTTGTAAGGGGGCATTCTGGCAGTACTAACTTAGTCAGAGCCCCCTTACATCCTCTAGGGTGCCCCCTTAGTGCCTCTTTACATCCTCTGGAGTGCACCTTACATCCCCCTCCAGAGTGCCCCCTTAGTACTACTGTACTAAGGGGCACTCTGGAGAAAGTAAGGGGAGGAAGTAAGGGAGCACTCTGGAAACACACAGATAGTACCTACAGAGTGCCCCCTGCAGAGAGTCCTGATGGAGGAGTGATGGCCATTAATCCATGCCAGGTGAATGTTGAGAAAAGCACACTGCTGCTCAGGTCAGGGTGGCCGGCAGTGAGGTCCACTCCCTCTTGGGCTGTTTGTTCTAGCCATCCTCGTGCTGCTCACCGGGGCCCCCAATTGCTGTTTCAGGATTCTGCTGCTTTAGCTCCGCTTCCGCTGCCCTGCACCCCGCCACCGCGAAACAAGTGAGGGACTGTCACTAGGGTTGCCACATGTTGTTCAAGCTAAACCCGAACACTTTTCTGGCGCACGGCATTTTTTTTTGTAGTATACACTATATAGACAAAAGGATTGTAAAAGACCTTGCATTCCTTTGGGTGGCTTAAAGAGAGTAGTAACACAGTGTGCTGTGTACGCCATGGCGAACAGAGGGTGTAGCCACATTGTGTTAACCGTGGAAGGGGCCTACCTTACAACAACCCTTACTATCCACTGCACCCTTCCACTGACAGTTCAAAGTAGCCCATCCTACCTATAGCAACACACACTATCAACACCATACCAAAGTGGCCCATTCTATCTCAACACTCCAAATCAGTCCATCATATCTAAGGTACCCCAAAGTGGACCACCCTAGCCACAGCACCCCAAGGAACCCCACACCAGTGGGATGCACAGGGGGAGGCAGTGGGTTGGATGGGGGGGCTGCAGAGTGGTCAAGGGCCCGCAGAGTAGTCAGAGAGGCAGTGGGATGGACAGTGGGATGGACAGGGGGGACAGTGGGATGAATAGGGGACTGTGGGATTGACAGGGGGACCGTGGGATTAACGGGGGGGCCATGGGATGGAAAGGGGGACAGTGGGATGGACAGGGGGACAGTGGGATAGACAGGGGGTCAGTGGGATGGATAGGGGGACACAGAATCAGCTGGAAAGAGCAGAACATAGTGGCATTGTACCTGTAGTCCTTCTTGTTCTTGGGTTTAGTCTCTGCAACTTCAGTCTCCTTCTGTCCCCATCTGTCAGCCCACCACATGCATTGCTTTAGTATTCTTAGTTCTGTTGGCGATGCAGTCCCGACATTTTCTGCATCTTCTGCTGACTTCTATCCCCACCCACTGACCCGCCCACCACCTGTAGCACTTCCCTAGACTATGTGCTACAGGTCTAATAGGGAGTGGGCGGGGACATAAGATGCCTTAAACTGAACACTTTAGCGGCCCTTTCTTCAAGCCAAACCTATACTTTAGTGCACCTAAGGGTGCCTCAAGGAGAGTAGTAATGTGGTAAGCATAGCGTGCAATAGCGAACAGTGGGTGTGGCCACATTTCTCTTGCTGACATCATTGCCCTGCCCCCCAGTCATACCGAACCTGCCACCAGACAGCCACCCACACCTCCCAAACGGCAACAGATATATGTGTGACTATCTTGGTTACTTGGGGAGCCACACCCCAGTCTGAATAATATGTCTGGGTTTCAGTCCGCCTGAAACCTGAACACATGATTCAAAACCTGGATTGTCTGGGTGAATCCTGGACAGGTGGCAATCCTATTGGTGACACCCCAGGAGTCCATCATTTTGGAAGGATTTCTTCTTACTTCCTGCTTTGGCTACAGGATGGAAAGTGAAGGGAAACCACAATGGGATGCAGATGGCAAAAGGTTATAACCCTCCCTTACTCTATCAAAATTAATAAAAAGGTTTTGCCTTTAGTAACGCTTTAGGAGCCAACTACAGAAATTAGAAAAAGTTGACTCTTGCAGTGGGAACCCGCATATTGCTTGTTTTGTCTACGACAGCTTTTCTCAACCTTTTTAACATAGAAGAACCCTTCCAATATTGTCCCAGTCTCAGAGAACCCCTACAAATACAAAGAAACATGAATTCCTGTGGGACTTTAGATGAAGCGCAACACACTCAATAATAAAATCAATAAAGTATAGATTTATTGGTAAATACAATTTCCAACAGATCAACAGTGACATGATTGCTTTATTTAGTTAACCCCTAGTTAATCTACAGTTCATGGTACATTAGCATGATGGTCTGTGGAAAGAATGCTCTTTACACTGATGGTCAGTGGGAAAAAAAAGTCCCTCTGCATATAGATAAAAGTTCATTGGTGTGAGTGGTTACTTATCTGAGAAGCATAAATTGATCTTTGCTCAAGGAACCCATAGCAGCCTCTGGAGGAAACCTAAGGTTCCATGGAACCCTGGTGGAGAGACGTTGGTCTAGGGCAGTGGTCTCCAAACTGTGGTCCTCTGCGTGCTTTTTTCTGGCCCTTTGGGCACCATTCCTCCCACTGATACAAGACACTATTCTGCCACCTGCCACCAACAATGGGGCATAATTTCTTCCACTGACACCAAAAATGGGGTACTATTCCTCCCTATGATACCAATGACTCTGGGCCCTCATGGCCCGGAGCAACTAAAGCTGCAAAGGGGCCCCAGTGACTTACTGGGTCCTCACACTTCATGAGGAAGATCCCAAGTGAGTTATGCTGTTCTGTGTGGAGTCGGTCTGAGGTGAGCCTGGAGGCAGGTGATCCAACAGGGCTTTGACAATCCATCGGGGATCTGGGTGGCCGGACACTGAGAAGTTGTATGCTGCAACTTATCAGTTGGTGACACCTCAAACTAAGAAGTCTACCTGAGGGAGATTCAGGCAAATTATATTTACTGGGAGGATTCGCTCTACTATTCATGTTCCTGAGTAAAGGGCCTGTGGCAAAGGTCCCACTCCTAATTCCAATTACATTAGAGCCAAGTCGGTGGCAGAGACTTGTTCCTTCTCAGAAGTTCTAAGTAATACTCTGGCTGCCAGGTCAGTGTGAGAGGCCTGTCCAGGTACACTTCACCCACTCTGGCTGGAGTGGCGACGTGAGTTTAAGTCTCATTGGAGGCAGGACTGCTTCCGTTATCCATAGGCCTGAATCTGCAAATTCTCCTTTCACCAACCTATTTCTATCTACCTCAAGTTAACTGTTTGCCATGTTGGGCAAGAAATAAAGGCACAGAAAACGTCACCCTGCTGTTTGGACATTCCGTTATTGCATCTCATCATCATCATCCCTAGACACATCACAGAGGTAACATAATCATGCCGTCCCAATCTAACCAGTGGCTCCTGAGGGGGTAGCGCTACAGTAATGTAGTGAGTGTACAACTTGTATAACAGTGTAAATTTGCTGTCCCTCTAAAAAAAACTCAACACACAACCAATAATGTCTAAACTGCTGGCAACAAAAGTGAGTACAGCCCTACTTGTCAAAATTGGGCCCAATTAGCCATTTTCCCTCCCCGGTGTCATGTGACTCGTTAGTGTTACAAGGTCTCAGGTGTGAATGGGGATCAGATGTGTTAAATTTGGTGTTATCGCTTCCACTCTGTCATACTGGTCTCAGCACTGCCAGCTTTGCACCCACCCGCCGCATCTGTGATCCGCTCCCCGCCTCACATCACAGGATCCCGGGTTGCAGTCAAGTAGTCTCCGCAGTGTCTAACTCCAGGAAAAATGGAAGTGACGGAGACGGACCCGAGAAGAGGAAGATCTGGGCTGCTCTGTGCAAATCCACTTCAACATTGCAGGTAAGCATAACGGGCCATATTCTTGTAGATTTGAGGCGGGCGTAGCGTAAGCCATTTACACTACGCCGCCCCAACTTACAGGAGCAAGTGCTGTATTCCCCAAACACTTGCTCCGTAGTTTGGGGCAGCGTAGTGTAATTGGCCCGGCGTATCCCCGCGTAATTCCAAGGGGGCGGCTTGTATCTAAATTAAGCGCGCCCCCTTGCCGTTCGAACTGCGCATGCGCCGGGCTTAAAATAGCCCAGTGCGCATGCTTCAGTTCTCGACGGAAAACGTCAATGACGCCGACGTGTGCGTCATTGACGTAAAGTCGTATTCAAGAACGACTTAGTAAAACGACGTACCCGACGGGAAAAGACGACGCGGACCCGACGCCATACTTAACATGGTATATGTGGGACTGGCGTAAGATTACCCCTTATATAGCAGGGGTAACCTTACGCTTACGCAAACGACATAAGCGACGGTTACGCAACGCGATTTCGTTCTGGGATTGGCGTATCAGGCTCATTTGCATAAACAAATGAGACCTGAACGTAAACGCCATCTAGCGGCCGACGGCGAATTACATTTAGGATCCGACAGTGTAAGTGACTTACACTAGTCGGATCGTAGCCTAAATCCAGTGTATCTTGTTTTGTGAATACAAAACAATGATACGCCGGCGGGAAATTCGATTTACGCCGGTGTATCAGTAGATACACCGGTGTAACTTGTTTGAGAACATGGCCCAACATGTTTGTTATTTTTATAGAAAAAAAAACTAGACTTTACAATCACTTTAATTATTATAGCTGTACAAAGTCCACAGCAGAGAAAATGATAGCTTTAGGGCATATATAATTAATGTTCAATGGACATGTATTTTATTGGAGAGCAGTTAATATTTTCCTAAACTGATAACCTTGTTCTCTTTTGAAGAGAAGAAAACAAAAATTGCTTACTTATTTTATAAGATAAAATGTGTGATATATGATCAGTAAATGAGACATTGTTTCATTTTTTTTTAAACTCAGTAATAACTGAACTATGATATAACACAGGGAGGTCCAACCTTTTTTACTTTCCTGGGCCACATTAGAAGATGAAGGATTGTCTTGGGCCATACATAGATCACACTAACAATAAGGATAGCTGAAAAAAGTTGGTCAGATCCAGTAGTGTATTTAGGTTTTGTGCTACCATAGGCCTGACTAAACTCGTGCACCCCCTTATTCAAATATGACCCCCCCCCCTCCCTGTCAAGGCCACACCCCTTTATGTTTAAGACACCCCTGAAATTTTCGATCACTGATATAGACAATGTACTTACAGTGCCTTGAAAAGGTATTCATATCCCTTGACATTTTTCACTTTTTGTGATGTTACAACCAAAAATTTTAATGTATTGTATTGGGATTTTATGTGATATATCAACAAAAAGTGGCACATAATTGTGAAGTGGAAGGAGAATGATAAATGGTTTAAAAAATGTTTTTTACAAATAAATATCTGATAAGTGTGGCATGCATTTGTAGTCAGCCCCCTTTACTCTGATACCCCTAACTAAAATCTAGTGGAACCAACTGGCTTTTGAAGTATATACTCCAAAAGAGACAGAAAGATAAATTTATTTTAAAGTATGTTAAAATAGATCTAATAATGAATATGTTTATACTACTGTAGGTTTATAATTTGGGACTATTGGGAGCGGGATTAGGGTTAGGGATTTGGGACTATTGGAAACTAGGTTAGGGTTAGGGATTTTGGACTAGTGGAAGCAGGATTAGGGTTTTCGGACAATTGGGAGCGAGATTAGGGTTAGGGTAAGGGATTTGGGACTATTGGGAGCGAGGTTAGGGTTAGGGATTTTGACTATTGGGAGTGGGATTAGGGTTAGGTAATTGGGACTATTGGGAGCGGGATTAGGGTTAGGGTTAGGGATTTGGGAGTGGGATTAGGGCTAGGGTTAGGGAATTTGGACTATTGGGAGTGGGATTAGGTTAAGGGTTAGGGATTTGGGACTATTGGGAGTGGGATTAGGGTTAGGGTTCGGGATTTGGGACTATTGGGAGCGGGATTAGGGTTAGATATTTAAGACTATTAGGAGCGAGGTTAGGGTTAGGGTTAGAGATTTGGGACTATTGGGAGCGGGATTAGGGTTAGGGTTAGGGATTTGGGACTATTGGGAGCGAGATTAGGGTTGGGGTTAGGGATTTGGGACTATTGGGAGCGGGGTTAGTGTTAGGGATTTGGGACTATTGGGAGCAGGATTAGGGTTAGGGATTTGAGACTATTAGGAGCAAGGTTAGGGATTTGGGACTATTGGGAGCGGGATTAGGGTTAGGGATTTGGGACTATTGGGAGCAGGGTTAGGGATTTGGGACTATTGGGAGCAGGATTAGGGTTAGGGTTAGGGATTTGAGACTATTAGGAGCAAGGTTAGGATTAGGGTTAGGGATTTGGGACTATTGGGAGCGGGATTAGGGTTAGGGATTTGAGACTATGGGGAGCGGGATTAGGATATAGATACTTACGTTGCAATGCTCATCCGAGTGTAATTTCTGAACTTGTCTGGGTGCACTCTCAAGTCCTCATATAGCAACGCAAATTGTCTTATGGAGGTGTGTGCTTGGAGGATGAGATGAACCCAATAGCGACGTTTCTGCCTCTGTTGGTGGATATTCTCCCAATAGAGTAGCACAAACAACAAAAAAAGCTCCATAAACTCCATCTTTTTCTGTACCTCCTTCTTACCTCCACGAGATACCAGGAAGTAAACAGGAAGTGATGTAGAGAGGTGGGGTTGTCCTTTGATGCCCATGCTTCAATAACGCTTGTAAAACGCTATTAAAATGCCTGAATGCGGTAAAAACGCGGTAAAACCCACAGTAAAATAGCGGTGTTTTACCGCTATTTTAACGCTCCTCTATAGGCGTTTTCTGTGTGAAAGGGCTCTTAACCACTTCCCGACCCCCGCATGTACATATACGTCCACAATATGGCACGTACAGGCACATGGGCGTACACGTACGTCCTCGCCTATTAGCGGGTGGGGGGTCCGATCGGGACCCCCCCCCCGCTACATGCGGAGGTCGGGTCCGCTCGGGGAGCGATCCGGGACCACGGCGCGGCTATTTGTTTATAGCCGCTCCGTCGCGATCGCTCCCCGGAGCTGAAGAACGAGGAGAGCCGTGTGTAAACACGGCTTCCCCGTCCTTCACTATGGCGGCGCATCGATCGCGTCATTCCCTTTATAGGGAAGACACGATCGATGACGTCATTCCTACAGCCACACCCCCAAACAGTTGTAAACACATACTAGGTGCACCCTAACTCCTACAGCGCCACCTGTGGTTAACTCCCAAACTGCAACTGTCATTTTCACAATAAAGAATGCAATTTAAATGCATTTTTTGCTGTGAAAATGACAATGGTCCCAAAAATGTGTCAAAATTGTCCGAAGTGTCCGCCATAATGTCGCAGTCACGAAAAAAATTGCTGATCGCCGCCATTAGTAGTAAAAAAAAAAAATGCAATAAAACTATCCCCTATTTTGTAAACACTATAAATTTTGCGCAAACCAATCGATAAACGCTTATTGCGATTTTTTTTACTAAAAATAGGTAGAAGAATACGTATCGGCCTAAACTGAGGAAAAAAAATGTTTTTATATATGTTTTTGGGGGATATTTATTACAGCAAAAAGTAAAAAATATTGCTTTTTTTTCAAAATTGTCGCTCTATTTTTGTTTATAGCGCAAAAACTAAAAACCGCAGATGTGATCAAATACCACCAAAAGAAAGCTCTATTTGTGGGGAAAAAAGGACGCCAATTTTGTTTGGGAGCCACGTCGCACGACCGCGCAATTGTCTGTTAAAGCGACGCAGTCCCGAACTGTAAAAACACCTTGGGTCTTTAGGCTGCATATTGGTCCGGGGCTTAAGTGGTTAAAGTAAAAGAGGGCCACATAAAACTAGTGCAATATTTGACACTGTTTTTGATAAACTAACGCATCAATATCTATTTTGATGGATGTAGTAGCAATTCTCAATGAATTCAAGGTGCTCATCAGTTATTTTGGTTCTAATTTTTGGTTCAAAAATGTAGGTGCTGCCGAAAACTGATGACATGAATAAGGTGTGATTGTGAAGAGTGGGATATTTTTATTTGGGAACATTTAAACCTTTAACAGTCAAATAAAGAGACACTTAAAAAAAATCGTTCACTAAATGTAAATACATTTTTTTTAAAAAATCCCAAAATTACCAACATTATTAGGTAAATTTATGATTTTGTGTTGGGCCGCATTAATAGCTGTTTTGGGCCGCATTAGGCCCGTGGGCCACAGGTTGGACACCCTTGCTATATAACAACTTTACCCATTATAAAAATGTTCTTGAAGTCCGCATATCAGAAATAAAACCCATATAGAAATGTAAGACAAATAGTGTGTTCACAGTATCTATAAAGCCTTTGATCTTTAAGCCTTCCTGTAAATTAAATACAGCTCAGAATTGTTATAATGGATGACATAGATGGTACTGAAGTCTTTCTGCAGAATGCAAATATGTACAGATTCTTTCAAATGACAACTGGTGCACGTGGACAGCTTGTCTACTAGAAATATAGGGCCAGATTCACAGAGATCGGCGTATCTCTGTGCGGGCGTAGCGCATCCCATATGCGCTACGCCAACGTAACATAGAGAGGCAAGTACAGTATTCACAAAGCACTTGCTCCCTAAGTTACGGCTGAGTAGCGTAAATGGGCCGGCGTAACCCCACCTAATTCAAAGTAGCAAGGCAGTGGGCGTGTTGTATTCAAATAAATCGTGACCCCATGTGAATGCATGGCCGAACGAACGGCGCATGCGTGCGCATGCTCAGAATCACGTCGCAAATACTCCCTACGATACGACGGCTCAATGCGTATGACCTGAACCTAACTTACGCCCAGCCCCATTCACGTACGACTTACGTAAACAACGTAAAATCCAACGGCACTTCCGACGTCCATACCCTAAATTACTTAGACCAGCTTTTTGGTGGTTTAACTTTACGCCGGAAAAACGCCTTACGTAAACGACGTGGATTACAGCGACGGGTGAAAGTACGTTCACGAATCTGCGTATCTAGCTTATTTACATATTCGACACGTAAATCAACGGAAGCGCCCCTTGCGGCCAGCGTAAATATGCACCCAAGATACGACAGCGTAGGAGACTTACGTCGGTCGTATCTTGGCAAAATTTAGGCGTATCTCATTTTAAGAATGAGCGCATAGATACGACGGCGCACATTCGGACTTACGACGACGTATCTACTGATACGTCGGCATAAGTCTCTGTGAATCTGGGCCATAGAACATAAGCAATATTTTTCGCTATTCAGTACCATGGAGAGGGATCCTATCTGTACCCTATCTTTACTGTGCTTTTAATATAACTACATGAAAGCAAACACTCACTGCTTTTTCCATGCAAAGCATTTATCAACACATTTATCCATTTAGGCTAGCGTGAAATTAATTATGCTAATTGTTAGACAGTGCAATTTGTATTTCGTTTTTTGCTTTTTTGCTGGATGGCTGTTAAGTGTCCTGGGAAATACATTTTGTTTTGTTTGCTTTCAAAGCCCTTCAATGTTGCCTACACATGTGTGCCTTGCTCTAAAAGCTCATTTTAAATTCAGGTTTTGTCACTTTTGTTTTGCTGGAATTTAGCTGCTATGGTGCCATGTTGAGCTTCTGGTGTGTCCCTGCACCATGAAGGAGCAATAGGCTGCCTCCGAGCACACCTGCCCTTGGTTCTAATGGCATCAAGGTACAAAAAAACCCATTGGTTATACATTCCTAAATACTTACCATTGGCTCCTGCTGTTGTAAAATTCAAATCCTGTGGAAAGTGAGAGACAGGGCAGCGCCACACAGTGTTTCTCAATAGACACACAAAGCATGGCTCAGAAGCGAGTCTGCAGGTCTGCCTCTATAGGAATCGGCTTCCTATGGTGGTGCACTGAGACGAGGAGGAGCCTTGAGTGCTGGCGGGGGACCAAAGAAGAGGAGGTTTTGGGCCGTTCTATGCTATATCATGGCACAAAGCAGGTAAATATAACAGTTTATTAATTTAATTTTAAAAAAAATGTTTACAAGCTGTTTAAATTATCCTTTGATATACAGTATATGGTCTATGGCCCCTTTCACATGGGTATTCTAATCAGTTCCACCTTTCAGCTTTTCAGGTGGACCTGATTGGAAAGATCTATAGTGTCCTATGGGTGGATGTGGGGGTTAATTTTGCCCTAAACCTTAATGCAGATGTGGGGTTAACTTTCACTGCCACGACTACCAATGTGGGGGGTTAACTTTCACTGACACTGAAGATCAATGCAGGGTGGGTGAGGTTCAATTTTTACTGCCAATGACCACCAGTGTGTGTGTTAATCTTAATAGTACTGAAGCCAGTACTGAAACCAATTATTGCAGCCACTTACACCAATGCTGTGGGCTCCTATTGCATCCACAGCCACCCATTCTTGGGGTTATTGTTCTTAAACTTCTGCAGGACTGAAAGTTTTGGGTGTTGAGGTGTCAGAAACCATGAATCAGACCGAGACAGAAGTACAGTTAAATCACACTTGTTTTATAATAAAAATAAAAAGGTAAACAGAGTGGGGCAGATTCATCAAGAGATACGACGGCGGATCTCCTGATCCGGCCGTCGTATCTGTGAGAGCCGACGGTCGGATCTGTGAGATCCCACGGTCGGAGCTATGCGACTGATTCATAAGAATCAGTTCCGCATAGATCTCCCTTAGATCCGACTGGTGTAAGTGACTTACACCAGTCGAATCTAAGGCTGTAATCTCCCGCCGGCCGCTAGGTGTCGTCGCTTTTTTTTACACGTCGCATATGCAAATGAGGAGAACCGCCGATTCACGTCCATACGCCCGCCCGTCGCTCTTTTTCAACGTCGTTTGCGTTCGGCTTTTTCCGGCGGATAGTTACCCTTGCTAATATGAGGGGTAGCTAATGTTAAGTATGGCCGACGTTCCCGCGCCGAGTTTTAAATTTGTTACGTCGTTTGCGTAAGTCCGTCGGGAATACGGATGGCCGTAAGTAAGCTAGCCGCCGAAAACAGCGACGTCATTTGGAGCATGCGCACTGGGCTTTTTCGCCGGCGGCGCATGCGCAGTTAAATCGGCACGGTAACGCGCCTGATTTAAATTGTACACTCCCCCTAGCCGCGGAATTTGCATTCCGCCGGGGGGAGTTAGGATCCGACGGTGCAATTTGCGAGGTAAGTGCTTTATGAATCATGCACTAGCCTCGCTAAATTGCACCGGCGGATCGTAAAACACGTAGATCTAGCGGATCTAAAGATCCGCTGATCTACATAATTCTGGCCCAGTAAGTGTAGTCAAAACATAGCCAGAGTTCAGTAACCAAATCGGGTAGTCGGCCAAGCAAATATCCAAGAGCCAGCGATAAAGGTAGTAGTACAGCAAGTAGGATCTGTAGCCAGAGGGAACGTCAGTAGGGTTGAGCGAACCCGAACTGCAAAGTTCGGGTTCGGTACGGACTTTGGGTTTTTCCCGAACCCGGACCCGAACCCGAATAATTGGAAAAAGTTTGGGTCCGGGATCGGAGTTCGGGAAAAAAAATGCGCGGAGGTCCCCGCAAATTCAATAACCAGACCCTTCAGGTCTGGTATGGATATTAAGGGGAACCCCGCCGTCAATTTAAAAAAAAAATGACGTGCGGTTCCCCCTAAATATCCATAACCAGACCCTTGAGGTCTGGTATGGATATTAAGGGGAACCCCGCCGTCAATTTAAAACAAAAATGACGTGCGGTTCCCCCTAAATATCCATAACCAGACCCGTTATCCGAGCACGTTGACCTGGCCGGCCGCAGAAAAGAGGGGGGGACAGAGTGCGCCCCCCCTCTCCTGAACCGCACCAGGCCACGTGCCCTCAACATGGGGAGGATGTCCCCATGTTGATGGGGACAAGGGTCTCATCCCCACAACCCTTGCCCGGTGGTTGTGGGGGTCTGCGGGCGGGAGGCTTATCAGAATCTGGAAGACCCCTTTAACAAAGGGGACCCCCAGATCCTGACCCCCACCTGTGTGAAATAGTAATGGGGTACACTGTACCCCTACCATTTCACAAAGGAAGTGTAAAGTCTTGTAAAAAACACACTGACACCAAAGAATAAAGTCCTTTATTAATAAAAAAAAAAAAAAACTCCAGCGGTGATAATCCACTCGTTCCCGGCTTCCTGCTCCAACGTTGTCCTGATCCTGCGACGGCTGCGGGTGATCTCCAGCGATGAGAAGATCCAGCGACGGGTGATCTCCGCTCCAGCGATGAGAAGATCCATTCATCCGGAGCGCAGCATCCCTGACGTCCTCTCACCGCTGGACACAGCCCAGCGAATGACGCGCTGCAGCTGTGACATTACTTATATAGAGGAGGCAGGGCCACCCTTCACGTGACCCCGCACCCTCTGACGTACCCTCTGCTACGTCACTGGGTAAGCCCCGGCTTCCCTCTTCCTGGGCTTCCCCAGTGACATAGCAGAGGGTACGTCAGAGGGTGCGGGGTCACGTGAAGGGTGGCCCTGCCTCCTCTATATAAGTAATGTCACAGCTTCAGCCGCTCATTCGCTGGGCTGTGTCCAGCGGTGAGAGGAGGTCGGCGATGCTGCGCTCCGGATGAATGGATCTTCCCATCGCTGGACCGGAGATCACCCGTCACTGGATCTTCTCATCGCTGGAGATCACCCGCAGCCGACGCTGGATCTTCTCATCGCTGGAGATCACCCGCAGCCCTCGCAGGATCAGGACAACGTTGGAGCAGGAAGCCGGGAACGAGTGGATTATCACCGTTGGAGTTTTTTTCTTTTTTTTTTTTTATTAATAAAGGACTTTATTCTACGGTGTGTGTGTTTCTTACAAGACTTTACACTTCCTTCGTGAAATGGTAGGGGTACAGTGTACCCCATTACCATTTCACACGGGGGGGGTCAGGATCTGGGGGTCCCCTTTGTTAAAGGGGTCTTCCAGATTCTGATAAGCCTTATTGAATTTGCGGGGACCTCCGCGCATTTTTTTTTTAAAGTCCGTGTCCCATTGACTACAATGGGGTTCGGAGTTCGGGTTCGGGTTCGGGTTCCCGAACCCGAACTTTTTTTTTTAAGTTCGGGTTCGGACCCGAACCCGAACATCCAGGTGTCCGCTCAACTCTAAACGTCAGTCAAGCAGGTCTTCAACACAAACGCAGGAGAAAGTCTCTTGTGATGTTAACACAGGCAAAGGCAATGGGCAAATGAACTGGAAGGCTTTAAGTAGGCAAAGTTGACGAGCAGGATCATCAACAGATGGATCACTGTAGAGAGATGGGATCTGGCAATTAGCTGACAGCTGAGCTGCCAGCACAGGGAGAAAATAGCTGAGCCCAGCCCTGACATGAGGTAGGAAAATGTGCTGCTATTTTGCAGCCCTCTGGAAGTGTTTTGGGCTGCACTTGAGGCCCTTTATAGTTTTCCAGTTGCTCACCACTAGCCAAGTTCATTGTTTTTGTACAAACTCTCAGTTCTCAGCTGGAAAATGCACCGGAGCTCCCATGCAACCAGGGCCGGGGCTAGCGCAAGGCAACATGAGCACTTGCCTTACGGCGCCAGCGCCAGACCTGGGGGGGGCGAAAAAAAAAGCTCCCTGCTCGGAAAAAAATTCCAACCTGTCCTCCTACAGCTGCGGCTGCCTCCTGCACTAAAGCCCCGGCGGCGGTACGGCACGGCACTTCACCTGCAAAAAAATTAGCTCAGCTGTCTGGCAGCATGGAGGTGTGTGACAGGCACCCCCATGCTTGTTGACAAGTGTGACCGGCGGCGGCAAGACCAGTGTCATTCGGATAACTAGCTGTATGAGATGTGTGCCAGGTTCCAACTGCCAGTGCCAAGCAGCCAAATGTATAGTACTTGCTCAATATGGATTAAATAAATTAGAATTATGCATAGGCCATAGATATCATAAATAAAGTGATTTGTGCAAGTAGTACCTGCTGTTGCACAAATCACTTTATTTATATCTATGGCTATGCATAATTCTAATTTATTGAATCCATATTGAGCAAGCACTATATTTGATTGGCTGCTTTCATCTGTTTGGTCATGTGCCTGGCAAATAACTTAGGCTACTTTCACACTGGGGCGTTGCGCCTTCGGCAGTAAACCGCCGCTATTTTAGCAGCACTTTACTGTCGTTTTTGCGGTGCTGTGCCTGCCGGGGGGGGGGGGGCGCCAAAATGCACCTTCGCCTGAGTTGGCAAAAATCCTTGCACCGGCCCTGCATGCACCAGTTGGCAGTATGCCTCCTGACTTTTTTTACTGCATCCCCAGATCAGACAGGCTTATTTTGATCCCTGATCTGAAGGCAGATTGGGCTTCAGAGGAAAGGGAGATTGAGACACACATCGAAATCTACTCTAACACGGAGGCTCTCATTACTAGAGTTTGCTGCTTGCAAGGTTTCATCTACAGCCTATGCAGATTGGCAGTAGGTTGTCATGTACTGGAACACAGCCTTTGGGCATAGTGATCTTCTGCTAGACAAGGATAGCATAGTTCTAGCCCAAAGTAAGGGAGAGACAAAGCAGCACAGGTCCATGTGTTCAGGTAAGTGACTATTGACACCAATGACAAGGGGGTTATTACTGCTGATACTGCCACTACACCAATGAAATGGGGTTATTATTGCTGATACTGCTATTGACACCAATAAAAAGGGGGTTTATTATTTCTGCCACTGACACCAATAAAGGGGGGTTATTATTACTGCAACTGCTACTAACACAAATGATGGGAGAGTTATTATTGCTGAGATTGACACTTACACCAGTGAAAGCAGAAGGGATGGGTTATTATGGCTGTTGCTATTACTGACACCAGTCAACGGAGGGTTTATTATTGCAGACACAGTGTACTTTCCCAGCATGCCTCAGTGTCGGGATGAAAGAATTTCTTATATATGCAGGAGTTTTCTGCCCAATCGAAGTTCCAAAATCTGTAAGGAGCCGGGGATAAGTTGTCACTGTTGGTGAAGAAGCTTGCAAACAGATGCTGGAGGTAAATTTAGTTCAAGAAAATGCTGCTCAAGACTCTTTCCACAAAGCCACTATTTCCCATACATGCAATATGTAGACTATGTCACCAAGGTCTGCCCTAAAAAGACTGTCCGTCTCCAAACTTCATTCATTGATGTCCTTCTTAAAAGCAAAAATTACTCAATTTCGGCTATCTACACTCCCCTGCTCGCTAAACTCTCAATCCCTCTGCAAAACACGTCCATGTCCTCCTGGATCAAAGAACTGCCAGCTATGCTGGAAATAGACGATATTATACATGGTCACAACCTCACTAGGTCTGTCACACAATGCGAATCTTGGAGAGAGACCCAATTCAAGATCATGCACAGGGCATACTACCCTTTTTCCACGTCAAAGTCGCCTGAAATAGGCCCGGCTTGTCCATGGTGCTTGACAAACAAACCGACCTTACTCCATAGATTTTGGCAATGTCCACCAATTGCCATCTTCTGGTCCTCGGTCATTCGCTTTGTAACCTCAGTAACGCAATTCTGCCTTATGCTGGAACCATCACTCTTGATCTTCGGATGCCCTCCTCACACGGAACCATATTCTTCCACCTACACCCGGCTGCCCCAAAGCACCAGACACTGGATACTTCTAGCCCTGCTCACAGCCCGCAGGACTATCCTCCAACATTGGATTGCCTCATCCCCACCCTCCATCTCAATCGTGATAAAGGAGTTGAAAGCACTACTACACAAGGAAAGCTTGGACATGTTCTCTACCCCCTCATACTCCAAAGTCAAGTTTGAACAAAGATGGTCGGCCTTCATTAAGAACTACCTATCTACCCCAGAACAAAATGCCTTGTCTTCTGGCTCTTTTGTCTTCCTGAACCCTGACTTAACGTCTGAACCCCCCACCCAAGGGTTAAGCAGCTAGATATGTATATACCCTGTAAACTGTGTTATTGACTCAACTGCACTGATACAACTACACTCGATGACCTCCTCTCCCTCTCCCTCTTATACCCTTTCTCTGTTTCTCCTTCTCTCTCTTTTTCTCTATCTCTACCTATCTCTATCTACACCTTTTTAAGGAAAATCGACCTCTGGTTATAGAACAGCTGTAAAACAGCTGACATTCCTACATTTTTCTTTTAATATGCTCTTAATTACCTGTTTATATAAGATAGCAATGTCCACCATTGTAATGTTGTTAATTGCCAGTGGATTGGATAATATGTCTCTGCTTTTCTTTACTCCTTGTATATTCTATAAACTCAATAAAATATTTTGGAAAAAAAAAAGACTCTTTCCAGTGCTAATTGCATTACAAAAAGAAATAGGTAAGGTTTAAAGGTGGAGGGTAAGCCAAGCTAAAGTTTAGCGAGTGAGAGAACCCTCCATAACTGTGTAAGTCTGTTTGCCTGATGTCTAAGAGGAAAATTTAGAGTGTCCATATTTCTGATCTCTGCTACTTTAAAGTGGATGTAAACCCACTCTCATCCTTTCTAAACTACTGCCATAGTGCGGATCTATAAGGATATACATGCCTCCTGCATGTATCCTTACCTGTCAAATGTCTCCCCTCTCTTTGTTATAAGAACTGAAAAACTGCAGATTATGTGGGTGGATCTGTTGTCTGGAGTTCTGTGGGTGGAGTTGTGATGTCAGTAGACTCCCCGTCCTCATCTACACTCCCCTTGTCAGCATGCATTTTTCCTATGTATTCCTTACACTAAATTCTGCTATGATCACTAACATCCATTCAAAATCCTGAAAAATTACCACATGACTTCAGAAAATAAGTGGGGGTGGGAATTAAAAAATAATGCCTGTCTCCAGGCTAGTGCATGAGATATGTAAATAACCTGTCACTCACAGCAAGGGGGCGGAACGGACCAAGGTTTTTCTCTGTAAGTCCGTTTTATTTTACTGAACAATAAAAGAGGCTTGCTCAGAGCTGGATTAACTCTGTGTGGCAAGACTGGGCACAGATGATAGGAAATCTTATACTCTACATTGTGACATAAAAAAATAAATAATAAAAAAAATTGGGGTTTACATCCACTTTAAAGAACCTTAAATTCATTGTCAGAGTGTCTGATTTACACATATTGGAAATGCAAAGTCTTGCCACATTCAACAAGTGAATTTTTTTTTGTATCAATCCAACGACAGCTTGATTCATTGGGGTAATGGAGCTCATAATGACTAGACCTTTAAGGGTAGGGCCGATTGTAGGGTGCGTTTTGAGAAGATTAGTATGCTTTTTGCTTGCCCAATATCAGGCATAGTAGAGGGATTCCTATACTGTTCCTGTGCCACCCGTTTGGTAGATTGCCTACAACAGTCCAACATTCTCGCTAAGTGTTCAGCCTGGTAATATTTATTTGGGTTGGGAAAACACATACCTCCATGGGTTTTAGGAATGGCCAACAGTTGATATTCCGATCATTCCGATCATTATTAAAAAAAGGGTGTGTAGAAAAGAGGATGAGATGGAGATAGGCAGTGCCGATCCTGACCTCCCTTTTTAAAGAAAGTTGAGAAGCGGGGGAGGGGGTGTTCTGCTGTCGGAAATGACATCTTACATTAAATTGAGAAGCGGGGGTGCTGACTTCTTACCTCTTCTCCCATGCAGCCAGCGAGTTGAGAAGCGGGGTGAGGGGGCGAAAATTACTTCTCACTAGGCGGGGCCTCTAGTAATTTGGAGGGCCCTTCGCAGCATTTAAGAATTGCATTCCTGCATCAGTGTTAATTTCGTTGACTAAAACATTTTAGTCGGCTAACTGTAATACTAACTGTAATACCATTTTAGTCTACTAAAATATAACTAAAACTAAAACAATTGAGATGACTAAAATGGGACTAAAACTAAAATGACATTTTAGTCAAAAGACTTATGCCCCGTACACATGATCAGAATTTCCGATGGCCTACAATCCAAAGGAATTTTTCGTCGGATTTCCGTTCAAGCTGTCTTGCATACAAACTGTCAGACCAAATTCCGACCGTCCAAAATGCGGTAACGTAAAACACTTCGACATACTGAGAAAAATAAAGTTCAATGCTTCCAAGCACTTGATTTTGATTGACTTGATTCTGAGCATGTGTGGGTTTTTTCTCCATCAGAGTTAGACACAGACAATAGGAATTTCCTATCGTTTTCTTTTCCATGTTTTATTTCTAAACACCGGAGGAAAAAAGGCAGATGTGGCTCCCACACAATCAGGATTCCCGATGAAAAAAGTCCATCAGACTGGCATAAGGCTAAAACTAAATTGAAATTTGACGTCAAAATTAACACTGGTCTGTAGTGCATGTTCATACCTTAATACCAAATAATAACACATTCGATTTTTTACTCCAGTTGTATATAATTTGTTTGGAAATTGTAGAGAATTTCTTATAGGGGTTGTAAAGGTACATTTTCCCCCCTAAATAGCTTCCTTTACCTTAGTGCAGTCCTCCTTCACTTACCTCATCCTTCGATTTTGCTTTTAAATGTCCTTATTTCTTCTGAGAAATCCTCACTTCCTGTTCTTCTGTCTGTAACTACACACAGTAATGCGAGGCTTTCTCCCTGGTGTGGAGAAAGCCTCTTGAGGGGGGAGGGGGCAAGCAGGAGTGTCAGGACACTCTCTACTTTGCAGATAGAGAAATGAGCTGTGTGTTAGTGGGCGTCCTTACACTCCTGCTCGCCCCCTCCCCCTCAAGAGGCTTTCTCCACACCAGGGAGAAAGCCTTGCATTACTGTGTGTAGTTACAGACAGAAGAACAGGAAGTGATGATTTCTCAGAAGAAATAAAGACATTTAAAAGCAAAATCAAAGGATGAAGTAAGTGAAGGAGGACTGCACTAAGGTAAAGGAAGCTATTAAGGGATTTTTTTTTTACCTTTACAACCCCTTTCAATAATGCATTACAATTGAACTACACTGTCATGGATATGCAGTAATGTTTGTCTGTCAGCTTACCTCTCCTCCAGGTGTTCACCTTTAGAGGCCAACCGCTCTCACCTGTCAGCTTAAGTAATCTCTCCTCCAAGCATGGCTCCACCCCATCCCCTATCAGAGAACTCTATATTAACCAGCCTTGCTGATCAACATTGTATGTTTATCTTTCATGTGCAACTTGCTGTGTCTTCTACGTCTGATTCCAGTTACCGATCTTGTCTTGTTATCGACAATCCCTGCCTGCTTGTGACCCTGACCTTTGGCGTGTTCTATGTTTATCCTTGTCTGATAGTCACCCGACCTTTGGCTTATCCCCTTACTATTCTCCTGTAGCCTACTATGAGCGTGAGCTAGGAGACTCTGGGGGCCGCAACCTGGAGCCAGTTGCAGCCCAGTCCATCCTCACCACTAGAGGCTCTGGTGAACACCTGCTGGCTCTTCGACTCCGCGCCCTGGGGAATCTTATGCTCTAGTTCCCTGTGGGATCTGTGTTGGTTCTCCAGTGGACCTGCCTTCCTGAACCACCCAGAGTTTCATCTGAAGCAGTCAGCTGTAGGGTCCACTACCATAGCACTGCACTCCTGACCTCAACAGTGTGCGTCTGTCATCTGGCCTCAGGTGACCTGACATACACCCATTAGATTTTAGATGACTAAAATTAGTTTTAGTCGACTAAAATGATTTTAGCCGACTAAAATGTACTGGAGATTTAGATGACTAAATATGACTAAGAATAAAACCATTGCAAAAGACTAAAATGGGACTAAAACTAAAATGCCATTTTAGTCTTAAGACTAAGACTAAAACTAAATCGAAATTTGCTGCCAAAATTAACACTGATCTTTATGCCACTTGCAAAGGTCCTATTTGAGAGGTTGCAAAAGAAGAACAATATCTCACTTTTTTGGGGTGGTCATTATTCCAAGGTAAAAGATGTGGTTGTCAGCCCATTTAAGTGTGATATCGACTTGAGTCATTCAAGTCTAGTTAATAGAACAGATATGCTGAGTGCCTTGGGTTTTGAAGATTCAATTTAAAATTGGACAATCTTTCGGTTTCTGCTAGTAATTTGGGAATGGTTAGTTCAGGTTTGGTAATGAAAATGAAAAGATCATTGACATAGGCCGCTACTATGTGGCAGTGTGGAAGTGTTTTAAGGCATGTGATGTTTGGGTTTATAGTCTGATGTGTCTTAGGCCGCGTACACACGGTCGTTCCAAACCAATGAGAATGGTCCGATGGGCCTGATGGTCTGATGGTCTGAAGTGCGTACACACCATCGTTCCAAAAACCGATCGGGTCAGAACTCGGTGACATCAAACACACAACGTGCTGAATAAAACGAAGTTCAATGCTTCCAAGCATGCGTCGACTTGATTCTGAGCATGTGCGGGTTTTGAACTAATCATCGGTTTGGAACGATCGGGCACCGGGCCATCGGTTCGATTTTGAAGCATGTTTAGGACAACAGACCAATGGGCTATACACACGGTCCGTTTGGACCGATGAAACTGAACCTCGGTCCATTCTCATCGGTTTTGTCCGACCGTGTGTACGCGGCCTAAGAAAGGGTTCCAGCTTGAGGACAAAATTGGTGACAAAAGGCATCACTGTCTGGTGGAACAATCCCCAATTTATTGTTTAAATCTCGCCTTAAAGAGATCCACAAAATATCATTGATTGCAGACTAATTAAGATAACAAAAGTAACTTATAAGTGTTCCATTTTTAGGTAACTTGACTGTATTTCAGTATTATTTCCCACAAGGGTGAGCCAGGAAATGAATAATTATGCTCATAAATATTATCTGAGCAGGTGGATGGAATCTTCACTGCGGAGATTAGATAAATCTCGGTAAAATAGATCTCAATAGAGATTGTTGGTATGTTATGTCTTCTGATTAAAGGTTGTTTGGTTAAGGGCACCAGGTGAGGAAGGTTTATTGCTACCCATTGTGTCACTATGCACACACGGGCAGGCAGTTCTTGCTTGCTTATCTTGCGGGTAGCTGTGTACACAGCAGGCCAACAAGAAAAACATTAACCGGCTTAGATGGAGCACTGCAAGCAGATTGTGTTTTGAAGAGGCACACCTGCTGAACTTATAAAACTTAACCTATATGGATAGTGGGAAGTGAACAGAGCATATTTTACTGATTGCCCTTGTTAGGAATTCTAGAGAGCTTATCAGCTAATAGCTATACAATAATAAAGGAAGTCAGTAGACTATTATTCTAGGAAGCAGGCAATTTATCCTTTGAAAAATAAATCAGTGACTCATAAAGGTACTTTGTTGCAAAAATTATTGCCTTTTTGCCGTTAATAGATTTAATTAGTATATTAATTTTGTATTTATTTTTGTTCATATGGCTTTATTCACAACATACAGACTAAGCTGTCCAACAATAGTAACAGTGACAGAGTTAAGAACTAGATTACTGCCATAGGTGTTTGAAAAAAGACAAGAAAAGTTTTTTAAGGGCTCGATCACATTGCGAGGACACAATGCACAAAAACGCTGGCCCTTTACACATCTGCAGAGGTGCCATTAATGCTTAATGGCACCCCCACGACCCTTGCAAATGCTCACACATTCATGCTCGTCAAAACACATGGTACCATAGTACTATGCAGTTTGGTGCAACAAGATTTTTAAAACCATGCAGGACCTTTGTATTTGTTTCACTTTCAGCACTGATATTGTTTATCCCAACCATTATAATTAAAGGAGAAGTACAGCCAAAGCTTTGTTGGCCCTACTTCTTCTGTGGCTCACAGGAGTACAGTTTTTTGACATCAAGCTGGTCCAGGCTCTGACTTTACAGTCATGAACCACCCAGATGCCTGGACCAGTAGCTGGCTCAGCCTCCCAGTGAGTTGCTGGGAAACTGGGCCAACCACTTCCGCCCACTGCACAGCCCAGCGCTCCATTGAGGGCTGGAAGGGCAGAGCAGAGAGCAGGTGAATGACAGTCGCTGGCTTCTCTGCTCAATGAAGAATAAGAACAGAGCAATCAGCAGTCTTTGATCGCTCAGTTCTCAGTCTTAGGAGCAGCAGGGGACAGATGCAGCATTGGACCGATGCTGCATTAACCTAGGTGTGTATTTTTTTATTTTTACTCGAACTTTACTTTTAATGTAATAAAACCACTTAAAGACCAAGCCTTTTCTGGCACTTTTTGTTCAAGGTTAAATCAGCCTTTTTTTGCTAGGAAATTACTTGTGAGCCTCAAACATTATTTATATATTTTTAGCAGAGACCCTAAGGAATAAAATGGCGATTATTGCCGTTTTTATACAGTATTTGCGCAGCGGTTTTTTAAACGCAATTTATTTGGTAAAAATGTGCTTTGATAATTTTAAAAAAAAACACACACACACACAACATACACCCCAATTTTTTTGTAAACTATGGAAGATGATGTTAAGCTGAGTAAATATATACTTAACATGTCACAATTTTAAATTACGCACGCTCATGGAATGGTGACAAACTATCATACTTTAAAATCTCCATAGGCGATGCTCAAAAATTGTAACAGGTTACCGTTTAGAGTTACAGAGAATTTATGCAAGAAGTGAGAAAGAACTTGGTTCAAATCTCCACATAATATTACTGTACCTAACTTGTGTGAATCAATTACATGAAAAAGATGGGAAAGAAATTAAAATTGATTTGTATTAGGAGCATAATATGATACAATGGTTACAGCAACATCAGAAATGTGCCCAATAAGAATAAGGTAGCGGCCTTTAGGATCTTTAATTTCAGATGAAAGTACAAATGGGGGTGTACGGTAAATAGCTATAAGAACACATTGTTGTCAAAGCTGTGTATACCTGTAGATAAGAGGAGCCGAAAGACTTAAAGGAGTTGTAAAGGAAAAACATTTTTTTCATAAGCATCCTTTACCTGCAGACATTCCTCTTTTCACTTCCTCATTGTTAGTTTTTGCTCAGAAGTTGCTTTATTTCTTCTCTGTTCTGTTCACTTCCTGCTTGTCTGATTGCTACTCACCACCGTGAAGGGAGACTTTACTGCGGTGGTCAGTGACGTGCTCTCCCCCCTCCTGGGAACTACATCTGTGCGGCAAGACGCTCTCTACGTGTTAGAGACTTCAAGGAGGTGTAAATTACTGGGCGTGCCGCAATGCATACTGGGAAATGTAGTTCTTACATGAACAAGCGCTGCAAACCAGGAAGTGAATTAGAGAACAGAAACTAGAACGCCGGAGGTGATATAGATGAAGGAATTTAATAGGTATTTACTCGTTTTTTAACAGAATCATTACACTATTCTGTCTGTCTACCTTGCAGACATTAATTTTAGGCAAAACATTTTTTTCCTTTACAACTCCTTTAAGAGTAGATTGTTCAGTAAAATGGGTCTCCTGTAGGCAAAGAATGTGGATTTTAGCTGTGGCAACAGGAACGAAATGCTTTTGTGCATTTTTGTGGTATATTAAGACCTTGGACATTTAGGGTCAAAATATTTAAGGGGGCCATATTGGTAATATAAGGAGTTAAAAGAAAAAGAGCTGTGCTGGTGCAAAAAAATATATAACTAGTGACTAGATTAGTAGAAAACCCAAAATCATAATAAAGGTAGCTGAACGCTAATTACAGGGTGAAAAATGAGTAATAAGGGTCTGTGTGGCCTTATTTGCAAAGTACTACAAAACTTTGTATGAAATAAAAAGTGGATGCATATCAATCCATGTAAAATATAAACAAACAGTCCTTGAAAAGTGACACTGGTGATATTGTAATAGACCACCAACAATGTCCATATGAATCAAAAAATCCCCAACGTGCAGATATTCCACAACATCCAGAAAGGAGTGGTGATAGAAAAGTGCTTCCCCTGAATAACACACTGCCGCTTACCAAATGGACATGATCTCTTAGTTATAGGAGATCAGTTACCACATGTAGCAATTATCCATTCTGGCATCTCCTCAGGAAGATCTCACTTTCGTGGATGACAACTCGTGCAGTGTACCGATTCGGGATATGCCATATAAAATAAAAACTCACATAGCATAAAACCTTTTTAAAATGTATTGTCAAATTTGGTGGTCATGCCCCAAGCTCCAACCTTATTGGACAGATGTCCACAAATATATCTCCCGAGTAACTACTTTCAACCTAGAATTCACACCCGCTCAGTTCCTCCTTCACAATGCCCGGTCGCTCCCCGAAAGGTTACTGCCGGTCTCTTTCTATGCACATGGTGAATGCGGCCCGGATGTGTATACCGCTTAACTGGCTCTCTCCAAATCCTCCGTCTATTTCGGACTGGTTCAAACATATTCTAAAGACGATGGAGATGGAGGAACTGATCCACCAGGCGCACAACACTTCTTCCAGGTTCACGGATACGTGGGCCTGCTGGACAGATTTCACTTCAACTGATGAATACAAGATTATTAGATCCTGAATGTACTGATTATGATTCCCTATTGTTTACACCCATATAGAACTGTGGCAGGTTTCGTTCCTTGTCCCAGTTATTCCTTCCCTCCTCCCCTTTTCCAGTAAGTCTCTTGTCCCGAGAGTATAGATTACGGTAATAGTTTTTGCCTTTGGTTGCTGCCGTCCCTTGATGGTACCAGCCTGGTAAGTGTAGGATATGTGATGTTTTTCGAGTTTCTTTAGGTTTTTTTTTTCTCAATGTCTTGCTCCTCATAATTGACCATTGTGCTAAGTTTAGTTTATCCTAGGAGCTCATCTTGTTGCTGATGTTGGGCCTTACGTTGACATTGAAAACACTCAGCAATATGATTCACATGGCGGCTGCGTCCGCATTTACCTCTTGCTACTGTCATGTGCAGAACTAATGTTATCCTTTGCTATATGTTAAGTAATCTTTTTGGCTGCTGCATCCGCATTTACTAATTTTGCTGGTTATTTCGGATGTAACTGTGAAATTTCGAATAAAAGCTTGTTGCAAAAAAAAATGTATTGTCAAAATCATAAAAGTGCGCACTTACATAAATAAGTAAACTGGTAGCATGTAAACAATCGAGCTGGCCGGCTCCTCGATCTAGCAGCCCGTATTTTTTAGGGGGTGCAGTATGGGGGGTGCAAACTGCTTATTTATGTAAGTGCGCATATTTATGATTTTGACAATATTTTTACTGAACCCCAAATTTTTCACTGAACCCCAATTTAAGGAACACAATACAGGCCAATAATGTAAAGTAGCACTGAAGTTTCCGTTTTCTCTGCATTACTTTTCTGGCCATTATTATCATTTGTTTCATTTTATGATTACTACTTTTGTCATATAGACAAAGAGGTATTGAAAAAGGTCATTCATTCTGGATTTCAAATATACTAGATACTCACATTATTTCTATGGTTTCCTTGTAGCAAAAAGGAGGAAGGCTCGTCTAACGCTAGCCCATTTTACTGAAAAATAAGTGTTTTGTTGTGTCCCCACTGCAAAGATTTTCCATTACTTCCTGCCTGTCCTGAAATAATAGAGGGGAAATGCTCCCAATGAGGAGGGGGGGAGGGGGGAAGACCACAAATAACCCAACATAGGTTTCATTCCTTTGCCTTTCTGTCCAAAATAAAAAATAAAAAACAAAGAAGGTAGGTCTGAAGCTTGGTCTTGAGGCCGGGTTCACACTGGTACAACAAACGCTCCGACATTGGGAGCTCATGTCACATGACGTGTGAAAATCAATGTTTCCCTATGGGAACCGTCTTAACTGGTCCGAAACAAGTCGGTCCGACTTTGAAAATGCTCCCTGCACTACTTTGGTCCGACTTTGATCCTACTTGATCAAAGTCGGATCACCGTCTTGACTGATCCGACTTCGGCATGCGACTTGTGCTCTGATGATCTTGAAAAAAATGTAAACCCCAAAGCACATACCAAAGTCTTATCCGAGCACCCGGCCGGTCAGGATCCTGCCTCGGGCGGTGACATCATAAGGGGTGGGGTATTCAGATGACGTCATACGGTGACCCCGCCCCATGCCAATATAAGTAGTCCATGTCAGATTCAAAGTAGTATGACTGTTGTGTTGTACTAGTGTAAACCCGGTCTAAAGCATAACTTTAACATTATAATATGGGCAGTCTGGGCTGTCACCCTCGGCCGTGGGAACTATCGATATATGCCAGAAGTACTATTTATTTTCACTTTAAAATGTATTCTTGCTACTCGTTCTAGGCTGTATTTCCCATGTAACTCTGAGCTTTACCAAGCAAGTCATTTAATTTTATGGAAGGTCCTACCCTGGCTAATAGCTTTGTCAAAAGATGGTTGGGAGAGGGAAGGGAAGGGTAGGACCAGCAGCCAATCAGTTGTGTTGTATGCAAATGTGCAGACAAGGACCATGTTGATAGAAGGAGTGAGTCAGTCTGTTGCTGATCTTTCAGTGTCCAGTCAGCTTGCTGGGGGTGGAGACACCACTGCATTCCTTCTAACAGAGAAAGTTGTGGCATCTGCCTGGTAAACCTGTGTAGTGGAGTTATTTTAATCCCAGAGCTGTATGGACAGAATGTCAGTTTTCTTTCTTTTTTTGCAAGTAAAACAGTTTCCATATATGTATTTCATCCGTGTATTTAACTGTTGGTCTAGAGTTCAGCTTCAAAGAAAGTAAACACATTGCAATTACCGTTCTTGTTCCTCTTTTTTATCTGCAAATAGCATGTTAATGTAAATTGGAAATTCACTTCAAAGATACATTCTGTCATGGTATGGCCTTATACAGTGTGATTCAAGGTTACGTTATCGACTTTCTTCCCTCCCTCACCCAGCAGCTATTAAATTATAACCAGAGGAAAGGCCATCCAGATGCATCCAGTAGAGAACAATGTTTGGGCATGTTCTGTGTTGACACAGCAAAGAATGACTTCTAAGGTCAGTCTACTCATTTCTGGCCTAACAGCGTGTACATAACATTAGAAGGAGGTGACTGTCTCCATTTATGTACTATCAAGGCCTGCTTGGCACAAAGCTTTTTCCTGGGCTGAAACTTCCCCAAAAAAGTAATGAATTTCCCATTTTTGGCATCCAACAAGAAGCTGGATTTGGAAGTTTGTCTTACAGCAAGTGCAGCATATAGCAATACCCATGAATACCCACTCCAGTACAGGGATTGGTTTACTAAAGACAATTAGGCTGTTCACTTTGCAAGGGAAAATTATACTTTGCAAGAAAATGCTTCCTTAGCTTAGTAACTGTGGTGACAATTCACTTTGCAAACAATACCAAATTTCCTGCAAGTAAATAAAAAATTAAAAAAACAGGATTTTTTGCACATGATTGAATAATGAAAGTCAGCAGAATTTAACCTTTAGTGAATCAACTCCGAACCTGTACCAGTTCATTGCTGCTATGGCTACAGGCATATGGCAATTTAGCTGCAGATAGTTTGCTGTGTTCTGAAGTTGCTAAACTCCACATCTGGAGGTAACAACACCCTGTTCTATGGCATACAAACCGGACAATAAACTGCAATAAAAACTCTGCAAAAATGCCTACCCTGGACGTGCACTGATTCTTGCCGGCAGCCAACCCTGGCTGCACACACACTGCCAATTTATATATCTAACAAATGGAACCTTTCACACTGATCAATTTCTCTTCTGTTTTTGCCTTTCCAATAGCATAAGAAAAATGCATGACCATTAAATCCCTATGGAGCTTTTCAGACCAGTCAATTGCGTGTTTTTTTCATAATTCCTAGGCTGAGTTGTGTTTTTAAAAGTCCTACATGCTGTGTTTTTGATGCTTTTTTGGTGCTGTAAAAAACGCACCTCACTATTGAAATGAGTGTAAAACATATCAAGGACACAGCAAAATGTATGGATTTACATGTCTTTTTCACAGATGTGAAACGTACAGGAAACGTGGCAGAAACTCATATGCAATGTTACCGTGTTTTTGCAATGGAGCCTAAACACGCAACTGAAACCCAATTGACTTGTGTGAAGAGTTCCATAGGATTGAAAGGGATGCATTATGCATTTTTAAAACAGAGCAGTGTAAAGCGGCCAAAAATGCAACTGAAACGCAAATGAACAGTGTGAAGAGTTCCACTTTTTTTAACTGAAAAACTGATCAGTGTGAAAGGGTCCTTAGGCCCCGTACACACGACCAAACATGTATGCTGAAACTGGTCCGCGGACCAGTTTCAGCATACATGTTCGGTCGTGTGTAGGCGCGAGCGGGCCGAATTCCAGCAAACATTTGCCCGCCGGGCCTTTTCCCAGCAGACAAATATTCCTGGACGTGTTTTAAAACCGTCCGCTGGAATCCTGCCCGCTCGGACATGTACGGTCGTCAGTACAGACCTACCGTACATGTCCGAGCGCCCGCCGTCCCTCGCATGCGTCGAATGACTTCGACGCATGCGTGGAAGCCTTTAAATGGCAGGCCCGCCCACGTCACCGCGTCATCGTCGCGGCGACGACGCGGACACGCCCCGCGTATTGTTTACGCGCGGACTTCTGTACGATGGTTAGTACAGCCATCGTACAGAAGCCCTCTGGCAGGCATGTACGGTGAAAACGGTCCGACGGACGGGTTTCATCGTACATGTTTGCCCGTGTGTACCGGGCCTCAAAGGTAACACTTGTTACATATTTTCAATAACACAGAAAACACAGTTATAATTTAATGTGCAGTGGGGCATGCTTCACAGTAGGTATGGTGTTCTTTGGTTGCAACTCGGCATTCTCTCTCCTCCAAACACGATGAGTTGTGTTTCTACCAAACAGTTCTACTTTGGTTTCATCTGACCATATGACATTCTCCCAATTCTATTCTGGATCATCCAAATGCTCTCTAGCAAACCTCAGAAGGCCCAGACATGTACTGGCTTAAGCAGGTGGACACGCCTGGCACTGCAGGATCTGAGTCCCTGGCGGCGTAGTGTGTTACTGATGGTAGCCTTTGTTACGTTGGTCCAAGCTCTCTGCGGGTCATTCACTAGGTCCCCCCGTGTGTTTCTGAGATATTTGCTCACCGTTCTTGTGATCATTTTAACCCCACAGAGTGAGATCTTGCGTGGAGCCCCAGATCAAGGGAGATTATCAGTGGTCTTGTATGTCCTCCATTTTCTAATTATTGCTCCCACAGTTGATTTCTTCACACCAAGCTGCTTGCCTATTGCAGATTCAGTCTTCCCAGCCTGGTCCAAGTCTACAATTTTGTTTCTGGTGTCCTTCGACAGCTCTTTGGTCTTCACCATAGTGAAGTTTGACTGTTTGAGGTTGTGGACAGGTGTCTTTTATACTTATAACAAGTTCAAACAGCCATTAATACAGGTAATGAGTGGAGGACAGAGGAGCCTTTTAAAGAAGAAGATACGGGTTTATAGGTGACCAAATACTTATTTTCCACCATAATTTGCTAATTTGCAAATAAATTCTTTCCAAATCAGACAGTGGGCTGGATTCAAGAAGCAATTGCGCCTGTGTAACCATAAGTTACACAGCGCAATTGCTTACTTGCCCCGGCGTAACGAATGCTCCTGATTCAGGAACCTCGTTACGCCGACTGCATCCTAAGATATGCGGGGCATGAGGCTCTTATGCCCGCATATCTTAGGCTGCATTCTTGCGATGGCCGCTAGGTGGCGTTCCCGTTGTGCTCAGCGTATAGTATGCAAATTGCATACTAACGCCGATTCACAACGTTGCGCAAACCCTGCGTACGCAATTTACATCGTTTCCATACGGCGGTTTTTGTGTAAGGCTGCCCCTGCTATTAGCAGGGGCAGCCAATGTTACGTATACCCGTCGTTCCCGCGTCGCGAAATTAGAAATTTACGTAGTTTGCGTAAGTGATTCGTGAATGGCGCTGGACGCCATTCACGTTCACTTTGAAGCAAATGACGTCCTTGGGACGTCATTTCCTGCAATGCACGTTGGGAAAGTTTCCCGACGGAGCATTCGCTCTATGATCGGCGCGGGAACGCGCCTAATTTAAATGATTCCCGCCCCCTACGGGATCATTTAAATTGCGCGCGCTTACGCCGGGAATTTTGCCGGCGTGCCCACGCAATTTACGGAGCTACTGCTCCGTGAATCAAGGGCAGCGCAGTAAATTTGCGGGGGCGCAGGGCAAAAACGTTGCCCTGCGCCTCCGTAAAAAAAGCGCAATTCTACTTGAATCCAGCCCAGTGTGATTGCCTGTGTATTGAACAATCAATCGGTGGGTGCTGGCGGGCAATCGAGTCTGCAGTACCCGCTGCTGGGC
This sequence comes from Rana temporaria, assembly GCF_905171775.1. Taxonomy (NCBI): domain Eukaryota; kingdom Metazoa; phylum Chordata; class Amphibia; order Anura; family Ranidae; genus Rana; species Rana temporaria. The sequence continues at coordinate 381,497,063 of NC_053492.1, read as the reverse complement.
TCTTGCTGTGTGTGATCAGGAGGCACATATGCACGCACCCTACCCAGAAGAGCTGAATCACATACACTATATTACCAAAAGTATTGGGACACCTGCCTTTACACGCACATGAACTTTAAAGGCACACCAGTCTTAAGCCTCGTACACACGGGAAAGAATCTCGTCAGGAAAAAAACGTTGTTTTTCCCGACGAGATTCTTGGCAAGAATCTCTTGCCGCCCGAGTGTACAGACAGACCTTTCAAAAGAACCACGGTTCTCTTGAAAGGCAAGAACGCGGTGACGTCATCGCGTACGACGAGCATGCGCTCGTCACATTCGATGCCATCGCCGCCATCTTGCTTCACCCTACCTATGCCATGGAAGCTACCGCGCATGCGTCAAAGTCATTTCGAGCATGCGTGGGTTTCCACAGCGACATGTAAGTATACACACTCTCGGGTTTCTCGTCGGGAAACAGGCCGACAAGAATCTCGACGAGAAAATAGAGAGCAGGATCTCGATTTTTCTCGCCGAGATTCTGGCCAGATTTCCAGACGAGAAACCTAAAAAGCCTCGTACAAACGCTCGATTTACTCGTGTGTACAAGGCTTTAGTCCGTAGGGCTCAATATTGAGTTGATAAAAATAAGAAGCAGCTCTAAATCCTGATAGTGCAATCATGAATAATCATATGGTAAATGATGTGGCATGAAAACAATTAAACATGCAGTGAATAAAATATGAGTAAAATATAACATAAGATTTTTTTAAAAATCAATCATAGGAGCGTTATATAATGAAATAGGTGCAAAATCCATGTTAGTTGAACATGAAGTCCTTTCAATGATTTAATAATAATAAAAAACAAGAGTGTCCATAAAGTGCAAAAAGGTGAATAAATAACATTGATTGATGAAATTCACCACCAAACACCAACAATTTGCATACGTTTCGTATCAGATATCGTAGATCGTAAATTATAATGGCCATAAAAGCACAAAAAAAACGGTACCCAAGATAGTTGGTGGATGCTCATCAGCAGCTCCAAATGGATCAGTAATAAAAAAAAAATGAACAAGCATAGTAAAGCCTGCTAAAATGTAAGTCCTTTTATTTAAAATATGTAAGTACCTTCGATAGGTTGTAAACAGGCACAAACGAGTCAAAAACCATCAGACTGTCAGTTCATGAGAAAGGAAGGCTATGGGATATGGCTAAGCAAGAGTTATGTCTCCAGTAACAGCCAAAACCGACGCGTTTCATAATCAGTGACATCTTCTATGGGGCAGGCCAAATGTCAGATACCATGCTCCATCGAAATAAATAGTAACACACAGACTGTGGTACTTGGTATAGCCAGTGAGACAAAGGATCATATGCAAATAAATCTAGCACAGCTACACACATACGTTACATAATTGGGTGTGCGAAAGACGCTGCTCCATCTAGTGGTTAGAATCCATATGACCAATTAAAAGCCATTTGCAAGAAAAAATTATATACAAAGAATCATATGCAAATGGATCTAGTGCAGCTACCCACCTATGGTGTATAAATGAGTGTATAAAAAATGCTGCTTCGTCTAATGGTTAGAATCTATATGACAAATAAAATAATCAAATTAAAAAGCTCAGAGCCAACAGTCTGTTGTTTACAAATAATCCATGACTAGTATTAATAAATAAAACATAAATAATTAATAAAATCAAAATAAAAAATTACATATGAAAACCGCATACAAAAAAAAATAATGAAATGTGTGATTGATATTATCACAATGACATGTGATAACCCACCTATTCTAAAACTAAAACATGCAAAGGAAGGAGGGAGAGAAGAAGAGATGAGAGAAAGAGTGTGGCACAAGGGATTGTTTGTTGAACCAAAGAGAGGCACATATTGCTAAAAAATAAATGTGTATAAGACCATTCACATGAAAAGTACTATCCAGTGATTGATCAGTATACAAACCCACGGTCAAAATGTTAACTACTTCCCACTAGTGTGACCACATTTCCAAACTACAATTCAGGGACACCCTCCCTTCCCAAAAATCAGCTTGTGCTGTAACGAATCATTGCACAGTGATTGGACATAAGAGGCGGGATTTATGATTTCTCCAATCACAATCAGGGGGCGGGATTGTGCTCCTCCAGGCATTCCCGGCCAGGACAATTAGTTTGGCTTGGGGGGTGGCTGTGTCAGTTTCATTCCGGGACACTGTATTGTCCTGGAATGAAGGTGCCCGGGACAGACCTGCAAAATGCGGGACTGTCCCGGGCAATCCGGGACACGTTGTCACCCTACTTCCCACCCAGTCACTGCACATGAACAGATGGGTGGGTGCTTCCTCCTTCTGAGTGGACGTTCCTGAACGTCCTTCAGAAAGATCAGGATTGCATGGCCGCGTGCCTGTGCAGCCGCACGAACACAGCCTGGGTGGAGTCACAAGAATCAGGATCGCACATTCGAATGCCGGCGCAGCAGCATGATCAAATGCTGCTGCGTGTCTCTCACCTGTATATCCTGACTTGCCGCGTCTCACAGAGACACGGCAACATTGTTCGTCAGGAGGTCTCTGTGATTGTCCCTCCTGATCACATGACGACTGTGTCCAATCACAGCCATCATGTAATGTAAACAGAGAGCCGTTGTCATGCGATCAGCTCTGCTTCTCCTCACACAGAGTCAGTGAGGAGAAGAGCGGATCTGCGAGCTGGGGATTAGTGTGTATGAGCTGTTGTTTACAGCTTTTTACACACTGATCACCCAGCTAGTGTCCCCAAACAGTGAAAAACACCAACACCTGTCCCACATCTGTCCCAGTAAACATCTGTTCCACTGAACATCTGCTAAATTGACCATCTGTTCGTGATCATCGGGCTCATCTGTCCGTGATCATCTGGCACATCTGTTACATCTGTCCATGATCATCTCGCACACACCTTGTCCATGATCATCTATCACATCTGTCCATGATCATCTGACGTACATCTATCCATGACCATCTGGCACACCTGTCCGTGATCATGTGCACACATCTGTCTGGTCTGTCCATTATCATCTGCCACATCTGTCTGTGATCATCTGTCACATCTGTTTGTGATCATCTACCACATTTGTCCGTGATCATCTGCCACATCTAATTCCATTGTCCTGGTGCTCCAGGGCCTTCAAAAATGTGATAGGTACTCAGGAAACTAAATGTGTAATGTATGCCTTTAGAACGCCTGAGGGTGCTACTTGGATGTTGGGCCTCTGTATGTGACCAGGCTGTGTATCACACATGTGGTATCGCCATACTCAGGAGAATAAGCAGAATGTATTTTGGGGTGACATTTTTGCTATGTACATGCTATGTATTAGAAAAATCTTATAAATTGACAACTTTGTGTACAAAAAAAAAGGTTTTCACTTTCTTGCCACATTTTCCAAAAACTTGTGGGAAAAAATGGCATGTTCAAGAGACTCATTATGCTTCATAGAATATACATTGGGTGTTTTCTTTCTAAAATGGAGGCATGTGGAATTCCACTGTTTTGGTGCTCCGGAGCCTTCTAAAATGTGATAGGTAGTCAGGAAACTAAATGTGTAATTTATGTCCCTAGAACACCTGATTTATGTAATAACATGCTCCCTGCATGTTGGGCCTCTGTATGTGGCCAGGCTGTGGAAAAGTCTCACATGTGGAACCTCAGGAGGACTAGTGTATATATTTTGGAGTATTATTGCAAGTTTATCTATACCATGTGTGAGAAATGGTATAGCTTGGTGCCATAATTTGCAGATGACACCAAGCTATGCAGTGGAATAACGTCCTTGCAGGATGTCTCCAATTTACAAGCCGACCTCAATGCTCTGTCTAATTGGGCGACTAAGTGGCAGATGAGGTTTAATGTAGATAAATGTAAAGTTATGCACTTGGGGGCTAAGAATATGCATGCATCATACATACTAGGGGGAGTACAACTGGGGGGATCTGTAGTGGAGAAGGATCTGGGGGTTTTAGTTGATCATAAGCTCAATAATGGCATGCAATGCCAAGCTGCGGTTTCCAAAGCGAGCAAAGTCCTTTCTTGTATTAAGAGAGGTATGGACTCCAGAGACAGAGATATAATTTTGCCCCTGTACAAATCATTAGTAAGACCTCATCTGGAATATGCAGTTCAGTTTTGGGCACCAGTTCTCAAAAAGGACATCGGAGAACTGGAGAAAGTGCAGAGAAGGGCAACCAAACTGATAGGAGGCATGGAGGAGCTCAGCTATGAGGAAAGATTAGAGGAACTGAATTTATTCACTCTTGAGAAGAGGAGAATAAGGGGGGATATGATCAACATGTACAAATATATAAGAGGTCCATACAGTGAACTTGGTGTTGAGTTATTCACTTTACGGTCAACACTGAGGACAAGGGGGCACTCTTTACGTCTAGAGGAAAAGAGATTTCACCTCCAAATACGGAAAGGTTTCTTCACAGTAAGAGCTGTGAAAATGTGGAACAGACTCCCTCCAGAGGTGGTTCTGGCCAGCTCAGTAGATTGCTTTAAGAAAGGCCTGGATTCTTTCCTAAATGTACAGAATATAACTTGAGTATTAAGATTTGTAGGTAAAGTTGATCCAGGGTAAATCCGATTGCCTCTCGGGGGATCAGGAAGGAATTTTTTCCCCTGCTGTAGCAAATTGGATCATGCTCTGCTGGGGTTTTTTGCCTTCCTCTGGATCAACTGTGGGAATGGAGTTGGGTGTATAGGATTTTACTGTGTTTTTTATTTTTGTTTTTTTATTTTTTGTGGTTGAACTGGATGGACTTGTGTCTTTTTTCAACCTGACTAACTATGTAATATGACAATTTTACAAACTATTGTGGGCAAAAAATATTGTAACTAAAAAACACTCACTATGCCTCTTACTAAATACCTTGGACTATCATCTTTACAAAAATTGGTAATTTGGGGGTATCTGTACTGTCCTGACATTTTAGGGCCTCAAGAAATGAGATGTTAGTACATCAGAATTGATTAATTTTCATTGATACGTAGCATAGCTGGTAGACTCTATGGGGCAGATTCACGCACAGCAGCGCATATTACCGCCGGGCGTAGTGTATCTAAGATACACCACGCCGCCGTAACTTACTTTTTTATTTTCGAATCCTTAAAGAATTTGCGCCGTAAGTTACGGCGGCGTAGTGTATCTTTGGTGGCGTAAGGGCGCGGAATTCAAAACGATGTGATGGGGGCGTGTTTTATGTAAATACGTCGTGACCCGACGTAAACAACGTTTGTTTTTAACGGCACATGCGCCGTCCGTAGGGGTATCCCAGTGCGCATGCTCAAAATTAAACCGAAACAAGCCAATGTTTACAACGGTGACGTCATTCTACGCAAATCCCTATTCGTGAACGACGAAAAAATTCAAAAGGCGACGCGGGAACGACAGCCATACTTAACATTGAGTACGCCTCATAATAGCAGGGGTAACTATATGCCGGAAAAAGCTGAACGCAAACAACGTAAAAAAATGGGCCGGCCGGACGTATGTTCGTGGATCGCCGTATGTTCGTGGATCGCCGTAACAAGCTAATTTGCATACTCAACGCGGAATTCGACAGAAACGCCACCTAGTGGCCGCCAAAAAAATGCACCTAAGATCCAAAGGCGTACTAAGACGTAGGCCTGTCGGGTCGATCCCAGATGCAGTCGTATATTGTTTTGTAGATACAAAACAAAGATACGACACAGAAAATTTGAAATTACGCAGCATATCGCCAGCGTAATTCTTTTGTGGATCTGCCCCCAAAACTTTCACACAAACCTATTATCATACTTTTATTTTATTTTTTTACCAAAGACATGTATCAGAATACATTCTGGCCTAAATTTATGAGGAATTAGATTTTATTGGATTTCTTTTAAAACAGAAAGCAGAAAAATCCAGTGGTGATTAACCACTTGCCAACCGCCGCACACACTTTTACATCAACAGAATGGCACAAACGGGTGTATATGTACGTCCCCTTTAATTTGCCGGTCGTGTGGTCACCTGTGCCACCGGCCGCGCGTGCGGGACTCTGTCACGGGCTCCGTGACCGTGCCCACGGGACCCCAGTGGACTCAATGTCCACCGGTGTCCCACGATCGGGGGAGCTGCAAAACGGGGAGAGGCAAGTGTAAACATGCCTCTCCCTGTTCTGCCTAGTGACACAGTCATTGATCATCTGTTCCCTGTCAGTGACGTGTCACGGCAAGCCACGCCCCCTAACAGTAAGAAGCACTCCCTAGCTCACACTTTACCCCTTCAGCGCCCCCTACAGGTTAACCCCTTCATTGCCAGTGTAATTTTTGCAGTAATCAGTGCATTTTTATAGCACTGATCGCTGTAAAAATGACAATGGTCCCAAAATGGTGTCAAAAGTGTCCGATGTGTCCGCCATAAAGTCGCAGTCATGATAAAAATCACTGTTCGCCCCCATTACTAGTAAAAAAAATATATATTAGTAAAAATGTCCTAAAACTATCTCCTACTTTGTAGACGCTATGGCCCAGATTCTCAAAGGGCTTACGACGGCGCAACGCCATTTGCGCCGTCGTAAGTCCTAATCTGGGCCGTCGTATCTATGCGACTGATTCTTAGAATCAGTTACGCATAGATATCCCTTAGATCTGACAGGCGTAAGGCTCTTACGCTGTCAGATCTTAAATGCAATTTTTTTTCCCACCACTAGGTGTCGCCTCGTCGTTTTCCCCGTCGTCTATCCAAATTAGCTATTTACGCGAGATTCCCGAACGTATGCGCGGACGACGCAGTGAATTTACGACGTTTACGTAAGCGTAAACTTACCCCTGCTATATGAGGGGTAAGTTTACGTAGGTCCATCGTATGCCATGTTAAGTATGGCGTCGGGTCAGCGTCGTCTTTTTCCGTCGTTTACATTGTTTTCCTAACTCGTCCGCGAATACGACTTTACGTCAATGACCCTCACGTCGGCGTCATTGACGTTTTCCGTCGTGAGCTGGAGCATGCGCACTGGGCTATTTTTCCGCCCGGCGCATGCGCAGTTCGATCGGCGCGGGGGCGCGCTTAATTTAAATACAAGCCGCCCCCTTTGAATTACGCGGCCTTACGCCGGGCCATTTACACTACGCCGCCGCAAATTACGGAGCAAGTGCTTGGAGAATACGGCACTTGCTCCAGTAATTTGCGGCGGCGTAGTGTAAATGGCTTACACTACGCCAACGCCGATTCTATGAGAATCTGGCCCTATAACTTTTGTGCAAACCAATCAATAAACGCTTATTGTGATTTTTTTTACCAAAAATATGTAGAAGAATACGTATTGGCCTAAAATGAGGAAAAAAAGTTTTTCATATATTTTTTGGTGATATTTATTAGAGCAAAAAGTAAAAAATATTGAATTTTTTCAAAATTGTCGCTCTATTTTTGTTTATAGCACAAAAAATTAAAACCGCAGAGATGATCAAATACCACCAAAAGAAAGCTCTGTTTGTGGGAAAAAAAGGACGTCAATTTTGTTTGGGAGCCATGTCGTATGACTGCCCAATTGTCAGTTAAATCGACGCAGTGCCGAATTCGCAAAAAGTGGCCTGGTCTTTGGCCAGCGAAATCATCCGGGGCTGAAGTGGTTAACTACCACCAAAAGAAAGCTTTATTTGTGTGAACAAAATTATAAAAAATTAAAAATTGTCATTGAAAATGTGAGAGCATTAAAAGCTGAAAATTAGTCTGGGAAGAAAGGGGGCACAAGTGCCCAGTATTGAGGTGTTTAATGACACAATTAGCTGTTATAATAAAGCAGTTTATGTCCCAGCCAACATTAATGCCAAATGGAACATAGGTTTTAAGATTATATATCCATTGGGTTTTACGGCTGTGAAACAACTCAATGTACAGCCCAATTTCTCTCAGGACAGTGCTACATGTCAGCTAACAGCACTCTTTTACTTCTATCTTTTAGACTTTTAGATAGAAGTAAAAAAGTGCTGTTTTTAAAATATATATATATTTTAAGCTCCTATTTTCATATAGCACTGTCCTGACTGTGAGAAATTGGGCAATGCAGTTTTAAATCCAGTTTCTCACAGTCACTGCTTGTTGAGGCCCCTTCACATGGCGGGCCAGATCAGATCAGATTTTTTAGTCAGTTTTTCAGGTAACCTGATCGGAAGGTCTTAGCATTTTTATTGACAGGCGTATGTAAAGTGACTTTTGTCCGTTTACATCCGCATAACTCCGATCCGGTCTGCTGAAAAAAAAAGGGGATCCATCCTCTTCCGTTTAGGCAGATTGAATCAGAGGGTAGTTTGGTGTAACTGGATAGAGGAGTCAGTTTACTCCCAGCTGCCCAAAGAGCAGATTGTGCACTGTCCATGTCCACTGACTGAACAGACACGGACCTGTCATCCACCAGCTCTGCTTTGATCCTCAGGGCATCTGTGAGCCGATCCCCTAATGATCGAAACAGATTCCTTACAGAATCCGCACCATGTGACGGGGGCCTTATGTTAGGGTGACCAGAAATCCCCGGTTTCTGGGGACAGTCCCCGGATTGAGGATACTGTCCCCGGAGCCAGTCTGTCCCCGGATTTGTCCCCAGATTGCAGTGGCATGGAGAAGGGGCATCTTGTACTCTCGCCCTGGGTGCAACATTTGGGGGGTAAGGAAATGTCACGCCTCATGCATTAGACCGTCTCTCGCTCGGTAACAGTAGAACAACCAGATGACGCGTTTCGTTAGCCAGACACCACTAACTTCCTTGATCTTGGACAAGGTTGTCTGTACTGCTAAAAATTATCATAACATGTAAGCAGGAAACTAATGCAGTCACTACATACTCTGAATGGTCCAATGTTATCAGTGGTGTACCCCAAGGTTCAGTGCTGGGACCCTTACTTTTCAATATATTTATAAATGATATTGGGTCTGAGATCAAAAGTAACATTTCTGTCTTTGCAGATGACACCAAGCTATGCAGTGGAATAACGTTCTTACAGGATGTCTCCAATTTACAAGCCGACCTCAATGCTCTGTCTGATTGGGCGACTAAGTGGCAGATGAGGTTTAATGTAGATAAATGTAAAGTTATGCACTTGGGGGCTAAGAATATGCATGCATCATACATACTAGGGGGAGTACAACTGGGGGGGTCTGTAGTGGAGAAAGATCTGGGGGTTTTAGTTGATCATAAGCTCAATAATGGCATGCAATGCCAAGCTGCGGTTTCCAAAGCGAGCAAAGTCCTTTCTTGTATTAAGAGAGGTATGGACTCCAGAGACAGAGATATAATTTTGCCCCTGTACAAATCATTAGTAAGACCTCATCTGGAATATGCAGTTCAGTTTTGGGCACCAGTTCTCAAAAAGGATATAGGAGAACTGGAGAAAGTGCAGAGAAGAGCAACCAAATTGATAAGAGGCATGGAGGAGCTCAGCTATGAGGAAAGATTAGAGGAACTAGATTTATTCACTCTTGAGAAGAGGAGAATAAGGGGGGATATGATCAACATGTACAAATATATAAGAGGTCCATACAGTGAACTTGGTGTTGAGTTATTCACTTTACGGTCATCACTGAGGACAAGGGGGCACTCTTTACGTCTAGAGGAAAAGAGATTTCACCTCCAAATACGGAAAGGTTTTTTCACAGTAAGAGCTGTGAAAATGTGGAACAGACTCCCTCCAGAGGTGGTTCTGGCCAGATCAGTAGATTGCTTTAAGAAAGGTCTGGATTCTTTCCTAAATGTACAGAATATAACTGAGTACTAAGATTTGTAGGTAAAGTTGATCCAGGGTAAATCCGATTGCCTCTCGGGGGATCAGGAAGGAATTTTTTCCCCTGCTGTAGCAAATTGGATCATGCTCCGCTGGGGTTTTTTGCCTTCCTCTGGATCAACTGTGGGTATGAAGTTGGGTGTATAGGATTTTACTATGTTTTTTTTTTTGTTTTTTGTGGTTGAACTGGATGGACTTGTGTCTTTTTTCAACCTGACTAACTATGTAACTATGTAACTATGTAACTACATCCAAGAACTTGTAAGTTCCAATATATAAAATTTTGGGCTTAGGCTCCTTTCACACTTGTGAGACGACAAAGTCGTGCGGCTTGCATTGCGACTGTACAGTGCAATTTGCAGTGCGACTTTTGGTGTGATTATGATCTGACTTTACAGGCATAGATAAGGGGGAGGGTCAGGGGAGTCAAAACCCCCCAGAGAGGCCAACAGTGTCGCAGCATCTAGGCCAATCTAGCCACTATACACTACCATGCATTCCACAGTGTTCACACAAGTTCTGGCCTGTTCGTTTAGTATGCAGGACGGTCGTTGTTCTATCAGAATACTGCTACCAATCAGAAAATGCAACCAAAGTGCTGTTCCGTCGTAGCCATCTTGGTACACCCACACTCATCCACATTAAGCCTACAGTTAGAAGGCAGCAAGCCGACATCTCTTTACACCCACCGAAGTCTTGGATTTCACACTTATTTTTACAAGTAAACTCTGCTTATATTGTGAAATACAGTATTTGGAAGTCTGTGACCCTGTTTTGATGTTGAATTTTAAAAGCATCGGCAAGCCTGCTGATCTCACAGGTTTTTTAATCTGAGAGAACACCGCTGAATTTACAATTCAATATATTGCATTTCACTATATAAGCTGAGTTTACTGGTAAAAATAAGTGTGAAATACAAAACTTTGGTGGGTGTAAAAAGATGTCCTTCTGACTGTAGGCTTACTGCGGACAAGTGCGGGTGTACCAAGAAGGGCGCAACGGAACGTCACTTTGGCTGCATTTTCTGATGGGTAGCCATATTCTGATAGAAAACTGGAACTCGGAAGAGAGCAGGGTGATGTCAGCAGTGAGGGACTTTTGGGGCAGTTTCTGCTACTCATTGGCTGAGAAAGCTGCAGGGGGTGGTGCAGTCTGTAACCTAAAGGCTATGGCCCCTCCCATGGACTCCTCAGCTGAATGGAAAACAAAGTGTGCGCTCCATCCCTACAATTAAATGTTCGTCCCATGGGTTTCCTGTCAGTGCAGGAGCGTCATGAAGCGACAACTCTGATGAGGGGAAAAGCTTGCCTGCAGACAAGCTATTGAACTACAGGCATGGAGGTTCCCACAATGATCAATAAGGTGAGAATGTTTTTTTCCCCAGGAAAAATTAAGATCTGCTAGAAGTGCCTCCTGTACAATACATAGCCTGTGCCCCTCTTTAAAGTGTAACTCCCCCCAAAAGGGGAAGGTACGCTTGTCTGCCTCCTCCACCAGGGCTGGACTGGGACAAAAATTTGGCCCTGGACTTCATCCAGACTGGCCCACTTTCACAGGTCTCTCCCATGGCGGCCGGACAAATCCCTCACCCCCCCCCCCGGCCACCCAAGCCCCCTCTCCCCCTTCACTAGCCACTAGCCGTTCTACTTTATTAGAGTATAATGGCTGGTACTGGTATTCTTATAGGCAGTACCAGTGGGGAAGCTAGACATTATTTCACCCGGGGCAAGGAATCAGTTCGGTGCTCCCTCTGCGTCTCTGTTCTCCCCAGGTGAGCGCTGTGGGGAGAGAGAGGAGGTGAGCGCTGCGGGAAGGGAGAGACAGAGGAGCGGAGGGGGGCATCGGTCTGCTGTCACTGAAGCCGGCCCACTGAGCCATTGGCCCACCAGGAAACTCCCTGTAGTCCCAATGGCCAGTCCATTCCTGTCCTCCACCCTTTTGGGGGGAGGAAGTAACGGTTACCTGGTTTTGACAGGTATCCGCACCCACTTGCAGCTTAGTTTGCTGCGGTGAAGTGAGCTGGAAGTTCGGCCCCCTCTTTCTCCTCCGAAGCCGATGCATTGACAAAGCGCAGCGCAATTCACACATGTGCAGGAGGAAAACGGCTGTGAAGCTGCAAGACTTTACAGCTCGTTTCCCTTAGCCAAGATGGTGTCACCAGCACCCGAGAAGCGATTCAAGAATAAACATTCTGCATGTCTGCTGAAAGTTTTGGTTCAGATATGTTGTGCAATAGTCATCCCACCACAGGGGGTCACTGTGGCCTAATTGTCATGCTGTAGACTTGCAGAGCTTATGCTGTAGACTCACCACTGCAACTTTGCTCAGTACGTAGTGCACTCTTTAACCCTACACTCTGTACACTGCACATCCCTCAGCCCTGCATTCAGTACATATTGCACCGCTCAACCCTGCACTCTGCATGTAGTGCACCTCTCAGTTCTGCACTTTGTACACAACGTACCCCTTAAACCCTCCACTCTTTACGTAGAACACCTCTCAAACCCGCACTCAGTGCACTCTTCAACCCTGCACTCTGTACACTGCACATCCCTCAGCCCTGCATTCAGTATGTAGCGCACCCCTCAATCCTTCACTCTGTAAGTAGCGCACCTCTCAGGTCTGCACTTTGTACACAGCGTACCCTTTAACCCTTCAGTCTGTACGTAGCACACCTCGCAAACCTGCACTCAGTACATAGTGCACTCTTCAACCCTGCACTGCACATCCCCCAGCCCTGCATTCAGTACATTGGGCACCACTCAAACCTGCAGTCTGTATGTAGCACACCTATCAGCTCTGCACTTCCTACACAGCGTACCCCTCAACCCTGCACTTTGTGTGTAGCCCACCCCTCAACTCTGCAATCTGTACATAGCACATGCCTCATCCCTGCACTCAGTACATAGCGTACCCCTCAACCCTGCACTCTTCCTCTAGAGGACCCCTCAACCCTGAACTCAGTACATAGTGCACCCCTCAACCTTGCACTCTGTACATAGCATACCCCTCAACCCTACACTCGGTACACAGTGCACTCCTCAACCCTACACTGTTTACATAGCACACTCTTCAACCCTGCAGTTTGTATACAGCAAACACCTCCCACTGCTAAGAGCTTTGCCCCACCCAGAAGCTACAGTTTGCTACTTCAATCAGGGGTAAGTGTTTGGTATGTAGAGTGGATCTCTTTTTAGCATAGTGTTTCTTTTTAGATTGTAATGCAGAAAGACAGTATTTAGTTTTTTGTTCTTTTTTCAATGGCTTTGAAAGATCCTTGGTGTTCTTAATCCTGCCCTTTTGGTTACATTTTGTGATATCCTTGTGGGAGGTATTCTAAATTGTGTGCTTTGGAAGCATCTAGGGTGGTATGTATATTTTTGTTCAAACATCTATATTAGTAGTTTGGAAAATTTTGTGGTAAGTGGATATATTTTCTGGTTGTGTTTGTTTTTTGCATCTACAGACATTGAGTGAGTGAGTGAGTGAGAAACTTGTATAGCGCAACAAATGCGAACTTAATCGCCTCAAGGCGCTGGCATCCAGAGTGCTGGCTTTCAGAAGAGGTGGGTCTTCAGTTTTTTCCTAAAAACCCGATGGTTTTCTTCCAAGCGGATGGTCGTGGGTAGAGCATTCCAGAGCCGTGGTCTTTGGACCGAGAATCTACGTTCTCCCTTAGATTTGTAGCGAGATTTGGGGATTTGGAGAAGGTTTTGGTTGGTTGACCGGAGCACGCGCTTGGTGACGTAGGGTTTTATTTTCTCGCTTAAGTATTGAGGAGCTTTACCCTGTGTACATTTGTGGGTGAGGCAGAGAGTCTTGAATGTCACCCGGTCCTGTACGGGCAGCCAGTGGAGGGAGCTCAAGGCCTGGGAGATTGGTTCCCATGGCTTTTTACCAGTTACCAGTCTGGCTGCCGTGTTCTGGACGACTTGTAGGCGTGAAATCTGGTATTTCGGTAGTCCTAAGTAGAAGGAATTTGCGCAGTCGAGTCGTGAGTTGATGATTGTTCCAACCATTACTGCTGTGTCCTCTTCCGGGATGAAGGGGATGAGTCTACATAGCATGCGGAGCAGATGATGAGAACCGCTGACGACTGATCCTATTTGTGCATCCATTGTCATGTCTGTGTCAAAGATGACTCCGAGACTTTTGACTTTATTGCTTGGCGCGATGGTTTGTCCGAGGATGGTGGGTGGTGTCCCTGTGGTCCTGGAAATGGATTTCCTATTTGCGTGAAGGGTGAGTAATTCTGTTTTGGATCTGTTGAGTTTGAGGGAGCTTTCAGTCATCCAATTGTCGATCAGTGTAAGGCACTTTCCTAGTTCATGAAATTGGTCTTTTTTGTTGGTGATTCGAAGGTAAAGCTGCGTGTCATCCGCATAGGAGTGGTAGCGCAGGTCCTGTTTGCTGATGATTTTGAGGAGCGGGCAGATGTAGATGTTGAAGAGTACAGGTGAGAGGGTTGATCCTTGAGGAACTCCGCAAGTAATGGTCCGTGTTTCTGATGTAAAATCTCCAAGTTTCACGGTCTGAGTGCGATTTTCTAGGAAAGATGCAAACCACGGTAGGGCCGAGTCAGAGACTCCTGCTACTTCTTTGAGTCGCGTGAGCAATATATTGTGGTCTACCGTGTCGAAGGCTGCACTAAGGTCCAGCAGCACTAGGAGACAGGATTCTCTGTCATCTGCTGCTTCGAGAGCGTCATCCCATATCTTAAGGAGAGCCGTTTCTGTGCCGTGGCCTGGGCGAAAACCTGATTGTAGGGGATCTAGGACTTTGTGGTCGTCCAGATGGGGCTGAAGCTGTTGTACTACTGCTTTCTCCATGATCTTGGAGATGGTGTTCAGGCTTGTTACCGGTCTGCGATGGTTTGGGTCTTTAGGGTCGAGGTTGGGTTTCTTTAGGAGGGGTTTTATTATGCCTTGCTTGAGGGTGCTCGGAACACTCCCTTCCCTAAACGTTTGATTTATGATGTGCGTTATGGTGGGTGCCAAGATGTCAGTGCATTCTTTCAAGAGTTTTGTAGGAATGATGTCATTTGGTGATGTGTTGTCTCGGAGGCTTCCGATGATGTTTTTTGTGGTGTCGATGGTAATTGGGACCAGCTCGAAATTCGTTGATCGTGGACTATTTATGTTGATTGCTTCTTCTTGCACATTTCATATGGACTGTCCTTTATAGTGCTATTTGAATGACTTTGTTGTCCCCCCTTAGTTTGAGACTCTTATTTCTTCCCAGAGACATGAAGAATGTATTTGTGCATTTTGTTTCCTCCCTCTCCTTTCCTCCCTAACTTTTTATCTGTTAGCTGATGTAAAACTATTATTATTTATGCAGTATTACATGTTTTATTACATCTGTCATTATAGATGATATATCATGTACCATATCCCCATAGTATAAGAGCAAGTGGATCTTGATGAAGCATCTCTTATGTGCGAAATGCGTTGATCAATCAAGCTCTTTTGTTAATGTATCATGACACTCAATGAATGTTTGTAAAGAATATGGGTCTTTTTGAATCTTTCTAGATTTTTTTTGCACTAGTAAAGTTGTACTTTGATTTTAAGTATTAAGGGCCAGATCCACAAAAACCTGACGTAACTTAAAAAATCCAATTTAAGTTACACTGGCTTAAAGTTTCTACCTGTGGGCCATATTCTGATACATTTCAGGCGGCGGAACGTATGTACTTTACGTTACGCCGCCGCAAGTTTAAGTGGCAAGTGCCGGATTCCCAAACCACTTACCTGTGAACTTGCGGCGGCATCGCGTAAAGTCCACCCATGTAAGCCATCCTAATTCAAATGATCCAGGCAGGGGGCGTGGATCATTTAAATTAGGCGCGCTCCCGCGCCGATCGTAATGCGCATGCTCCGTCGGGTAAATTACCCGACTCGCATTGCGCTAAATGACGTCTCACGGACGTCATTTGTTTTGACTGTAACGTAAATGGCGTCCAGCCAATTTTGAAATTTCGACGCGGGATCGACGGCCATACTTAACATTGAGTACGCCACCTAGGGGGCATCTTTATCTTTACGCCGCGTATCGCTTACGGAAACGACGTTAAAACACTACGGCAGGCAAGCGTACGTTCGAGAATCGGCGTGAGTAGTCATTTGCATATTCTACGCTGACCGCCACCTAGCGGTCAGCGTAAATATTGCAGCCTAAGATACAACGGCGCAGGCTGGTGTATCTTAGGCATGTTTAAGTGTATCTCAGTTTGAGAATACACTTAAACATAGGAAAGGGACTTACGTAGGCGTATCTGTTGATACGCCTACGTAACTTGTTTAAGAATATGGCCCTAAGTGCCTGATCCACAAAGCACTTATCTAGAAAATTCAGGCTGTGTAACTAAAATTGCGCCGGCGCAAGGCGTTCCTATTCAAATGGGGCGAGTCCCATTTAAATGAGGCGCGCTCCCGCGCCGGCCGTACTGCGCATGCGCGTCGGCCGTACTGCGCATGCGCGAAGTTACGTTACGCCGAGTTTTGAGGATCGCGACGGCTTAAAGTTGCGTCGGGGAAAAAAAAAATGACAGCGGCATGCATTCCTGAGGGAGAACTCCATGCCAATTTTCAAAGAAAAAATCGGCATGGGTTCCCCCCCCAGGAGCATACCAGGTCCTTAGGTCTGGTATGGGTTGTAAGGAGACCCCCCCACGCCGAAAAATTGACGTAGGGGGTCCCCCTACAATCCATACCAGACCCGTATCCAAAGCACGCTACCCGGCCGGCCAGGAAGGGAGTGGGGACGAGCGAGCGTCCCCCCCCCTCCTGAGCCGTGCCAGGCCGCGTGCCCTCAACATGGGGGGGTTGGGTGCTCTGGGGCAGGGGGGCGCACTGCGGGCCCCCCCACCCCAGAGCACCCTGTCCCCATGTTGATGAGGACAGGACCTCTTCCCGACAACCCTTGCCATTGGTTGTCGGGGTCTGCGGGCGGAGGCTTATCGGAATCTGGGAGTCCCCTTTAATAAGGGGGCCCCCAGATACCGGCCCCCCACCCTAAGTGAATGGATATGGGGTACATCGTACCCCTATCCATTCACCTGTAGGCATAAAGTAAAAGTTAATAAACACACAACACAAGGCTTTTTAAAATAGTTTATTATTCTGCTCCGGACGCCCCCCCTGTCTTCGTTATTAGCTCAATTACCAGGGGGGGCTTCTTCTTCCGCTCTCCGGGGGTCTTCTTCCACTCTCCGGGGGTCTTCCGCTCTCCGGGGGGGCTTCTCCGGACTCCGGGGGGGCTTCTCCGGACTCCGGGGGGCTTCTTCCATCTTCTCCCCTCTTCCGCTCTTGACTCGGCGAACCCCGGTTCTTCTTCAGCTCTCCGGTGCCTTCTTCTTCAGCGCTGGCTGCCTGCTATGTTTGTGTGTTAGCTCGATTTCAAACAGGCAGCCGGCGCGGTCTTCTGTGGCGTCAGGGTCTTCTGGTCTTCTGTTCTTCCGATGTTGCCTCGTCGCCGGTTGTCGCTGTAATGATGGAAGCGCGCCTTGCATCACATTTATATAGGCATCGCCGTCCCATCATGCTCCGGTAGGTACCCACGTGGTGGGTGCCTACCCACGTGCACCCACCACGTGGGTACCTACCGGAGCATGATGGGACGGTGATGCCTATATAAATGTGATGCAAGGCGCGCTTCCATCATTACAGCGACAACCGGCGACGAGGCAACATCGGAAGAACAGAAGACCAGAAGACCCTGACGCCACAGAAGACCGCGCCGGCTGCCTGTTTGAAATCGAGCTAACACACAAACATAGCAGGCAGCCAGCGCTGAAGAAGAAGGCACCGGAGAGCTGAAGAAGAACCGGGGTTCGCCGAGTCAAGAGCGGAAGAGGGGAGAAGATGGAAGAAGCCCCCCGGAGTCCGGAGAAGCCCCCCCGGAGTCCGGAGAAGCCCCCCCGGAGAGCGGAAGACCCCCGGAGAGTGGAAGAAGACCCCCGGAGAGCGGAAGAAGAAGCCCCCCTGGTAATTGAGCTAATAACGAAGACAGGGGGGGCGTCCGGAGCAGAATAATAAACTATTTTAAAAAGCCTTGTGTTGTGTGTTTATTAACTTTTACTTTTTGCCTCCAGGTGAATGGATAGGGGTACGATGTACCCCATATCCATTCACTTAGGGTGGGGGGCCGGTATCTGGGGGCCCCCTTATTAAAGGGGACTCCCAGATTCCGATAAGCCTCCGCCCGCAGACCCCGACAACCAATGGCAAGGGTTGTCGGGAAGAGGTCCTGTCCTCATCAACATGGGGACAGGGTGCTCTGGGGTGGGGGGGCCCGCAGTGCGCCCCCCTGCCCCAGAGCACCCAACCCCCCCATGTTGAGGGCACGCGGCCTGGCACGGCTCAGGAGGGGGGGGGACGCTCGCTCGTCCCCACTCCCTTCCTGGCCGGCCGGGTACCGTGCTTTGGATACGGGTCTGGTATGGATTGTAGGGGACCCCCTACGTCAATTTTTCGGCGTAGGGGGGGTCCCCTTACAACCCATACCAGACCTAAGGGCCTGGTATGCTCCTGGGGGGGAACCCATGCCGGTTTTGTTTTTTACAAATTGACGTGGAGTTCTCCCTCGGGAAAGCATACCAAATGCCGTCGCTGCAATGGGCCTTTACAAGGTGTGACTAACTTTACACTTTGTAAAACGAGCCCTAATTTTACACTTGCAAAATAACACTTACGGCGCAAAAAAGAAGCTAGAAAGCTTTGTGGATCGCCTTAAGTGCTAATTTGCATACTAGCAACGGCATTTCGACTCGAAATGCCCCCAGCGGCGGATGCGGTACTGCATCCTAAAATTAGGCAGTGTAAATCAATTACACATGCCGGATCTTCTGTGTAACTTTGGAAAAAGCCTTTTGAGGATCGTTTCCAAAGTTACACACAGACTGAACAGCACTTAAGTCGGAGTATCTCTTTTGAGGATCTGGCCCAATATGTTTTTGATTTGCGTGGCACATACAATAATCCCATCCTACAATCTCCTTTTGGAGAATTTGGAGGCTTTTTCTCTTTTCTAATGTACAGTATGCACTTTTGGGTAAAGTGGCTATTTTCTCCCTACACAGGTCTTCATTCCATCTATATATATATATATATATATATATATATATATATATATATATATATATATATATATATATATATATATATATATATATATATATATATATATATACACATATATATGTATACATATACATGTTGTATACACACTTAGCAGATGTAATACAGGTTTGTAAGATAGGGCAATTGACTTTGGTAATGGAGGAGCATTCAAAACTCATTACATACAATAAGAAAGTGTACCAAAATATACATTTACCAGTCTGAATTCATCTTGTATAAGACATCTTGGTAAGTCCTACATATTGTACAAAATGCAAGGCTTACAGGAGCTCTTTGATATCACTGCATTACCAAGGAGGAAGAGGGATAAATATTATGGGCTAGAAAGGAAAGAAGAAGGGGAAGGCAGGTACTCCATTAGGTCTCCTGAACGGTATCTGAAACTCGTTCAGTAATCCAATCCTGGAAAGCAGATGAGAGGTGAAACATTGACCAGGGAGCCCACGTTTTAAAGAATGAATACGCTGTATCGTTTTTTTTGTGACAACAGTCCAAGTCCAAGTCCCAGATGGTGCCCAGTTCAGAGATCCATTCTGCAAGGGAGAGTGTGGTTGTTGATTTCCAGTGGTGGAGGATTGCCGCTCTCGCGGCAGCGAGAAAGTGACAAAGGACATCTTTCTTGTCCATCAAAATTGAGCCCGGGATCAAGGAGAGCAGGGCAATCCTAGGGAAGAAATGTACTTGTGTTGCCATTACTTTACAATAGATGGCAAAAATGTTCATCCATAACTCTTGGATCTGGGGATAGTCTGACAAAATATGGGTCATAGTCCCTTTGGGGAGACATCTCCAGAGGTGTGACAGATAATGGAATAGAAAGGGAATATATGCTTGAAGAAGACTGGTCTTTGATACCACCTAGTAATGGGTTTGAACTCCATTCTAATGCAATTTATTGAGACTTTTACAAACACTTTCAGGCTGGCCATACAGTAAATATTTGAACCAATGTTCATACAAACCATCAAATCATAGGTGTGCGCAGCCTATTGCATTAGGGTTTGCACCTCAAATATATTAAAACATGGAAGGTGTTAGTAGGGCAGGGGATGGCGTCAGTAGAGCATTGGACTTGTCAGTAGGTCAGAGGTTGGTGCTAGTAGTTTTTTATTAATTTATTTTTTATAACTTCTTACAAATTGTTTAGGAGCTGCATTGGGGAGGCTTTGGTGAAATATCAGCAGGGGAATCTGCACCGCATGGGTTTATTAGGGTGTGCCCAGGCACACCCAGAACACCCCCTGCGCACGCCTATGAATCAAATACTGCACTTATCAACTGTTCCGGATCTGCCAAGACAGTCCTATTTTTCAGTCAAATGATCCAACACTTCAGCAGCACAGTCAGTGTGCAGGGAGTGATATCACTGCGGACATCATGCTTGGACACAGGGTGGGTTCTGAGTGCAGAGACTTTTCAGGCTGAGCAGGTTAACTGAGTTTATTATACCTCTGTTTTCCCACCTCATCCCCCCATACCACCTTACCCTCAATGCACCGTCCTTCATCCCTCCCTGGTCACTGTGCCTACTTGTCACCCGCGTATCCTCCCAGGTTACAGCATTCCACCTTTCACCCGCCGACCTAAATCTCCTTCCCCAGTCAAAGGAACTTACACAAGCTTATTTTCCTTCTCCCTGAGCATTTCTGTCAGCAACCTTCCCCAGGCAAAAGGCCTTCATCTGACTGAACCCCCCACCTTCCCCAGTAATTGTGCCTCCCAGATACTCTCATTTCCCCCAAGGTCACGATCCCCTCCCCCCATACCACCCCCCGTTTGACAGGTCTCTAAACATTCTAGTATATGTACCCAGAAGTGCCACATTATTTCATAGAATACAGTGTATACGATGTCAACTTTCTTTTTTATGATGTCACTAGAAACAGGCCACAGTGCTGTGAGGGCAATATACTGTAGTATGTCTGTGCCCTCTGGTGGTTCTCAATAGAATTACACAACAGGTGTCCCTGGAATCTGACTGAGGCCTTTTTCACATCTTTGCACACGCGTTTGCCTATGCATGTCATGGGTAGAGCAGCCTATTCATTTCAATGGGCTGCCCTACCTGCAAGAAACAGGGAGAACAAATTCCATGACCCCGTTCCTGGGTCTATTTACACCAGAATGCAGTGCAGGAGACCCTTGTTCTGCTTCCCCTACCACATTCCAATCGCACTACCCTTGTGGGCTGCAGTGGGTGTCAGTGCAAAGTTTTTTTTTTTTAAATCTCTTTATTGCTTTTTTCTTTCTCATATACAAATATACACTTTTACATTTCCCATTTCATTAAAATCATATCAATACAAACATTTCATTACATGCTTCACATTTATATCTTCTTCCATTTACCTCCCTTTTTTTTCCCTTTCTTCCATTGATGTAGTTCCCTCCCACTTCCATACCCCCCTACCCTGAGGCAGTTGTCACATTCTTTATCCAATGTGCCCATATTTCTCCCCATCTCCTCTATTGTAATATGTCTCTTTATACAATGACAGGTTACTATTTATCAAGTTTTTCCATTGTGCCACTCTCCTCCAATTTAACACTATTGCCTTTCTTGCGTAGAAAAGCAACAGACCCATCTGTGTTCTTCTTTCTATAGGGGCTATCATTTCTCCTATTAATCCTAACAGGCAGATCTCTGCCTCTAGGTCAAGTTGAACCAATGTCACTTCATAAATTACCCTCAAGACCTCTCTCCAAAACCACCTTATCTTGGGCAGGTCCAGAATATATGTATAAAGTTTCCTGGAATACCTGCACATCTCCAACAGTTTTGAGGGTTTGATGGAAATATTTTAAACAACTTATATGGTGTATAATAACTCCTATGTGTTAATTTAAATTGGATTAATTTATCTCGAAGTGAGACTAAAACTTGAAAAGGAAATTTATATATCTCCCCCCAATTTTCCGATGACAATTTTGGGACGTCTCTCAACCAACATTCACATAGTTTATTCATATCTAATGGCTCTGTTTTTACTAAATAGGTGTATAAAATTGAGATCAACCCTTTTTCCTTTCTCTTCCTCACCAGTTGTTCTAAGCCTGTTTCTATTAATTGCGGAAAACCATCGGGAAATTGGGCTACCAGAGCATGAACCATTTGCATATGTCTAAAAAAATAATTCTCCGGCACATTCCACTTTTCTCTCAGGCCCCATACACACGACCGAGTTTCTCGGCAGAATTCAGCCAGAAACTCGGTCCTAACCGTATTCTGCTGAGAAACTCGGTCGTGTGTACACTTTCCAGCGAGGAAGCCGACGAGGAACCCGTCGGGCCAAATAGAGAACAAGTTCCCTATTTTCTCGTTAGTCAATGGGAAAAGTCGGCCCGCCGAGATCCTCGGCGGCTTCAACACTGAACTCGACGAGGAACTCGATGTGTTTGGCACGTCGAGTTCCTCGGTCGTGTGTACGGGGCCTCATATCTGCAAATGAGGATATTTTTCCCTCATGTTTTACATGTGATATTTTTTTTACTTCAAATTTCGTCCATGCTCTAGGGTCCTGAATGGAAGATAAATGTGCCAATTCAGGATTTCGCCA
This sequence comes from Rana temporaria, assembly GCF_905171775.1. Lineage (NCBI taxonomy): Eukaryota > Metazoa > Chordata > Amphibia > Anura > Ranidae > Rana > Rana temporaria. The sequence continues at coordinate 381,474,595 of NC_053492.1, read as the reverse complement.
CAATGGAGTATTTGGGGATATATCTGTTTTTAACTTACTCTCTCTTGCTATACCAACTTTCCATGCCTTTACTGTTGTTATCATTGACAGGGTTAAATCTGGCCTACATTTTAGCCCACTAAATGGTAATGCCTACAGTGCCTCCAAAGACTGGACCACTGCCGCCTCCACCATTGTAGCAGAATCATATCCATATGTCACCAACTGAGTTGAAAGATAATATTTATATAGGTCTGGAAATGCTAACCCCCCCCTGTTCCACTGGGCGCATAAGTGTTTTTAATTTGATTCTAGCTATTTTATTTTGCCATATAAATGAGGACAATATACCATGCAGCTGTGTAAAAAAAACTTGTTGGTAACCATTGTGGTGAGTTTCTAAACAGATAAAGCAACCTGGGAAGGATGTTCATTTTTATTAAATTTATACGTCCCAAAAGGGATAGCGGGAGCGTTTCCCATATCTTTAGTTTTTTCTTATATTCCTGCAGCACTGGATCCAAATTTAGCTTTTTATATTTCTCAGCCTGGCGTGATATTATTATGCCCAGATATTTAAACTCTGTTACCCATCTCAAGGGGAAATCTGAGGTCGCTGTATCCTGCACACCTTGATCAATAGCAAATAAAAGTGACTTATCCCAGTTCACTTTAAGTCCTGTAAATCCTGAGAAGATATTCAGTAACTCTAGGGCTCCCTTCAATGATGGGCCTGCATCCTTTAGAAATAACAGCATATCCTCGGCATACAGGGCTACCCTCTCCTCCAGTCCCCCTATTCGGAGTCCCTGAATGTCTTGTGAGGTCCTCAGAGCCTCTGCCACTGGCTCTATTGCAACTGCAAAAAAGTGCCGGAGAGAGAGGGCAGCCCTGTCTTGTGCCCCTATGCAGCTGAAAAAAGGATGGCAGTTTTCCCCCTAATTTGACCGCTGACATAGGTTTTCTATATATTATTTGTACCCATTTAATAAATGTTACTGGAAACCCCATTCTTCTGAGTATCTCCTATAGAAAAGGCCATTCGATCGTGTCAAAGGCCTACTCTATATCCAAGGAGGCTACCGTTCTTGTTCCTTCACAATTATGATGGGCATGTATATTTGTATATAACCTGCGTAGATTTACGTCTGTCGTTCTTTGTGACATAAATCCTGTCTGATCTGGATCTATAATAGTCTTTAATAGTGGCTGTAGTCTTAATGTTAATATTTTTGTTAGTATTTTGAAATCTATATTCAATAATGCTATTGGTCTATATGCCAAGCATATTTTTGGATCCTTTCCTTTATATATGAATGTTATATGTGCCTGTCTCATTGAGTCTGGTAATGTCTCTTTCATTAGCCCACTTGTATATACCTCTGCCAATTTTGGAGCTAAAAGAATTCTATATTTTTGGTAGAATTCAACCGGAATTCCATCTGGGTCTGGTGCTTTTTCTCCTGGAAATGTTTTTATAACCTTACTTATTTCTTCGCTCGTTATTGGGATCCAACAATGCCTCCCTCTCCCCATCCGACAACCATCCGAGGGCCACCCGGTCCAACAGTTCCGGCATGTCCCCCGGGCGGGAGTCGGAGGGGAGAGAAGAGGCATATAACCTGCTGTAATATTCACCGAAAGCCTTCAAGATCTCTTCAGGTTCCTTTACTCTCTTTCCTTCTAATGTTTCTATTTCTGCTATAGTTGTAGCTTGATGTTCTTGCTGCGCCAATCGCGCCAAGAATCTCCCACTTTTATCACCTTGCTCAAAGATATTTTGTCTCTTTATTTGTAATTCCAGCCTTGTTAATTCCTCCATATGTAATTGTAATTCTCATTGTGCAAACATCATTAAATCAAAATTAGAGTTACTTGAGTCTTGGCTATATTTTTCCTTACTGCTCTCTACCTGTATTTGTAACTCCTGTACCTTAACCTTTTGTTTTTTATTTACTGCTGCAATATGTACATTGCAAGGATTTTAACAAACTTTGGTGCAGCGTCCTACTTTTTGCTATTCTGAAGTTTTATAATTATTAATCAGCTGCTGCACCTGCATCAATAGGCCCACACACAAGCAGGACAAAAAAATTCTGGGGGGCATACCACCTGTGTACAGAACACCTCCAGGTTGCCATATTGCATTGCATTTTACAGAAATGTACAGCGCTGCAGATTGAAAAGGAAAGGTAATTTTTAACAACATTCAATTACAATATGAAGTGTGCCGCAATTGTATATGCTATATTATTTTTTTTGTAAAAAAAAATTATCCTGAAAATTGAGTTTACACTTAAAAACAAAATTGAATGCGTAGTACTTTCCAGGGAGTTTTGTTTGCACTTCAATAAATACAAAATACGGTGTATTAAAAGTAAAGTACTTTTGTTTTGTGTATACAAAAGTCGCAAGCTCACTTTAGTAGTGTTTCTATTATTGTTCAGGGAAAAACCTATTTGCTTGGAAAGTATTGTATTGATATTTGAGCTCCCTCTTGTGGACAAAATAGAAGTTGCTGGAGCATTGCAAATAGTTTTGAGTCAGTGCGTTTTTTTTTTTTGCTTGATGTGATTGTAGCCCTATTGGTGTTCTTGCAACAAAAGCAATTGAGTACTATCCCTGATACTTTTTTTTTGTGAAGTGAGCTAACAGTAATATTTTCAGGACAAGCTTTTGGGGTCTACCCCCTTTTTCTAGGATCCAAGCAGTACTAATATTTATATAGGAGAAAGCACAGTGGGGTTGATTAATGAAAACTAGAGAGTACAAAATATGGTGCAGCTGTGCATGGTGGCTGATCAGCTTCTAATTTTAGCATGTTCCGTTAAGCTTTAACCACTTGCTTACTGGGCACTTAAACCCCCCTCCTGCCCAGACCATTTTTTTACTTTCAGCACTGACACACTTTGAATGACAATTGCGTGGTCATACAACACTGTACCCAAATAATTTTTTTTTTTTTTTTTTCACACAAATAGAGCTTTCTTTTGGTGGTATTTAATCACTATTGGAATTTTTATTGTTTGCTAAAATGTTTGCTTGAAACTTTAGCAAACAGGTAATTTTTCTCCTTCATTAATATGCGCTGAAGAGGTGGCACTGATAGGCTGCACTGATGGGCACTGATAGGGACAGATATGGCGGTACTGATGGGCACAGATAAGGCAGTACTGACTCTCAAAGACTCGCTGATCACAGAGCGTGCCACGCGCCCTGCAAAGGGCACGCAGGCAGCTCCAGCATAGGAGGACATCTATTCACGTCCTTCCAGCAAAGTAGGTCTGCGCTGTAGCCATCATTCAGCTATAGCACGGATCTGGAGAAGTTAACAAAAAACTACAGCAACTCACTGTGCTCCACCATAGGGGAGCCACCAAGAATCTGTATTCAAGGAGTACTAGATGGTTTTGGTTTTGTTTTATGTGCAATTTTTGTGGTTTTGTATGGTATTTTGATATGTATACATGTGTAATTTTTATCATATAATTAAAAAAAATTGATACTTTTTACAAAAATTGGGTACCGTTATAGTTCTTATATTTAGTTTAGGGTCCATTATTTTGTTGAATAAAAAAATAGAAGCTGAATGGTTTCTATGCACCCGACTTTGCACGCTACAGTTTTAGTAAATCACACCCCAGTGTTTTAATAATTTCTTCCACAAAAATAAATGTGGTTATAACTTGTTATTATTTTTTTATAAAATTTTTTTACTTGCTACATAACCTAAGACCCAGTGCTTTAAGTGGGCCGGAACGCGGCGGTACTCAGTACCGCCACTTCCAAAAATGGCCCTCGAGAGTACCAGCACCTCTCCGTGCGCCCAGTACGTGGGTTTCCGGTACCGGAACGCAGCGGAGAGCTAGCTACAGCATTGTAGTCAGGGGCGTCTCCAGGGTGGGGCCTGAGCGGGCCACGTCCCCCCCAATTTTACTGTGTGCCCCCCCAAGTAAAGTTGTCTGTTTGTATTGCAGACAGACCGCAAAACAATAGCCGCCGCGGCTGTCCGCGATCCGTCTGCCGCGCTGAATGACGGAATCATGACTGTTATTGTCATGTGACATCGCCACAGTGCCGCTAATTGTAGTCTCCGCGGCCGTGCGGGCGGCGTCCGGTATGTGCTTGAGTCAAGTTTAGCCTGCTCCCGGGGGGTGGAGACAAGTCAGTCAGTTACTGTGAGAGCAGCGGAGCCAGGCCGCGTGCTAGACCAGACCTCCCATTTGCCCGCCGACTTCAGTGCCTGCCTCGCTCTGCTGCCACAAGGTAGGTCAGGAAAAAACGTAATTTGATGGCAATTGGAAATACCATTTTATTGGTGGTGATGGACAATTTTCATTTCTGTTAGCTCCCTCCCTCCATGTTACCTCCATGAGAGCTCATTATTTATATATATATATATATATATATATATATCAGTATTGGGGGGGGAGCACCGGCGCCTAATAGAGTACCGGCACCTCTTTTGGCCCACTTAAAGCACTGCTAAGACCCATGCACATAATATGATATTGCTTGTTGTTGGCAGCTGCATCTGCTGTGTATACCTTGGGGCTCCTTTCTTAGCAATATCATCTAATTTTTATTATAAATGTTATAACAGAAAGCTGATATATTTTGTACCAGGAATAAAATGAAACAAATGAAAACATTCATAGGTTAGGTTTGGACATGTGGCAGAATTTTCTGCCCCTCTGAAAAGCAACTGACCACTTTTCAACAGTGTTTGACCGGTATAAAATATGGAGGTGCTGCATACAATCAGCTCAATGTGTATCAAATAATGACTAGTGGCCTCAGCCACAGTCCTCCTAAGACCACACTCCCCGATGCATTACACTCCGGCTCTGGGGCTTAGTCATAGACTCAGGGCCGTCTTATTGAGCGGGCACATGCTCATGGGGCCCCATTAGGACCGGCTCCGATCTAGTGGAATGCAGAACAGAGGTCAGGTGGCATGGTAACAGAAGCACTGCACGGTGATGTAACAGGGGAGAGGTGGGCAGCAGGTGTATCTCCCCCTCCCCTTTCTCCTGTCAGCTGAACGGGAGAAGAGAGAGCAGCTCCAATCTGGTTTGCCATGGCGCCCACCTTCCTCTCTGCTTTCCCCATTGGCCACAGCAGAGAAAACACTGGGGAGGCATCATGGGAACTGTAGTTCCATAAGTGACTCCCGCACAAGTTGGAAGTGGGTGCAAATACCTGTCTTAGACAGGTATCTGCAAGCCCCTCCCCTTTGTAAGGTGCCAAATGTGACAGCGGAGGGGGGAGGGTTCCGAAGAGCGGAAGTTCCATTTTTGGGTGGAACTCCGCTTTAATCAGTGGCCACGTGGCCTTCCGCAAAAACGTTTAATCCCTATTGTGGGGTCACCAGTACGGTATTTGTAAATTGAAATCATATCCCCTCTCAAGCGTCTCTTCTCCAGAGAGAATAAGTTCAGTTCTCGCAACCTTTCCTCATAACTAATATCCTCCAGACCCTTTATTAGCTTTGTTGCCCTTCTTTGTACTCGCTCCATTTCCAGTACATCCTTTGAGGACTGGTGCCCAGAACTGAACAGCATACGGTGCGGCCGAACCAGAGTCTCGTAGAGCGGGAGAATTATCGTTTTATCTCTGGAGTTGATCCCCTTTTTAATGCATGCCAATATTCTTTGTTAGCAGCAGCTTGGCATTGCATGTCATTGCCAAGCCTATCATCTACTAGGACTCCCAGGTTCTTTTCCATCCCCCAGAGGTTCTCCCCCCAGTGCATAGATTGCATTCATATTACATTTTTCTACATAAAACCTAATTTTCCATGTAGTTGCCCACCCCATTAATTTGTTCAGATTTTTTTGCAAGGTTTCCACATCCTGCAGAGAAGTTGTAATTATGACATTTCTACACTGGCCACCAAACTAGGGGGGCACTTCACCACAAACAACTAGGAACACTTCTTCTCTGACAGCCTTCTATGACTTTCCATTGACCACAAATGAAAGGCCAACCAGTATAGGCAGGTCACTTTTTCTTTAACCACCAATACAAAGGGGATGGCACTTCACCAATGGCTACCATTTAAGAGTGTACTACAATGACCACCGATGTAAGTGGGCACTTCATTTCTCCTGTGAGCAGACATAGCTTCAATGTAACCATGCATCTTTAACCACTTGCCGCCCGCCAATGACAGATTGACGGCGGCAAAGTGGTTGTAGAATCCTGACCGGACGTCATATGACGTCCTCAGGATTCTGAGCCGCTGCGCGCCCCCGGGGGCGCGCATCGCGGCGATCGTTGTTGCGGGGTGTCAGTCTGACACCCCGCAACACCGATCTCGGTAAAGAGTCTCTCACAGAGACTCTTTACCACGTGATCAGCCGTGTCGAATCACGGCTGATCACGATGTAAACAGGAAGAGCCGTTGACGGCTCTTCCTCACTCGCGTCTGACAGACGCGAGTAGAGGAAAGCCGATCGGCGGCTCTCCTGACAAGGGGGGTTCGCGCTGATTGTTTATCAGCGCAGCCCCCCCTCGGATCGCCACATGGACCACCAGGGAAGCAGATAAAAAAAAAGGCTAAAAAAAAAAAGGCTGTAAAAAAAAAAAAAAAAAAAGATGCCAATCAGTGCCCACAAATGGGCACTGACTGGCAACATAGGTTAATCAGTGCCGCCCCAGTGTCCATCAGTGCCACCCCACATTGTCCATCAGTGCCACCCTACAGTGTCCATCAGTGCCACCCCACAGTGCCCATCCATGCCCAGTGCCCACCTATCAGTGCCCATCTGTGCCACCCATAAGTAGCCATCAGTGCCACCCATAAGTGCCGCCCATGAGTGCCCATCTGTGCCGCCTATGAGTGCCCAGTGCCGCCTATGTGTGCCCATCAGTGCCGCCTATGTGTGCCCATCAGTGCCGCCTATGTGTGCCCATCAGTGCCGCCTATGTGTGCCCATCAGTCCCGCCTATGCGTGCCCATCAGTGCCGCATACAAGCGCCGCCAATCAGTGCCACCTCATCTGTGCCCGTCAGTACTACCTCATCGATGTCCATCAGTGCCATCTCATCAGTGCCACCATATCAGTGCCCGTAATTGAAAGAGAAAACTTACTTATTTACAAAAAAATTAACAGAAAAAAATAAAAACATATTTTTTTTCAAAATTTTCAGTCTTTTTTTAGTTGTTGCGCAAAAAAAAAATCGCAGAGGTGATCAAATACCACCAAAAGAAAGCTCTATTTGTGGGAAAAAAAGGACGCCAATTTTGTTTGGGTACAGTGTAGCATGACCGCGCAATTGCCATTCAAAGTGCGACAGTGCTGAAAGCTGAAAATTGGCTTGGGCGGGAAGGTGTATACGTGCCCTGTATGGAAGTGGTTAACCTCCCTAGCGGTATGATTATTTTAGATTTCAGGTGCTGAAAGCGGTACCATTATTTGCAAGGAAATTTGGCGTTTTATATTGTAGGCCTGTAATTTTTAGGAATAACTCACTTAAATCTGACCAAACAAGAGTCTAGTAGGCATCCCGGGTATGACATTTTTTTAAAAACAAAATCCTAAATTATAATATAGGAAATAATTATAACAAATAATAATATAATAACAATTATTCAATAATGTAATCAACTCAAAATCACTGAAATTTGCTCAGTTGCAGAATTGTCGCTGTCATAAAAAAAAAATGTATGACGAATTTCCCCACAATTCGCTATTGCACAATTCTGCAAGTGATTATAATTTATTGTCGCTGTTTTCTAGCTGCTCTAAAACCATTTTTGACATAAACGGACACTTTTGGTTGCTATGGACAATCTATAGTTTGCAGGCAGATAGAACAGTTTTTATTATATAAAAGAACATGTATGGCACTGGGCAGACCACTAGGGACAAGGGGGGTGTGTATTTTTTACATACAGTACTGTAATCTATAAGATTACAGTATACTGTATGTAATGTGTTTGTTTACCTTTTTGAATTTGGCGCCGTTCTCCACCCCCGTGCGTCGTAACGTCACAGGGAATGGAGATCGGCACACAGAGGCACCGTGTGAATCGAGCGAGCATCCGCTCGCTCACACAGCGCGGTGGCATCGCTGGATCCAGGGGCAAGGTAAGTAAACCATGCCTGTGGATTCAGCGAGGCGAGCCCGAGTCTGACTCGGGGTTACCGATCGCAGCAAAAAAAAAGTAACCCCGAGTCAGACTCGGGAATACCGCCAAGGGGGTTAAACCACACTCATTTGAACACCTCTTTTCCTACTGCACTTTAAATATTCACTGTACATTTTGAACACTGTCATTCACTCTGTTACAAATGTTGCCAATGGATTTACAGTGAATAACAAGTCACCACCATGCCTAGCCTAGATTGACCAGAGTTTCATAAATATTTCTCAGTTTGCATTTTAGATAGTATTTTGTTGGCTTTAAGTAACCAGCTACACTGTTTAAGTTTTTTTTTTAATGCTGCAATATTCTAAATCTGTATGCTTCTAATTTTAAAGCTTTGTGCTGCTTTATGCATGAAGGACGGGGCAGATTTCCCATAACTGGTCCCTTGTGACTTTTGTACTTTGCACACAAGTCACTAGCTCTAAGCACTCTCTTTGTTTACAAAAGGTAGACCCCGGGGAATCCATACTGACCATACAGAAAGAACAATTAGAAACAAGTAATTTACCAATGATTTAAAAGATCTCATTTAACATCAGTGGTTAGAGATGGCTGAATGGACTCACACCTGCTCCCAGGCCAATTTAAGAGATTTTTTTTGTTGCCTCACCCACAAAATTTCAACCACCTTAATCAAAAGAAATACACTCTGAGCAGAATGCATATTGAGGACAGGAACTTATAAGAAATAGCCCCTGAAGGGTTGATTAGTAGCCTATTTGCACAATAAAATAACTCTGTTTGACAGCACTTTATTCATGGTAGTTATGAGAAAAGGCAGGTGACTATCTGTGCATATGGATACAGTGGTAATTTTAGCTTTTAACAGAATTTAGAACAAATAAGAACACCATACGTGATAACAAAAATCATAGCTATAAGAAAGACCACAAGTATTAAATGCACACAATACAAGTAGTCCTTTTAATTAGTTATTTGAGGAAATGTCCTAAAAAACAGAACTGCGTACATTGTTCTGGGAGTTTTTAAAAGACACTATGAAAGTTTGGGGGCAATTTATTCATTTTTTCGGTTATATGCTTTTTAACTGATTTCCTTCAAATGTTTTTACTTTGTTCAGAACAGCTTTATATTACATACATTCAATATAGAGTGAGTTTGTATCACAGGATTTACTATGGAAGAGCCCTGGGGCCATCATAAAAAAAAATGACAGATTTTTTTTTTTTTAAGGAATTATGAGTTTAATTTTTTTTATTCTGAGTTTGAAAGTCATAATTCTGAGATTAAAAGTCAGAATTGTAAATTAAAGAAAAATACAAAATTCTGCGAATAAAAGTCAGAATTCTGAGTTTCAAAGTCAGAATTCTGAGTTTCAAAGTCAGAATTCTGAGATTAAAAGTCAGAATTCTGAGATTAAAAATCAGAATTCTGAGATTCCATAATTTACATAGTATTACAAATTATGTAAAGGAAATAAACAGCACAAACTGATATTTATCCAGTTATTGAAAGTCTATATAGCTACAGGTATGTCAGAACAAACATTTTTTTTTCAGCATAGCAGTTAGATGTAGCATGTTAAAATATGAGTCTACAATCCACCTGCTGAATATAAATTCTACATATGAAATATTGATATTCAATTTTTAATACAATTTTTGGTTTTAAACATACATAAAGAAAACAAACAAATTGCTATATATGTAATTTTAAGTGCCATGGGTTTTAGAGAAAAGTGTGTATAGAGCCTGCACTTTATATTAAGTAAGTAGTAGCTATATGCATTACTGTCCCTGGTAAACAAATATATAGAAATTCCCGATACCGGGATGGGGCGTGGGACTTTATGAATGCATATATATTAATAAAGATTCAAATGTAAAGCAAATTGCCAATTTGCTTTACATTTGAATCTTTATCAATATATATGCATTCAGAAAGTCCCACGCCCCATCCCGGTATCGGGAATTTCTATATATTTGCCATGGGTTTTAGTTGATTTATATTTGCTGAAATTCTGATAGTGGTAGCCTAAAAGGGTTTCCACATAAACTAAAAAAGAGAACATTATTGCATGTGAATGGTTGGACTTTGGGCACACAAGGAAAAAAATGTGAGAAAAGGATCAACGTTGATTACAAGGAGAGCATGGGATGGGTAGTTCAAAATCATAACTCTACCCAAAAAGCATCATGTTGACTGCCAGTGGTATGCATGTAAACTTGGCAGTCCTATTTTAGCATACCACATTATAGTATAATGCAAAAGTTCCACTTTTTTTTACTTTTGCAAGCCTTGTTCATTGTAATTGAGGATCTGAATCACCAAATTAAAGGGTAATTTCACTTTCGTGGGGGGAAAAAAAGCAAATAAAGAGAAAATACTATAGTGCATATAATTGCAACACTAATCATACTGTAAATTAACATTATCTTTCCTTTCCTTATCAATCTGCAGTCAATATAATTTTCTGAGAATACATTGCAATATGGCTTTCTGGAGTGTGTACTGACCACTCCCCAGAAACATAATTTCCTGCTTGTGTGATTGGCTCACCAATTTCCCTAGAAGTCTGCCTAAGATACAAATCAGATTACAGGCATCCCTTGCAACAAAAATTTCATTTTTTGAGAGATACGTTAAATAGGAACACGGCTGAAGAGATGCAGGCCCAGCGAATTTCCTTATGAGTGCCCTTCAGCTCCACACCTGACAGTTAATTATGAAACCACTCCCATTATACTCACTCAGAACAGAGGCACAGACAAGTTCTTAAGAATAACAAAAGGTAGGAATGTGCAACATTAACATTAATCCTTGCAATGTACATAGATCACCCAGAGGGGAATGTTTTTTTTCTCAACAAAAGTGGAGTTACGCTTTAGGCCCCTTTCACGCGGGGCGGATCAGTAATGATCCGCCCCGTGCACCTCCGCTTGCTCAGCGGGGATCGCTCCGTTGATCCCCGCTGAGCCGGCAGATGACAGGGCGGTCCCCACACACTGTGCAGGGACTGCCCTGTCTTTTCTCCGCTCTCCCTTATCGGGGGATCGGATGAAAACGGACCGTCTGTCCATGTTCACCCGATCCGATCCGCCAGACGGATGGAAAAGTAGGTTTTTCCTCCGTCACACTTTGGTGGATCGGAGCGGGTCGGATGTCAGCGGGCATGTCACCGCTGACATCCGCTGGCCGATAGAGGAGCATGGAGCGCCCGTTCAGGTCCGTAAAAAAAACTGACAGGCGGACCTGAACGGGCGCTCCATGTGAAAGAGCCCTTAAGTAAATGAAGGCGAATTTTCATTGTGAGATATATATATATATATATATATATATATATATATATATATATATACCCCTTACTCACCAGTTACTCATTCACACAGGGGAAATCAGTATATGGGGCCCCCCTTAATCTTAAAGGGAAGTGTCAGATTCCGATAAGCTAAAAGTACACATCAAAAGAATCCACAGCTGCTTTGTTTACAAACACAATGAAGTGGTCCGAAGCTGACAATTTAAACAGCACTTTGTTTACTACATAAATATCCATTTTATCTGTAGTAAGTTGTATATTTAACAGACCATAAGAGAGCAAATAATAGGAGGTCGCTTTTAGGGTATAAAGTACTTACACTTTAACTTCTATGGGGTTGATTTACTAAAGTTAAATAAGTTGTACACCTTGCAAGGGAAGTTACACTTTTCAAGGAAAACTTGCTGTGCTGTTACACTAGTTTTGTATAATGTAATGCTATGCATAGTTATGTTAATGTTTATATAATTGGTTATTATACTTACTGCCATCTTGTGGTTATTTTGGTTGTAGCACTAACCTTTTCTGTTTATTATCTGTGTCCACTCCCACATTATGATGTACTTCCTTTTCCTGTCCCTTCACTATCTAGGGAGAACAGAGATGGCCACTTTTGTATAGGCCGCATGCAATCGGCTTGCATCCTGGAACACATTACCATGTTTTGACCTGCAGATACATGATTCATCTGCCACATCTTGTTGTCTGCTATAGTCTTTGCAATGATACAGAATCATCTCCTGTACTGGGCTACTACCTTTACTGTTCGGACTCTCAACACAGAGACCTCCAACCTGCACAAGTCTGAGCCTCTTCAAGTCCACAAAGCAAATGCATTCATACAGCAAACCATATCACCTCCTGCCAAAGACAAGTTGACTGTCAGCAACAAGCCACAGTTCAAGCAACAGCCAGCAGAAGCCTTAGAGCCTAAGCTAAATGCTCTTGCAACATTACTTTATCCTGGTAAACTTCACCCTTATTCACCAGAGAAACCTTCACACCCAAGCGGTCCCACAAGTCACTTTGGAAATAAAGAGTGAGGCCCCGTACACACGACCGAGTTTCTCGGCAGAATTCAGCCAGAGGAAGCCGACGAGGATCTCGTCGGGCCAAATAGAGAACATGTTCTCTATTTCCTCGTTGTTCAATGGGAAATTTCAGCTCGCCGAGATCCTCGGCGGCTTCACAAGGAACTCGACGAGCAAAACGATGTGTTTTGCCCGTCGAGTTTCTCGGACGTGTGTACGGGGCCTGAGAGATCAGACCTGTCTGACTTTGCCAGATATATGATCCACCGCAAGTTAATTAACATTAGCCTCTCAAGGTTCAACGACTGTCCAGAGAACTACAGAGCTTGGAGATCAATCCTCAAAGCTTCTATTGCTGATATCAACCTCACTGCCAAGGAGGAACTTGATTTGCTTATATAGTGACTAGGGCCAGAATCTGCAGATTGTGTTAAAAGACTGAGAGCAGTACATGTTGACTACCCAGATGCAGGTCTTGCTGCTGCATGGGCAAGACTTGAGCAAACTAATGATAGTTCTGAAGCCATAGAAAGTGCTCTATTTAAGAGACTGCAAAACTTTCCAAAAATAGGTAGCAACGATCATCGCAAGCTTCAAGAAATAAGCGACTTCCTCATGGAGCTAGAATTGGCAAAAGCAGACCCTCGTCTAGCTGGGTTGAGCTACCTGGATACAATCCATTGTGTAAATCCAGTGGTGTCCAAACTGCCATACAACCTGCAAGAGAAATGGGCACAATAGAGCTCAAGATATAAAAGAGACTATAACATGTTTTCCTCCATTCTCATACTTTTACAGGTTCGTTAATGAACAAGCCTGGACGAAAAATTATCCCAGCTTCAGCTTTAGTGAGTCTAGCTTACCTGCTTCTTCATCATCATCATCATCAAGGTATTATAACAAAGCAGCTAAACATAGAGACTTAAATAGAGCTCCATCTGCTTAAAAGACAGACATCTCACCACCCGTATCCTCTCCCGCTCACCAGAGTGATTTGGGTGATAGAGATAAAGATTGAAATCGTCAGTATCCTATTCACAAAAAACCTCACCCTCTAAAGCAGACTTTCAACATGAAGGAACCCTTGAAATAACCCGTCTCAGGGAACCCCTGTTAAAAATGGCTATATCTACAACTCATGATACATTGGTGTGATGGTCAGTGGAAGAGTGCTCCTTACATCTGTGGTCTTGGGGAAGAATTTCCCCGCTACAGTTAGCTAAAAAGATCATTGGTGCCACTGGGAACTTATCTGAGAGGCAAAAATTGGTCATTGCTCAAGGAACCCCTAGAAACTATTGGAGAAACCCTGCTCTAAAGAAATGTTGTGGGCTTAGGCTAAAGACTATCCAAAAACGCAGGGAGATTTGCCAGAAACTTGGAATATGCTACAGGTGCTGTGCTTCTTATGACCATTTTGCTAAAAACTGTAAAGTTGACATCAAGTGCACAGAGTGCAGTAGTGACAAACACGTTACAGCTATGCATCCTGCTCCACTTCCAGACAATCCACAGCAGCCATCTACATTGAACCCTGCATCAAATCATGGCAGGGGGCAACAAAGCCATGCTCCAGCCACTACAAACTTTTCTTCTTCCTGACCTGAAATCTGTGGAGAAGGATCAAGCCACAAATGCTGTACCAAGGTATTTCTAGTCAAAATATATTCAAAGGATCAACCTGAGAAGGCTACCAGGATGTATGCCATAATAGGTGAGCAGAGCAACAGATCCCTGTCAAGCCTAAATTCTTTGAGATCGTTGGCATAAAGGGACACGCAACACCATATACTCTGCCTGTTCCGTTTGTGTGGAAACCTCCAGCAGAAGGGTCCATGGGTTCATGGTCTCCCTATCAAGGCAAAGAAGGGCATACCCTTGCCAAAATTAGTTGGGTGTGACCAAATACCAGACAGCAGGGAAGAAATTCCTACTCCAGAAGCTGTGTATAACCATCCCTACTTAAGGCACCTGGTTACTGATATTCCTCCAATGGACATGGATGCTGAAATTCTAGTCTTGCTGGGAAAAGAGACATTCTAAGGCCCCGTACACACGACCAGTTTCCTCGGCAGAATTCAGCTTCCGACCGAGTTTCTGGCTGAATTCTGCCGAGGAAACTGGCCGTGTGTACACTTTCGGCCGAGGAAGCCGACGAGGACCTCGGCGAGGAAATAGAGAACATGTTCTCTATTTCCTCGTTGTTCTATGGGAGCTCTCCTCCCGCCGAGGTCCTCGGCGGCTTCAGGGCTGAACTGGCCGAGGAACTCGACGTGTTTGGCACGTCGAGTTCCTCGGCCGTGTGTACGAGGCCTCAGAGTACATTAAGTGTCCCAGCAGTGCAATTGATCTGACGATGCCCCATATGCACAAAGACTTGATCTAGGCTTGGTAATAGTGGGTGATACATGCTTGAACAGAATGTGCACGCCATCTGAGATCCACTTCTTTAAGACTTACATGTTAAGAAATGGGCGTGCATCTCACTTTAGACCAGGGATATGCAATTAGCGGACCTCCAGCTGTTGCAGAACTACAAGTCCCATGAGCCATAGCAAGACAGCCACAAGCATGACACCCAGAGCCAGAGGCATGATGGGACTTGTAGTTTTACAACAGCTGGAGGTCCACTAATTGTGTATCCCTGCTTTAGACCATGCTCTCATCATTACAAAGTAAAGGAGAAGCCTCTTATCCAGGTATCTGATGTTACTCCCATCCCCTGTGATGACAACTTAGGTAGCATAGTGTTTTGTACTACACATGATGACAACAGAATAGCCTTGTCAGTTGAAAATAGAGAGTTCATCGCAATAATGGACAGTGAATTCTTCAAAGATTAATCTAACAGCTTTGTTGCACCATTACCTTCCAAATAATCGTGAACAAGCTTAATCTAGATTTATGCCATTAATCACACTAGTCTGAGCCAAATAACAGCTCAGACCCCACTAAATTTAAAGCAGCGCCTGTTCAACAGGAGCAGGCCGCTACATATTTGCATGTTCTTTTTGGTCTTTCAGGTCTTCAAGACAACTGGAAATTGCACCATTGTTTATTTGCATTGCATAACTACCGTTATAATGTAGCATAGTGGTATTTACAATACCAGATGGGCAGTGAGCTGTTACACTAGTTGTGTAAAATGTAATGCTATGCATAGTTATGTTAATGTTTATATAATTAGTTATTATACTGCCATCTTGTGGTTATTCTGGTTGTAGCACTATCCTTTTCTGTTTATTATCTGTGTCCCCTCCCACATTATGATGTACTTTCTTTTCCTGTGCCTTCACTGTCTTAGGAGAACAGAGATGGTCACTTCTGTATAGGCCGCATGCAATCTGCTCGCATCCTGGAATACATTACCATGTTTTGACCTGGAGATACCGTTTTTCATTCATCTGCTACATCTTGTTGTCTGCTATATAGGGTGACCACGTGTCCCGGATTTCCCGAGACAGTCCCGCATTTTGCAGGTCTGTCCCGGGCACCTTCATTCCAGGACAATACAGTGTCCCGGAATGAACCTGACACAGCCACCCACCCCCCCAAGCCCAACTAATGCCCCCAAAAAAGGCTGCTACATCACCGCTTTACTCACTGACAGTACTTGTCCTATCCAGGAATGCCTGGAGGAGCACAGTCCCCGCCCCCTGCTTGTGATTGGAGAAATCATAAATCCCGCCTCTTGTGTCCAATCACTGTGCTGTGATTCGTTACAGCACAAGCTGATTTTTGTGACGGGGGTGTCCCTGAATGGTAGTTTGGAAATGTGGTCACCCTACTGCTATATACTGCTTGCAATAAACCTACGCTGATGGTAAAAAATGTTCTCGTGATTATATCTGCCTTTATAGGCCAGGCATAGAGGTCTCAGCAAGGACTAAGTCACTATTACAACAGTTGGAGCCAGAATACATGCCCCAGAGTTTAGTGAACAAGATGAAGCTCTGTTGACTTCTATCATGTGCAAGCAAATATGCTGTTTATGTTTCTTCCACATACTTAGGTATTCTTTGCAAAGTGAAACTTCACTACATTCATTAACCTCCCTGGCGGTATGATTATTTCAGAAAAAAGATGCTGAAAGTGGTACCATTATTTGCAAAGAAATTTGGCGTTTTATACTGTAGGCCTGTAATTCTTAGGAATAACTCACTTAAATCTGTCCAAACAAGAGTCTAGTAGGCATACCGGGTATGACATTTTTTTTAAAACAAAATTATAAATTATAATATAATAAATAATTATAAATAATTATAACAAATAATAATATAATAAAAATTATTCAGTAATGTAATCAACTCAAAATCACTGAAATTTGCTCAGTTGCAGAATTGTCGCTGTCATTACTTACTTATTTTTTTATGACGAATTTCCCCACAAATCGCTATCGCACAATTCTGCAAGTGATTATAATTTATTATCGCTGTTTTCTAGTTGTGGATTCAGCGAGGCGAGCCCGAGTCTGACTCAAGGTTACCGATCGCAGCACAGAAATGTAACCCAGAGTCAGACTCGGGAATACCGCCAGGGGGGTTAAAGGGGTTGTAAAGGTTCATTTTTTATTTTCTAAATAGGTTTCTTTAACCGGTTAGGACCCGGACCATTATGCAGGTTAAGGACCTTGCCCCTTTTTGTGATTCGGCACTGCCTCGCTTTAACTGACAATTGCACGGTCGTGCGACGTGGCTCCCAAACAAAATTGGCATCCTTTTTTTCTCACAAATAGAGCTTTCTTTTGGTGGTATTTGATCACCTCTGCGATTTTTATTTTTTGCGCTATAAACAAAAATAGAGCGACAATTTAAAAAAAAAAAACAATATTTTTTACTTTTTGCTCTAATAAATATCCCTTAAAAAGATATAAAAAAAATCATTTGTTTTCCTCAGTTTAGGCCGATACGTATTCCATTACATATTTTTGGTAAAAAAAAAATCGCAATAAGCGTTTATCGATTGGTTTGCGCAACATTTATAGCGTTTACAAAATAGGGGATAGTTTTATGGCATTTTTATTAATATTTTTTTTTTTACTACTAATGGCGGCAATCATCGATTTTTTTTATGACTGCGACATTATGGCGGACACATCGGACACTTTTGACACATTTTTGGGACCATTGTCATTTTCACAGCAAAAAGTGCTATAACAATGCACTGATTACTGTGAAAATTACACTGGCAGTGGCTAACCACTAGGGGGCGCTGTAGGGGTTATGTGTGACCTAATGTGTGTTTCTTACTGTAGGGGGGCGGGGCTGGACGTGTGACGTCAGTGATCGTTGTTCCCTATATCAGGGAACAGACGATCACTGACACTGCCACAGAGAAGAACGGGGAAGGTTTGTTTACACTCACCTCTCCCCATCCTTCAGCTCCTGTGACCCGATCTCAGGACACCCGTGGTGATCGGGTTCGCAGCCGCAGTCACAGAGCTTTGTACCGGGTCGTGAGCGCGCCGCCTCTGGGGTTAACCCCTTCACTGCCAGTGTCATTTTCACAGTAACCAGTACATTTTTAGCACTGATTGCTGTAAAAATGACAATGGCCCCAAAAATTTGTCAAAAGTGTCCGATGTGTCCGCCATAATGTCGCAGTCACGATAAAAAAAGCAGATCGCTGCCATTACTAGTAAAAAAAAAAAAAAAAAAATGCTATAAAACTATCCCCTATTTTGTAGACGCTATAACTTTTGCGCAAACCGATAAATAAACGCTTATTGTAAAAAGTAGTGAAATCCCCAGGCCTTTTTTCACTATCTCGGCGCTCAGGATCTTAATAATTTAATTACACACTATATATAAAATAATAATGCACCATATAGTATGGCCACTATATGTATACATATATATAGGTATAAAACGACAGGTAATAATAAAAATTTATTGAATTATAGTTATTAAAATTTCAGCAGCCGCTTTAAAAGGTAAACATAAAACAAAAATTAGTAAAACACAAGGTCTGAATGAGTCCTGTAATTCAAAGCAGCGCTAGTAATCACTTCTCTCAGCGTGATCAATCCTTTCTTATCATAGTTCATAAGAGGTGTGGGAAAGAAGCTGGGATATCCAGGTGAAACCACCAAGTGCTTAAAGTGGAGTTCTGGACACAATTTCACTTTTTAAATAAAAATACCCCTATAATACACAAGCTTAATGTATTCTAGTAAAGTTAGTCTGTAAACTAAGGTCCGTTTTGTTAGGTTATTACAGCATTTTGAACATTAATAAACTAGCATTAGACCGTGGCCATCTTAAGTGTGGGCATCTGAAGCCAGACTGTATTACTTCCTGTATTTCAGCTTTGCAGATCTCGCACACGCTCAGTGCTGCACAAGCAGTGTAATAGGTTTCAGGTCAGGTTTCCACAGCAACGACAGTGTCAGACGAAGTTGCCGCCCCTTATGCAAACCTCTCCTAAAATAACAAATTAAAAGTTGATATGCGCGGGGCATAGGGATTGCCGATCGCTGAAAGTAAATTACATTAAAAATACATATAAGGACACTGCCATCACACACTATAACTTGAGAAGTGGGATCGCCCAACATAAAAGACAATGAGAAGCGGGGGGGGGGGGGGTTTGGGGGTGCCGCCGCCGATCGCCAAACATAAAAAAAAATAATGCCATCGCCCAAGTATGAAAAAAATTGTGAAGCGAGAGGCTGGCTGCCGCCGAACGCAGAACATAAAAAAACATTGAGAAGGGTGGGGGCATTGTGGTTGCTGTCGATCGCCGGACATAAAAAAACATTGAGAAGTGGGGGGGTGGGGGCGTTGCGGTTGCTGTCGATCGCCGGACATAAAAAAAATTGTGAAGCGGGAGGCCGGCTGACGCCGAACGCAGAACATAAAAAAAACATTGAGAAGGGTGGGGGCGTTGCGGTTGCTGTCGATCGCCAGACATAAAAAAAATTGTGAAGCGGGGGGGGGGGGGGGGCGATGATCGCGGGGGGTGGTGCCGCCGATCGTGGGGGGGGGGGTGCCGTGGATCGCTGGACATAAAGAAACAGTGAGAATTGTCCGGTGATCGACCATGATAGTTGTACATAAGTGGAGAAGCTGTTGGTTTGTTGCTACTTCTTTCTCCCACTACACTAGCGTCCTGCTCAGCCACCCCTCTAGACACGACTGGCCAATAAGAAAAATGGGAGGGCGTGGCTTAGGCAAATCTGTGCATAGCAAACTACTGCCACTCCCACTTCAACTCTCAGGGCTCTCGCCGCGGCGGAGGAGATCCATATAGCTAAATAAAACTGTGAGTTTTCAAAAAAAAAAAAAAAATATGCCAAATGTGTTTAAGGGGACAGAGCAGCAGGACATGAAGAGGACTTGAAAAAGAGGGTGGAACTCCACTTTAATGCTGGTCTATGAGGTGCTCTTCACTCCAAACAACAAGCTACCGTGTGTCACACACCCTTTCGGGTATATACTTACCAGAAGGTTGAGTGTAATAAGCCTTGAACAGCAATATGTTTCATCTCCTCCTGTATCGATACTCCAATCGATCTCCCAAACTGGCACTGTCAATCTCCTCAGATGTCCAGGTTTATAAAGGGAAAAAGGCTCACAATAGTGTATTACCGTTTTTCTTTTTTTTTAATAAATCTTTCATTTCATCAGTAAAATCGATACAGTTCCAAGTAAAATTACAGCGGGTATTTAAATAGTAAATGGTATAGACGTGCCGTCCATAGCATTCAAAGATGGGATTGCACAGATTGCACAGACATGCTGATCGCATCCACCTCAGACAAACACAGCCTTACTTCCCTGTGCCTGGAACGCACCTGGAGCGCACAGCGTCGTTACGTTACAACGTCACTTCCTGATGCTGTGAGATCAACCCTGACGTTTCGTCCTTACGACTTCCTCTGAGGGTTTTGAAAACCCTCAGAAGAAGTCGTAAGGACCGCTTTTAGCATCTAAAACTAGAAGGAATCATACCGCCAGGGAGGTTAAAGGAACCTATTTAGAAACAAAAAAAAACTTTACAACCCCTTTAAGCTCTGGGGATTATTCTTCAGAAAAGTTGAATTTCCCTTGCAAAGTGAAAAGCCTATTTGCTTTTAGTAAATCATCCTCCATGGTGCCTTGTGTATTTTTTCCTTATGTTTTTCTGAGACCATACTTTACCAATTCTTATGAATTTCTAATAGAATCTTTGGGGCAGATCCTCAATGAAATTAAGCCGGCGTATCACTTGATACGCCGCGTAATTTCAAATTACCCGCGTCGTATCTTTAGTTTGAATCCTCAAACCAAGATATGACGGCTTCGTACGGCTTCGGATCTTAGATGCAATACTTTGGCGTCCGCTGGGTGGAGTTTGCGTCGTTTTCTGCGTCGGGTATGCAAATTAATGATTTACGACGATCCACGAACGTACGCGCGGCCGTCGCATTCTGTTACGTCGTCTCTAGCCAGCTTTTTCCGGCGTATAGTTAAAGCTGGTGTTTTACGGCGTATAGTTAGAATTGCCATGTTAAGTATGGCCGTCGTTCCCGCTTTTATTTGAATTTTTTATTTTTGTTTGCGTAAGTCGTCCGTGAATCGGAATGTACGTAAGTCACGTGTAAGTAAAAAAAAATGACGTCCTTAAAATGACGTTATTATACGCAATCAGACTCATTATTGAAACTTGTTTTATCTTCTTTTTTTTATACCCAAGCATGGTATGTATTTTAGAGCTAGAGATTTAAACTTCAGTCCAGCCCTGCTTGCAACTGTGTTAATAATGAAATTAGCAATGCCTACAGTGCCCCCAAGAAGCACTGTTATAGCCTGAATTTCCACTTTATTCTGATCTATTGAGAAATCTTCAGTAAATAAGCTATTGTTAAAGTCAAACTCCAGGCAATTGGCTAACTACATAGATAAAAAACATATACGTGAGCTGAAATACCAGTGATTGCATTTTTATTTCTGCCCATTAGGTGGGATTTACAAAGCTCTGTCATACTGTACAATCCTGCCTGGCAAGGCAAGAAACCTGGTTTTGCTCTGCTCCAGTTCAGTAACACTTACAGGTTTTGTCCCTCCCCAGCCTGTGATTAAGCAGTGAAAGGAAAAGTAGCACACTGATGAGGCAATCTCTCTTTTACATCTGTCTGGAGGTCAGTTCTAAGCCACATGGTCAGTATCTGAACTGACAAACCAGAACCAACATCCCCAGATATGTTAAAAAAGCTTGAAGTGAGGTTTTACTAACAATATCTGGTCTGGTACAATATATCCAAACATACCCTGCATGCTGGTTTGTGTGTTTGCTTTGGAATTAGAATGACTCTTTCATGATGGACAACTCTTCTATCCACTGCCTGCTGTTTTGACCTTCCTCTCAGAAAAATGTAAAGATCCAATGAACTTCTGTTTCAGCCGTAAGTAATCTCCCTAATGACACCTATTCAAAACTTTCATCAATGAAAAAATTATAAAATCTAGCTCCAAGGGGTGTTGTTCTCACTTTACTACAATATCATCATCATTAACTACAATTTCATCATATTTGAATATTATTTGCAGGACACTGCATAACGTATAGTCACAATTAGTCTGCTATCATTAAAAAAAAAACACATCTAGTCATTGATAGTCATTGAAAGTTTTTTACAACAATGAAAAACGCAAAAAAAAAAAACATTTTGGTAAGAAATTAGTAAAAAATTTTTTTCTACAAATTTGTGTAAATGAAAATAGGATAAAAAAAAAACACAACAGTATACTGTACAATGGTTAGGAATGCACATTGGTCTTTGTATATTAGATTTTCAATTAAAAATTATATTTTCGCAGAGTTCATAAAACATTAATTATGGCACATTAACATATTCTCTCACATTCTACCCTGAGTTCGAAAATGGCACTTTCTGCCTATAATATACCTGGTGTGGAATACAGCATTCTTACTGTGCATTTGCTGCTACAAATGTTCCTTCTATGGACAAATCTTAGGTGCTTAAAGAGATTTTTTAAGGTTATTTACACTATCTCCTTTTATAGTAGTATGTAAATTAAGGGAAAAATACTATATAACCTATAAAGTAATCTATTGATGTAGCCAATTACAATAAGGGGCATATTTATAAAGGGGTTGTAAAGGTTTGTGTTTTATTTTCTAAATAGGTTCCTTTAAGCTAGTGCATTGGTGCATTGTTGGTTCACTTACCTTTTCCTTCGATTTCCCTTCTAAATGATTTTCTTTGTTTTCTTTGTCTGAATTTCTCACTTCCTGTTCCTCCTCAGTAAGCTGTTCTGGCTGACTAACCACCGCTCAGATGATGGTGGAAAGTTTACTGAGGAGAAACAGGAAGTGAGAAATACAAACAAAGAAAAAGAACATTTAGAAGGGAAATGGAAGGAAAAGGTAAGTGAACCAACAATGCACTAGCTTAAAGGAACCTATTTAGAAAATAAAAATCTAACCTCTACAACCCCTTTAACCTGACATTCACCATATTTATATATTCATTGTAAGGAAACCTTTCTGGTTCAGGTGTTTTTATTAACAATGATTGATTCACTGCCAGTAAAGTGTTTGAATGTTGTCTTTGCTACCTTATAAATATGCCCATAAGTGTTTATTTTGTTAGTACAATTGTCTAGTATAGTAAGACACATTTACTGAATGTTTGAGTCTGTACATTTTCAACATAAGAATACATAATATAGTATTTCACAGTAGTATCTGTTGAATGACATTATTGTAGCTTAGGTTATTGTAGCTTGTCCATGGACTGCACACTGAGAGCTGGCTTCCACTGGAGATGGAATGTGACATTTGGCTAAGATCCTTAGAGTCTGGCTGCTGGGAATTTTCCTTGATGTACTTCTATAAAAGTAAAAGAATAATGGAATCAGTATTAAAAGTTGTATTCAGCATTATGCTGTACTTCTTTTCTTTTAGCTTTGAGGGAATTAAAAAAAAAAATCTTGAAAACCAAAGCTATAATTTTGGAACCCATTAAAATGTTTTGATGTATTTAAGGAGTATGTGAGAGCATACGTTATAAATGATATAAATAAAAGCCCTTATAAAACACATTTAACAAAACACCCATGTCTAAACAGGAAAACAATATATTTCATAAGACAATGTGCTAAGATTGAGTTTTTGCAAATTAGGAATTGTGTATTAGTTCCTTGACAAGGCTATAAGAAGACACAATGCAATAACATATAGTATGTGATAATATGTATCTTGTGGCAAAAAAACATAGTCTGATATGATCAAAGCATTCACCACTACCATACCAAGTATTGTCACCATATCCTTTGCATTCTTCCTTTGTGCGATATAGTTTTTTCCACTTGACCTAGAAAACAAATATACTATAACTTAACAAATTATAGTTTAGGTTGAGCATATTATGTAAAAATAAATAAAAAAATTGTGATTCTAAGCTAAGCATCTTAATCATTGTACACTGTATGGGTTTGATATGTTCATGTTTTAAGCAAACATACAGTATACCAGGTAAAGTCAGGGGCTTTTTTTAAACCAGAGGGTCAGCATAACAGCTCAGGAACAAGCTATTTTAGGAGGATAACAATGGCAGCCTTCCACATTTCTCTCTGGAAAGTTTAATTGCACAAGAAAGGGGCCCTTCAGACCATAGAACTGTAAAACACATTCAGTCGTCTATGGGACCACTCTAGCTTGTGGGCAAAATGCCAGTTCCAAAGCAGAGTGAATCAGAGAGAAGAAAACGTAAAGTAAATTAGTAAAAATAATAGTAAGACTAAGAAAAAGAACATAAGGGGGGGAGAAGGAAGGGGGGCACCCCTGTCCCAGGGGCTTTTGATGAAAAATATTAACACGCTGTAGTAGATTATAATTCTAGGAAGTGCATAGGCAGTTGGGTTGATGGGAAGTAATCTAGCCAGGACTGCCAGATGCGCAGAAATTTATTGTGTTTGTCAGTAAGAATCGCTGTCAATTTCTCATTCACTAGGGTGCTGTGCACTTGACTTTTCCCTTGGTCCAAGTTGAGAATGTGCGTCTTCCATGCATTGGCAATCGTCTGTTTTGTGGCCGAGAAGATAGGGGTTACAAGAACCTGCTCTAGTTTGGTAGTGCCTTCTATCCCAAGGGACTTTTCGTAAGGTTATGTGTAACACTGAGTTGACAAGGCAGTATAAAGGCAGTATGCACACTTGTTAGTGGACAGGTATAAAGGTAGCGTGTACAGATAAACATATGACTGTAATAGAGGCAGTATGCAAAGCAAGCTACACTGATTATATGGGGTGTAGCTTTAACGTATAATGCAAAACTTGTCACACAAACTTTAAACTCATGACCATTCAAATGACATCAGGCCTTTCACTGTATCTTGTAGAGCATACTGTACATTTTACCAGATAACAATTTGTCAACAGAATTAGTATTAAAATGTTTAATGTGAATATTTAAAAAGGGTTTGCATAGATAAAAAATAATTGGCTTTCCTAATTAAAGTTGTTGTAAAGGTTCATTTTTATTTTCTAAATAGGTTCCTTTAAGCTAGTGCATTGTTGGTTCACTAAACTTTTCCTTAGATTTTCCTTTTAAATGTTTTTTTTTTCTTTGTTTTCTTTGTCTGAACTTCTCACTTCCTGTTCCTCCTCAGTTAGCTGTTCTGGCTAACTAACCCCCAGCCAGAACAGCTCGGATGATGGGGGCAAGTTTACTGAGGAGAAACAGGAAGTGAGAAATTTAGACAAAGAAAAAAAAACATTTAGAAGGGAAATCGAAGGAAAAGGTAAGTGAACCAACAATGCACTAGCCAAAAGGAACCTATTTAGAAAATAAAAAACAAACCTTTAAAAACCCCTTTAAGTTGGAACATGGGCAAAACTGATCTAGGAAATTGGTAATGTTGCCGTGTAGGAAAGCAAAAAGAAATTTAATTTTTCTGTGATTTGGCTAATAGACAGCGGTTCTTTTGTCACAATTCTCTTTGGGGTACACATTTAGGGAGCAGAATAAAGGCTTGCTGATTTTTTTGCCCACACCATAAATATGAAGCTATAATAGCGTTTGACCCATGGATTTATTGTTTTTTTTTTTTCATAAGGAAGTAATGGCATATTCCCTGGTTAAGTGTTAATCTCCCTACTATCTGCAAAAGGGCAGGCTGAGAAGTGTATACTCCATCTTATCCATATTTAGGAATTTAATTCAGAATTTTTTTGCAAAGTGGGTAATTTGGATTGTATATTTAAGGGACCGTGGGCCTTTTTTTGGAAAGTAATTATTTTTCTTATTACTTTTCTTCTAAATAGTTAATCTGAGGAAATGTATACTTAACTGTATACATAATTACTGATATTAAATTAATAAATGTGTATTTGGCACTATACATAAAATGTCATCCTAGAAATAAACTAGCTAACTGACATCACATCACAATGCCAATGACAGAAAAAAATGAAAGGCACTTTACTAAAATCAAAAGGCAGATATTCCTACACCAAATCTTGAGTTAGTAGAGTAGAATTTCAATGCACTAAGAAGTATAAATCCTATGTATATGCTTCACTACTTTTCTTTTCACCAACCCACACCTGCATTATGTTATATTAGATGTAGAGTATTGTTCTTACGATTTACTGGCCTCCACAACACCTAGATTCACAAAAGATGCCAGTGAGTTCTTCAACATATCAGAAGACAATGATTCATAACAACTGCTGGCTCCTGTGAAGACACAAAATAAACTGTTGGAAATGGTATAAAAGAGATTACACATTCAAGAAATAGCTGGGAAGAGAAAGGAAATTAGATTTTTGTACTTACCATAAATATTTTTCTTGAAGCCCATTAAGAGTCACAGGAATTCAAGAATTCTTGAACAGTAAAGTTATGCTGCTGCCTACAGGAGGTTGTGACACTGGCAAATAAAAAACATTGAAGCCAGCACCTGTATAATCCCGCCTCCAACTACTATGCCTCCTTTTTAGGGTATGTACAAAAAAGTTATTTTCTTTTTTGTCCCTTGAGGGGTACAGGAATTCCTAAACAGTTGGGATGTCAAAAAGGTTATCTAACTTATGGGTGGGCAACAGCCACTGAATGGTTTAACAAGTTTTGAGGTAATTCTACAACAGATTATCTGAAGAAATCTAGGCTAGATAAACAAAGAACCAAATTAAATTTGGAAATTACCACAACTAATGGGAGGTTACTAAGCATCAACCTGGTGCTCCAGGCAAGGGCAGATAATCACAGCTTAGGCAAAACTGCTATCTGAAGGAACG
Source organism: Rana temporaria (assembly GCF_905171775.1). Taxonomy (NCBI): domain Eukaryota; kingdom Metazoa; phylum Chordata; class Amphibia; order Anura; family Ranidae; genus Rana; species Rana temporaria. The sequence goes on along the minus strand of NC_053492.1, from coordinate 381,447,901 downwards.
AAGGGCTAAAATAAATGACCATCTGTCCACCCATCAAAGAATAGGTGGAACAAACACTGAATGGCAGAAAACAGACCAACACCTAATGTAGTAAAAAAAATGCTGCTGGGCCAAACCTACCTCAAGAGACCACAACTCGGCCGCACAAAGATGACCTATCCCCCAGTGATCAGATCCCGCAAAGGCCTCTGCGCTTACACTATTCTCCCTTCGGGGGAATATGAAGCAGGGTACTAGTGTGACACTTGGCAACTGTGAGAACAAATAAAAAAGCCTTTCTTCAAGAGAGCTCTTGTAAACGTTCCACAAGGAATTGGGTGGATTTAAAGGCCAGTGCTATGAGTAGGGTTCAGAACTGCTAAAGAGCACAGAGGAGTCAATTCCTAGAACAGGGAGTCTCAAGGACTAATCAATGTTGTCATGTAAGTTAAGAAGTCACTCAAAGGAGGGATGAGACTGAGCAGATTCAAGCACCACAAGGGTTGCAACCACCTGTGGGGGGGGACGGGGACGACTGCAAAGATAAGTGTAAGTTTGAGTGGAATACCATTCCCAAAGGCAGGCTTCTCCTAGAGTGAGTATCAGAGGGCCCAGGATGCAGTGAAGCCAAACAAACCAGGGCAAATGCACAATAAGATGCAGTAGTACCTGTAATGTGAGGAGGTGCAGCTGATGGAGATTCCTTATTCAAGGTACTACAATGGAGGCTACAGGGGAGACCTGAGCCCCCCAAATATCAAGGAGACAAACTACCAAAAGACCCAGCAGGATAAACAAGCAGCACCCAACTTGCAGAAGTTGAGGCACAAATCCATTCAGAAGGCTAAGCAGTGGGGATAGAGGACCTCTGGCTTTGGAATCTGCAGCTTTAGTGGGGTATAGGCTATGATTTCCTATGACGTACTACTGTAGTAGATGAAGGAAAAATTTGGGGTTCCTATGCCTTATCCACAGACCTATTTCATTGAGGCAGGAGCACACTCCAACAAACCAGTGGCATCACTATTGACAGAGTCAAGAACAGGCCTGAAGAGTCAACTTCTCTTGAAAGGCAACTGGGTCAGATGTTGTTTGGATGTATCAGCAGCATCCCAGGCATGATGTAACCAATTTGCTGTATTCATATGAACAGACATAATCCTCATGTGAAACACAAGAGGCTGTCACAAGTAAAGCGCAAGGCTCCAGACATTCATTCAAAATGCTCCATGACATGAGGGCTTGCCTTGTGATGGAGAGGTCTTCGGTAAGATACTGAACCCATTGTGACACAGTTTGACAAACCAAATCATATACAGAATGGAGGGTCAAACTTCCAAATTCAAACTGAGATCTAGAAAATGTAACTGTCAGGAAAATCCCACCATCATCATTTTTGGTTGTATGCTTGTAAGGGCAGATTACTGGAGTGTATGCAGTGGGCAGAGACCACTTAGCAATTATTTACTTTTCAAAAGAAAAGAGCTCCATCACATTCTTCCAAAATCCTACAGGTTGTTTCCAGTTCTCATAACTTAAATACCAGGTACAACAGGAAACTCTTTGCAGGTGTAGGACCTCTAAAAGACCCTAGGCCTAAAACAGCTGGCTGATCCTCTAAATGCAGAGTAGGGCAGTAAGTACTGCACCAGTCAGGTAAGAAACAATCCCTTGTACAACTGAGTTATATGCAGTTTGCTCCAAAAACAGTCTTACCAGGAGTGAATAAAAAACATACTCCTAGTACTAATACTTCCCTACCCTATCCAAATCTAAATCTTTTGGCCGCACATACACTTTAAATTTCAGCTAAAATCTTTACTGACAGATGTTAACAACTTCAGCACCGGAAGATTTTGCCCCTTAAAGACCAGGCCATTTTTTGCAATACGGCGCTGCCTCGCTTTAATGGACAATTGTCGTTCCTACTAAAAGAGCTTTCTTTTTGTGGTATTTGATCACCTCTGTGTTTTTTTTTTTTAAACAAATTTCTTCATCAGTTTAGGCCAATATGTATTCTTCTACATATTTTTGGTAAAAAAAAAAATCACACGTGTATATTGATTGGTTTGCACAAAAGTTATAGCGTCTACAAAATAGGGGATAGATTTATGTAATTTTTACGTAATTTTTATCATTATTTTTTTTCTAGTAATGGCGGTGATCTGCGATTTTAAGCAGGAATGCGAAATTGCGGATCGGACACTTTTGACACTTTTTTGAGACCATTGACATTTATACAGTGATCAGAGCTTTAAAAATGCACTGATTACTGTGTAAATGTCACTGGCAAGGAAGGGGTTAACACTAGGGGGCGTTCCCTCGTGAGTGTTTCTAACTGTGGGGGGGGGTGGGACTGACTGATCTGATCTTTTCTATCCTGTCAGAACAAGGATCTGTGTGTTTACATACACAAATCCCCATTCTGGCTCTCGTGCCCACGATCGCGGGTGGCCATCGCGCCCACCAGCCACGCGCACCAGTTCCCCCGCCATGCAGTGGGCGCGCACGCACCTGCTATGGCTCTTAAAGGGGCCAACGTACGGGAACGGGTATTTGCGGGAACTAACCACTTTGTTGATTTATATTGTGCGTGAGCTGGTCGGCAAGTGGTGAAACAACCATATTTGTTTTCATGTTATAAAAAGTAACATACATACAGTACCTACAGCTTTACCAATTTTGTTAGTAAGGCACCACAGTTAATGTGCATATGTTATAGATGAGAATTGTATATATTTTTTTCATGTCCTCCCTGTTAACTACATGGCCAGGGAGAAATACATTTAGTGTTAAGGAGATACTTTATTAAAACTAAATACAATATAATAATATACATATACATTTATTTTTCACATCCCCAAATACCATGGGTCTTCTTCCATACACAAGGTTTTGTTTTTTGTTCCATTGCTGTAAACAGACATTTTACATACCTGTTGCAATTGTTTGAAAGATAAAACTTTTCACACCAGATATATATTGTTTTTCAGTGAAACTCTCAGAAGTATCCTGTGAAAGGTAGGTGCAAGCTAACTGGACAAAAAGAAACACCCATCAATATGAATCCACTAAAGATTTACCGGTATGTAGTCTAAAGTCAGTAATTGCTTATATGATAAATTATAATTTTTACACTCTTTACTTGATAACAATAACATTCAAGCCTCATTTTTTTCATTCTTCCTCTATATATGTTGTACACTGATGTCTCTAGCTATGCAGCCAGATCCAGACTGTAGATGCAACACACTGAGTAGTCCTATACCTGGTAGCCTTCCAGAAGAGGATAGAACATTTTGAATAAAAAGACCGTCACACTGGTGTCAGGTGATGATATTTCATCTGATGTAACATGGACAGCGTTATATTTGCCAAGTAAGTAGCAGCCTTCTTCAAAGTCCTGTCAGAAATGAGTTGAAAGTATGCACTAAATTATCTGTACATATGATATTTTGGTAAACACATACACTTTTGTTTAATGCAGTTTATCACATATGCTTACAAACAAATATATAACAGCTGTCAGATCAATCATGACCCACATTTAAACAAACCTATAAGGATTTTTTTTAAATTCTAGAATTATAATAGAAATATGGAGGCTGCTGTTTTGGAAGGTTGATGCTCCGAGGGTGTTATTCTGTTCTATGCTCTAATACTGTACACGGTATTACACAGAATAGTTACTTGTCTATGCCTGGTTTCACAGAGAACAAGTAAACAGCAACTGAAAGTTAGAAATCCATGGGCCGGATTCAGAAAGAAGATACGACGACGTATCTCCTGATACGCCGTCGTATCTCTGAGTCCGGCCGTCGTATCTATGCGCCTGATTCATAGAATCAGTTACGCATAGATATGCCTAAGATCCGACAGGTGTAAGTGATTTACACCGTCGGATCTTAGGCTGCAATTCCAGGCCGGCCGCTAGGTGGCGCTTCCGTATCTTTTACGCGTCAAATATGCAAATGAGCATTTACGCCGATTCAGAAACGACCGCCCGGCGCTTTTTTTTTACGTCGTTTGCGTTCGGCTTTTTCCAGCGGAAAGTTATAGGAGGGGTAAGTGCGGCGTAAAGTATGGCCGTCGTTCCCACGCAGAGTTTTGAATTTTTTACGTCGTTTGCGTAAGTCGTTTGCGAATACGGCCGGACGTAATTTACGATAATGTCAAAACCAATGACGTCCTTGCGACGTCATTTGGAGCAATGCACGCTGAGAAAATTTGCGGACGGCGCATGCGCTGTACGTTCGGCGCGGGGACGTGTCTGATTTTAATTTTACACGCCCCCTAGCCGCGGAATTTGAATTCCGCCAGGGGATTTACGATACGCCGCCGCAACTTTAGAGGCAAGTGCTTTTTTGAATAAAGCACTTGCCTCAAAAACTTGTGGCGGCGTAACGTAAATCAGATAGGTTACGCGGATCTAAAGATCCGCTGACCTATCTGAATCTGGCCCCTTATCTCTATACTTGATCCAGGTTAGAGAATGCTAAAGAATTGAAGCCAAAGCATTAGCATGACCTCCAGTCAAACAGCATTTTCAGAAAGAGAGGTCAACAATGAGAGACCACTTATTTTTTCAGGAAAGGCTTTGTTTAACAATTTTTTTTTGTAAAAGTGCTGTTGCACTTTAATATGTTTTATATTTAGATTATATTAAAGTTATTGTAAAGGAAATATATTTAAAGTATTGAGTGCTGTGTTTGTATTATGGTAATTAGCTCAACCTTCAAAGGTTGGACTTTTGTTTTCCCTGATCACATCTCACGTGGGTAGTAAACAAGAGCCTTCTTTGACTCATCCAATCAAGCTGTGCCCAATATACACTTACTAGGTACAGTGACCAATTAGGGAGAATTATATTAGCCACAGTACAGAAAGGAGGGGGGGGTTATATAATGCTTTGTGAGCAAGCTAAGTCCCTCTTTGGTGTGGGAGCAGACAGCAGTCACCACGGGCTGACCTGAAGTTAACAGGTAATCTAACTCTATACTTGTATCTTAAATTGTATTGTAAATATGGGTGCTGTGTATGGTTTTTCTGACAGAATTCCGCTCAAGTTTGTCTTGCATACACACGGTCACACAAAAGTTCTCTGAACTTTCGTCCGTCAAGAACGCGGTGACGTACAACACTATGCTGAGCCGAGAAAATGAAGTTCAATGTTTCCGAGCATGCGTCGGAATTGCTACAGACGATCGGATTTTCTGATAGGAATTTTTTCTGTCACAAACTTTGAGAACCAGCTCTTAATCGTTTGCTGGTGGAAATTCTGACAGCAAAAGTCCGATGGAGCATACACATGGTCGGAATTTCCGTTCAAAAGCTCACATCAGACTTTTGCTGGCGGAATTTCCTAACGTGTGTATAGGGCATCAGAGTCTGCAAAAGACTTGAGACTGGGGCAGGACAACGACCCTAAACATACAGCGAGAGATACAATGGAATGATTTAGATCAAAGCATATGCATGTGTTAGAATGGCCCAGTCAAAGTCCAGACCTAAACCAAATTGAGAATCTGTGGCAAGAGTTGAAAATTGCTGTTCACAGACCCTCTCCATTCAATCTGATAGAGCTTGAGCTATTTTGCAAAGAAGAATGGGCAAAAAGTTCACTCTCTAGATGTGCAAAGCTGGTAGAGACATCCCCAAAAAGACTTGCAGCTGTAATTGCAGCAAAAGATGGTTCTACAAAGTACTAACCTTGCACTTCACAATAATGTGCCACTTTGTATTGGTCTATCACATAAAATACATTTACGTTTTTGGTTGTAACATGACTAAATGCGGAAAATTCCAAGGGGTACAAATACTTTTTCAAGGCACTGTACTTATCAGTTCCGTGCAATGATTTAGCATAGAGCAGCTCCGATCTGCTCTTCTCGGGTCCCCCGCCAGTGATCCTGGCTCCTCCTCCCTTCCCGATACCCCCATAGCATATGCACGGTAGTTGGGTCTATGGCAACCTCAGCCTGGTCTCCCACAAGGCCATGCCCCTAATGCATTTTGTTCCACCCCTCAGAGCTTGCCCAAGGGGATGGGCTGAGGTTGCCATATACCCAACTACAACGGGTCTATATGGATGCGTGGCTTAGGGGATATCCTTTTTACTAAAAATGTTTTACCTTAATGCACAGAATGGATTAAGGTAAATTATAATTAGGCTTTCAAACCACTTCAATATTTAAATGCTGAAATATATTATAGACATATTGGGATTTATTTACTAAAGGCAAATAGGCTGTTCACTTTGCAAGGGAATTTTCACTTGGAAGGGAATATTCCCTCATGCTTAGTAAACGAGTTGAAGCTCTGTTGACATCATTCAATAATGTTCAAATAAAGAAGAAAAAAGTTTTACTTGTTGTACATTTTTTTCCTACCACGTTATTGTCTGCAAAGTGAATTTTAACCACATTCACTAAGCTAAAAAAGTCCCCCCCCCCCCCAATCCATGCGTCCGGCCCCTTATCTACATGCAGGGTCCTGGACGCATGGATTCCAATTAATATTCGCTATTGTCTTCCTGATTCTCCTCCTGGCCAATCAGGAAGCAGCTACTAAACACCCGATTGACCAGGGAGTCTCAGGACCTACTTCCTGTTTGGCTGGGAGGAGAAGCCCTGGCCACTTCTTGTTCTGCCTGGAAGAGAAGCCCAAGCTCTCCCCTGTCTCTTTCCTCGCTGCATCTCAGCTCCCAGCTTGGCTCCCATCTGCCTCCTCAAGGTAAAGCCTCCTATCACACTCTCCCGATTGTCTCCCGTGGGGGGGTGTATCACAGCCTCCCTGACTGTCCTCACCGGCTCTTCCCTCGTTGCATCTCGGCTCCCGGCTCAGCTCCCATCTGCCCCTTCCAGGTAAGGCCTCCTATTGTGGCCTCCCGTCCATCTCCCGCGGAGGGGGGGGGTGGCTTGTGGTGATGGCGAGTGAGGGGGGTTTGTTTGCCCCCCCCGAAATATTGAGCACCAGCTGCCAGGCTATTTACTGTTAGTAAATTTAACCCTATTGTGCTTCACCTGTTCTTCATGTCCTGGGAAGAATATGAACTCTCTAGAAAGAACTCTTCTCAGAAATGTAAATGATTTGTAAACATCATCTGAAACAAAGATGATACAGTTAGAATACATTATTGAATAACACTTTGGTTATCTGAAACACTACTGATACAGGGGAACCTGATCCAGATAAGGCGAGAAAATCTCCTACCAATTTCCTAACAAAACAGGATTATTTAGATTGTGGAAAATAAAGTGTAGCGTTAAATAACAAGATCTAAATAATGAATGAATGACCCAAAAGAAAAGATATGGGATATTAATCCCTGAAAACAATAGTGATCTGATATAAACGTGATTATAATATCCTTATAAAGTGGAAATATATACAGAAAAAATTAATAGTCCATATAAATAACACTTGAATGTCCACTGTGTATCAAGACCAAAAAGGTACTTTAAAGGAACGTGAGCTTAAAGTGAGCTAAAAGTTCAAAACATCATGCTGGCATCCCAACGGTGAACACAGACAAATGTTTGAAGTGAGGGGAACCACCACCGATAAGATGAAGGCTTACCAAATAGTTTGAACCCAATAGAACATATGTTCTATGAGTCAAACAGGCTTGTGTTGACAGGCAACAAACCGGCTGAAGGCTTGAAAAAGCATCAATGACTGGGCCAAAAACATCAGACTATCCCTGGAATGGCGATCTACATAGGAAATTGTTAGGTGGGAGACGATGATCAGGTTAGTGGGCACTTGAGCTTATTTTCTGTTAATGCACCTAGGCCCAAGGGTACGATGAACCTCTCTCCAATGCTCCGAGTGTCATTTCTCTCTGGTGCTTCATTCCTCTGTTACCAGCATGAGTAATAAAGATGATACAGTTAGAATACATTATTGAATAACACTTTGATTATCTCAGACAATACTGATACAGGGGAACTTGATCCAGATAAGGCCACAAAATCTCCTACCAAATTCCTAACATAACTGGATTATTTCGATTGGATTCATTCTTTCATTTCATTAAAAATTATGCTTCTGGTTTATCACATATGTAAGAAAGCAAATCATACCTTTCTTGAAAGTCTGTGCCAGTTTACAAGCCAATACAACCAGGGCAGGACGTGCGTAAATATTAACTAGTTCGTTTCTGTAGGAAGCACCCATCAGAAATGTGACTGCTCGTTTGTTCACCAAGTCTTCAGTCATGTCATGATCATTATGTTCAAACAAAACTACCTGATCATCCACAAGGCTAATAAAGTTTGAATGTAGGTGTAGACTGGACCGAACCACTTCATCAACAGGTATGTTACCTGTAATACAAAAAAATCTATAACATAATGTAGAGATCCCAACTTAAATGTTAGCTTGCATATGAGGTCATAGAATAAAATGCAGAAATAATACAAATAAGAAATAATATTAAGGTATTGTTTTTTAATGTGCTACAGATGTGCAAGTACTAAAAGTAAAAGTTATATTAAAGTCAGCTATATAGTGATTTGCAAAACAGCAGAATGTAGATAAAACGGGTCAATTTTTTGTTGTTGGATAGTCCTTGTGTACATTGGCCAACTATGTCAATCTAAAAGCAAACAATAAAAAAAAAATAGGATTTTTGTACTCACCGTAAAATCCATTTCATGGATTTCATGGACGGACACAGCAGCCTTTGACCTTAGGGTTATATCTGCTTCCTTCCAGGAGAGTTAGGCAGAAAAAAAGCACTTTAAAGTGGGAGTTCACCCGAATAACAAGTTTTAACATTAGATTGAGGCTCATTTTGTCAAGGGGAATCGGGTGTTTTTTTTAAAATCGAAGCAGCACTTACCGTTTTAGAGATAGATCTTCTCCGCCGCTTCCGGGTACGGTCTTCCGGACTGGGCGTTCCTATTTAATTGACACACTTCCGATGGTCGCATACATCGCGTCACGAGTAGCCGAAAGAAGCCAACGTCGGTGCGGCTCTATACGGCGCCTGCGCACCGACGTTCGGCTACTTTCGGAAAATCGTGACGCGATGTATGCGACCGTCGGAAGCCTGTCGGAAACCTGTCAATCAAATAGGAATGCCCAGTCCCGCAGCCCATACCCGGAAGCGGCGGAGAAGATCTATCTTTAAAACGGTAAGTACTGCTTCGATTAAAAAAAAAAAACACCCGATTCCCCTTGACAAAATGAGCCTCAATCTAATGTTAAAAATTAAGTTTTTGGGTGAACCTCCACTTTAAGTGTTAACAACACTTTCCTCAGTGCAGCTCCTCCCAGGGGGCGTGGTTCCCCGGGTATAACCCACACCCTGCTCTAGCAGCCTCAGTTTGTAACAAGCAGTACAAACAAAAGGAGGGGTGGGTGCTGTGTCCGTCCATGAACTCAGAGAAATGGATTTTACGGTGAGTACAAAAATTCTATTTTCTCTTCCGTTCATGGACGGACACAGCAGCCTTTGACCTTAGGGACGTCCCCAAGCAGTGTCAAAAAATTTGAGGGGTGGGAAAACAACACAGCAAACCAGGTTACACCCCAAACAAAACCGGAGTTACTGAACGGAGGAACTCCAACCTTAAACTGCCGCCTGTAACACCTTGCGGCCGAAGGAGGCATCAGAAGATGCACTCACATCCACCTTGTAAAAGTTTGAAAAAGTATGGACCGACGACCAGGTCTCTGCCTTACACACCTGTAACACAGAGGCTTGATGCCGGAAAGCCCAAGAGGCCCCGATCGCCCTGGTTGAATGCGCTGTAACCCGAAAGGGAGGCGCCCGCCCCTTCAGGGCATAGGCCTGAAGCACAACCTGTCGGATCCACCTAGAAATGGTGGCCGACGAGACTGCCAGGCCTTTTTTAGGACCAGCCACCGACACGAACAGCGAGTCCGACTTCCGGAACGGAGCCGTAGCAGATAAGTACACTCGTAGGGCCCGAACCACATCCAGAGAATGTAAAGTGGCCTCCTTCTGGTTTTTCAGCTGAGGACATAAGGATGGAAGAACAATGTCCTCATTAATGTGAAAAGTCGAAATGACCTTTGGGAGAAAAGACGGCTGCGGCCGCAGCACCACCTTATCCTTATGGATGACCTAGTAGGGAGCCTTGCAAGACAAGGCCGTCAGTTCAGACACTCGTCTGATCGAGGTAATTGCTACCAGAAAAAACACCTTTTGTGACAGAGTCAACAAAGGAATCTTCCGAATGTCCTCAAAGGGAGCATCCTGAAGCACCGAAAGGACTAAATTCAAGTCCCATGGGGGTAGTGGGTGGCGCACCAGAGGGGCCACGTGCCGGACCCCCTGTACAAACGTACGCACCAAGGAGTGCGACGCCAAGGGTTGCTGAAAGTAGACAGCCAGAGCCGAAATCTGACTCTTAACCGTACTTAGGGCGAGAGCCTGATCCACTCCCCGCTGTAAAAACAGCAGAATCCTGGACACCACGTATGTACGAGGGTGCCATTTCATCTCCTCACACATAGAGATGTAGGCCTTCCACGTACGATGGTAAATCCTACGTGAGGTAGACTGGTAGAGACCACCAAGCCCCATAGGCCTCGGTCCTTCAGCCCCTGGCTCTCAACAGCCACGCCGTTAAAGCCAGCGACTGTAAAGCAGGGTGGAAGATCGAACCCTGCGACAGAAGATCTTCTTTCAGGGGTAGACGCCAGGGGGCGTCTGTCACCAGACGCACCAGGACCGGCGCGGCCAATCTAGGGCGATCAGGATTGTTGGAATCCCTTCGGCTTCCACTCTGCGCAGCAGGCGAGGAAGAAGCTTCAGAGGAGGGAAGGAGTAAATTAGGCGATAGCGACCCCAAGGTGCCACCAACGCGTCTGACGCGTCCGCCCATGAGTCCCTTGACCTGGCCACAAACCATGGCACCTTCCGATTGAGACGGTACGCTAGAAGGTCCATGTCTGGAGTGCCCCACTTTTGGCACAGACTCTGAAACACCTCCGGGTGAAGTGACCACTCTCCTTGATCCAGTGTTTGGCGACTTAGGAAGTCGGCTTGCCAATTCTGTACTCCCGGAATGTACACGGCCAACAGAGCCGGAACAGACCTTTCGGCCCACCGAAGGATGTGCGCGACCTCCTTTGCTGCAGCTGAACTCTGTGTGCCACCCTGATGATTGATGTATGCCACAGCCATGGCGTTGTCCGACTGGATCCTGACCGGTCGGCCCTGCAGATCCAGGGACCACCTGGCAAGGCACAGCTTCATTGCTTGGAGCTCCAGTATATTGATTGGCAGGCGGGACTCCTCCTGAGTCCAGCGCCCCAAACGCCCCCCCAACCGGAGAGGCTGGCATCCGTCGTGACCACGGTCCAGTGGCACGGCAGAAACGACTTCCCGGTCCGAAGCACCGGAGACGTCAGCCACCACACCAGGCAAGACTTGACCAGTTGACTCAACTGAATCTGGTAATCCAGAGATGACGGGATCTTGTCCCAACGTGACAGAATTTCCTTCTGTAGCACCCTGGTGTGGAATTGGGAATACAGAACCACCTCGAAAGAGGCCACCATCAGACCCAGAACCCTCATGCAGAATCGCAGAGATGACCACTTCTGGGTCGACAACTGCTGCACTGCAGATTGCAGAGTCTATAGTTTCTCCGTTGGGAGAAAAACTCTCCCCTCCACGGAATCCAGGACTAGATCCAGGTATTCCAGTCTCTGAGACGGAACCAACACTGACTTCTGGATATTCAGAAGCCAGTCGAACTCTTGGAGAGTCTGACACGTGATAGACAAGTCCTCTTCTAATTCTGAGCCTGAAGAAGCTCGCAGGAGAAGGTCATCCAGATATCCCACGATAGCGATCCCCCGCTGTCTCAGCAGGGCCAGTATCTTGGTGAAAACCTGTGTGCCAATGCTAAGCCGAACGGGAGGGCCACAAATTGAAATTGGTCCTCCCCGACCGCAAAACGCAGAAACCTTTGGTGCTTTGTGCATATGGGAACATGTAGGCATGCGTCCATGATGTCCAAGGATGCCAGGAAGTCGCTCTGATGGAGCGCTGCTATTACCGAGTGAATCGACTCCACCCTGAATTTTTGCACCTTGACAAAACAATTGAGGGCCTTGAGGTCCAGGATTGGACGGACCCCTTCCTTCTTGGGGACCACGAACAGATTGGAGTAAAACCCCTGAAACCGTTCCAACGAGGGAACTGGTACAATCACTCCCCTGTCCAGTAGATCCTGGACAGCCCCTGACAGAGCCTGCCGGCGAGCCGGAGGAAGCTGGAGGTTGGAAGGAAAAAATCTGTATGGTGAACAAGAGAGAAACTCTATCTTGTACCCCGAGGAAACTACTTCGCAAACCCAACGGTCGGAGAGAAGAGACCTCCACCGAGCCGTGAATTCGCGAAGCCGGCCCCCCACCCGAGACACGGGCGGGGGCAGACCTTCATGCGGAAGCAGGCTTGTCCGCAGGCTTGTTAGGCTTGCGGAACCAGGGACACTTCTGCCCTGTAGCGGGCGCCTTAGCACCTTGCGAATTCTTTCCCGCCGCACGAAAAAAACGCTTGGGGGTAGTAAAAGAGGGCCCTTGCCTACGGCGAGGCTCTTTGCCCTTCCCAGACTGCGGGAGCAGTGTGCTCTTACCACCTGTGGCATCCTTGATGATGTCATCCAGGGATGCCCCAAAAAGTCGTAGACCCTTAAAGGTCAAATCCACAAAGGCCATCTTTGAGGACCGGTCCGCCGACCAGCATTTCAGCCACACAAGGCGGCGCAGTACCACCGCATAGGCGGAGGCTCTGGAAACCAAGGGAAGCGCATCCAGGGCCGACACAGACAAATTTTAGACCCTGAACCAAATGTTCATGCAGGTCTCGGAAGCATCCTGCTCCTCCAGCTTCTGCAGCAACAACTATGCTTGTTCAGTCAGTGTCTGTGACACAAGAGACCCGGCCACAACCGGTCTCACAGCTGAACCCACCACTGTGAACATAGAGCGGGCCACAGCCTCCACTCTATCAGTGGGGTCCGTGAAAGCGGGAGCCCCTTCCACAGGCAATGTGGTGGCTTTACTCAGTCTGGACACGGGAGTGTCCACTGATAGAGGAGAGACCCACTTGTTCAAAAAGTCCTCCTCAAAGGGATAACGGACCGCAAAGTTTTTTAGGAGCAGCAAGAAACTTTCTGTGGCGTGTCCAATCCATACATAGCAATTGCTCCAAACATGGAATACAGGGAAATACTCTTGCGGTGCTGGGCGGTTTTGCGGGACCGGCACATCCGGTGCCCCCGCCATCCTCAAGTTTATGAGTATCACCGCAGAAATAAGACACCAACAAATCCCCCATCATGTACTGACCCTGGTAGAGTCATCCTCACAGTCCGTGTGGGTTAAGCCTGCATCAACTGACATAACAGAACCAGATCTGTGTCAGAGACATCCCCAGAAGCAAGCTCAGGGAGGGGGCGCTTTTGTACCCCCCTTCTGGGCACTAGCTGCTCCAAACCTGGCGAGAAAGGCCACAAGGACAGCCGACATTGCCTCAACAGATGCGGCAGGGGCAGGGGGATTAAAGTATAAATCAGGCATTGCTAAGGCGGAAACAGTTTCATGTTGCCCCACCGCTGTGTACTGCAAGGCAGAACACCCCACCGGTCACCTCCCGGCTGTAAAAATAGAAGGTGAAACCTCCCAGGGACTCACCACTCCACCCGGTTGCAGAGAGAGCTGAAAGCCAGAGGTGTGCTCTGATGTGCTGGCTGTGCTGCGTCTGTCACCTCCGGGAAGATTTGCGGCGTTTAGCAGCACTAAAACTGACACAAGAGGCCAAGACATTTCCAAGATGGCCGCCGTCTGAGGTAAAAATCACCAGCGGGCTACAGGAAAATGGCCGCCGAGCTATGTAAACCGTGGCCACGGCAAAATGGCGGCCATGGCGCAGTTTAAATTCCTCAGTGACGCACCAAACACCTCACACTACACAGCAGCACACAGTAGCACCCCCCAGAGTAAAAACACAGCCCCCGCTATACACACAGGCCCCGGTGGTAATAAAGAGACCCCAGAAGGCCCCTTCTCACAGCCGCTACCCAAAATGGGGAAGGAGGGAGAGGAATAAGGGAGAGAGGAAAGCAGGGTGAACCCTCAGTCGACCTCCCAGGGGAAAATTCCAGTCAAACCACCTTACCTGAGCAACGGGCCACTACTTACCCGCCCTGCAACCACCGCCTGTCGGTATCCCAGACTGAACCAACGTCCACTAACGGCATGGCTGTCGGCCAGACACACTGTGACAAAGCCATAGAGACCGGTCATATGTGTGCCCTGGAACAAGAAGTTCCCCCGGCCGCCCCTGGAGCAATGGGGCCTGTCGTGGACGACCCAAAGCTGAGCTGAGGGCCAGCACACGCTCGATGGCCGAACATGGGGGGACTACAAGAGTCAAGACCCAGCCTGTCACCCAGTCGGCTGTTGATAGAAGATCCCAGGATCCAAAAATGCAGGAACAAAACAATAAAAAGTGAAAAAATCGCAAAAAAATCTCCAGAGTACAGGACTCCAGAGTGCCTGTCCTCTCCTGACGTTAGGCAGAGAAAAACTGAGGCTGCTAGAGCAGGGTGTGGGTTATACCCGGGGAACCACGCCCCTTGGGAGGAGCTGCACTGAGGAAAGTGTTGTTAACACTTAAAGTGCTTTTTTTCTGCCTAACTCTCCTGGAAGGCTGCTGTGTCCGTCCATGAACGGAAGAGAAACACATATATACTGTAGCTATCCCCATAGAATATTAAGCTATTGGGTGACTGCATTGGGTTCCTACGGTAGTTTGGCATGCTCTTGCATACCAAACTAAAAAAAAAAAAAATTCTCGTTGGAAGCTTCAGGGCTGTCTTTATACTTGGTCAACCAGGGAACATGTTCATTTGTCAGAACATCTTACCTGTATGCTTGTTTCAGGACATACTGTAGAAGGGAATGTTTGCTGTAATGTCTAATAGTTTTGAAAAGGGAATTCGTAGTGTCTTGCATATATTACTTTCCTTCTTCTTTAACCGCTTGCTGACCAGCCGCCGCAGTTTGGCTGCGCGAGATCATGTAATATTACGTCATCTCGCGAATCAGCCAATAGGGGCGCGTGCGCGCCCCCAGTCCCGACGTGTGTGGCCGGTGGGCGCGATCACCGCCGGTCACCCGCGATCGCTTGTTACAGAGCGAGAACCGGGAGCTGTGTGTGTAAACACACAGCTCCCGGTCCTGTCAGGGGGAGAAATGCCTGATTGTCTGTTCATAAATTGTATGAACAGCGATCTGTCATTTCCCCTAGTCAGTCCACCCCCCACCCCCTTCAGTTAGAACACACTCAGGGAACATAATTAACCCCTTCCTTGCCCCCTAGTGTTAACCCCTTACCTGCCAGTGGCATTTTTATAGTAATCAATGCATTTTTATAGCACCGATCGCTATAAAAATGCCAATGGTCCCAAAAATGTGTCAAAAGTGTCTGAAGTGTCCGCCATAAGGTCACAGTACCGATAGAAATCGATGATCGCCGCCATTATTAGTAAAAAATATTAATAAAAATGCCATAAAACTATGCCCTATTTTGTAGACGCTATGGGCCAGATTCACATAGAGATACGACGGTGTATCTCCTGATACACCGTCGTATCTCAGACTTGCATCGGTCGTATCTATGCGACTGATTCATAGAATCAGTTACGCATAGATATGCCTAAGATCCAACAGGTGTAACTGTGTTACACCGTCGGATCTTAACTGCATTTTTAAAATGGCCGCTGGGGGCGTTCTTGCTGATTTACGTTGAGAATATGTAAATCAGCTAGATATACGCCAATTCACGAACGTACGCGGGCCCGACGCAGTCACTTTACGCCGTTTACGTAAGGGTTTTCCCGGCGTATAGTTACCCCTGCTTCTATGAGGCGCAGCCAATGTTAAGTATGGCCGTCGTTCCCGCGTCGAATTTTGACATTTTACGTCGTTTGCGTACGTCGATTCACAAACCCGCTGGACGCAAGTTACGATCACGCCGAAACCAATGACGTCCTAGCGACGTCATTGGCAGCAATGCACGTCGGGAAAATATCCGGACGGCACATGCGCTATTCGATCGGCGCGGGGACACGCCTGATTTGAATAGTTCACTCCCCCTAGCCGCGGAATTTTAATTCCGCTGGGGGATTTACGATACGCCGCCGCAAGTTTTGAGCTAAGTGTTTTGTGAATTACCCACTTGCCTCAAATACTTGCGGCGGCGGATCTTAAATCATCTATGTGAATCTGGCCCAATAACTTCTGCGCAAACCAATCAATAAACACTTATTGCGATTTTTTTTTAATGAAAAATATGTAGAAGAATACGTATCGGCCTAAACTGAGGAAAAAACATTTTTTATATATATTTTTGGGGATATTTATTAAAGCAAAAATTAAAAAATATTCTTTTTTTTTCAAAATTGGCGCTCTATTTTTGTTTATAGCGCAAAAAATAAAAAACGCAGAGGTGATCAAATACCACCAAAAGAAAGCTCTAATTTTGGGAAAAAAAGGACGCCAATTTTGTTTGAAAGATACCTCGCACGACCGTGCAATTGTCAGTTAAAGTGATGCAGTGCCGAAACGCAAAAAGGGGCCCGGTCATTGAGCAGCAATATGGTCAGGGGCTGAAGTGGTTAAATAAAATAAATATTTTTTAAGCCGGTAAATGTGAAACTTTGCATATTGATATTCTGTGTTCTCATGAGCGGGTAGAGTTTAGACACAGAATGTCAACAATGTTTCGTCTCTATTGGCAGCTTAGTAAATGCACTGACAGCAAAGCTTAATGTCAGATATAGGGATAAGGTTTGTGTTCACTGCTGCAATGGGTTTGAGGTATATCCTGTTGGTTCAAGATGTTTGGTCCTGGCTAATTTATGTGCAGATTCACCTGGGAGAATTATTATTATACAGGATTTATATAGCGCCCACAGTTTGCGCAGAACATAACCTTAGGGCAGACAGTAAAGTAGAGTCATAGGGCCCTGCACGTTAGAGCTTACAATCTAAAGCCTGGTACACAATACAGTTTTTTTTTCGTGCAACCCAAAAAGGACTGACAGTACCAGTCGGGAACCACTGTACTAACCAATGCGAGGTTAGTACAGCGTTCATCCCCCTGCTGAGCTGTTGTGTTCTGACAGGATGACAGCCCCAGGACACACCCCCCCCCCCCGCCAGAATACACCGATCAGCGTTCTCTGCCATTGTCTGTGAGCGCTGATTGAGAGTTCAGTTGGCTGCTGGTTTTCCAGCATGCACATTTGACATACACCTGGGCAGAATGTCAGCTGGTATAGGCCTCTCTGAAGACAAACGTTTTCAGGGATTGCCTAAAAGTGAAGAGAGTTGGAGATAGTTGGACAGATTGGGGTAGGGAATTCCAAAGGATGGGAGAGGCTCAGGAGAAGTCCTGGAGGAGAGTATGGGAGGAGGCGATGAGGGAGCAAGAGAGCAGGTCTTGGGAGGATTTAATTTGTTGGGTGAGTGGCAGCCAATGGAGGGATTGGCAGAGAGGGGTAGCAGACGCTGAGCAGTTTGTAAGGAGGATGAGTCGGGGAGCAGCATTTATGATGGACTGAAGGGGGGATAACCTATTTAAAGATAATAAAAAATAGAAAAACTGCGCTTGGAGACTGTTAAGCTGCCAACACTTCACTAGAGTAATTTGTCATTTGTTTTCACATACCTTGGGAAACCCAGGTCTATATACACATATATTTTTTTCAGGATTTGTTCCACCATTATGTGTGCCACATTATTGTTTCTACTATTTAAAGGTAAGCCATTGAGGAGGGACAGGTTGGATGAGAGCCAGCGAAGAGCACAGTCACAGAGACCAAAGGAGAAAAGTTTTTTGAGGAGGAGGGGATAGTCAACTGTATCAAAACCAGCCAAAAGGTCCAGAAGTATGAGTACAGAATAGTGTTCATTGCTTCTTGCTATTAGTAAGTAATTTGTAAGTTTTAAAAGGACAGTTACTGTGGAGTGTTGAGGGCGGAATCCAGACTGAAGGGGATCAAGAAGGTTATTCTTAATGAGGTGGTCAATTATTTATAAACTATAATCCACTGCATAACCTTTGAACTGTGACCAGCATACCTAGAAGAGTCAATAAGGGGGGGGGGGTATTGGATAAAGTAGCCCCTTCACTATAAAAGAGAAAAGAAGCACAGGACAGCCTTAAAGTGATTGTAAAGCGGATGTCTCGGCTCCTCTCCGCATAAGCTAACCCCCCTGGGAACCGCTCTCCCAAGGGGGTTACCTTGCGGGCGCGCTCCCAAGTCCTGTATCCGACGTCCATAGCTGCCGACTACAGGACCTGGCCCCAGCCCTTGCGTTATTGGAGTTAATTGACAGCAGTGCGAGCCAATGGCTGCGCTGCTATAAATCTATCCAATGAAGAGCCGAGAAGACCGGGCCGACATCAAGCGCGTTCTCGATGCAGGACTTTTGAGGGCTCAGGTAAGTAAACCGGGGGGCTGGGGTGTCTGCAATCGCTGAATGTTTTTTCACCTTAATGCATAGGATGCATTAACCACTTGAGACCCGCCCTTTTGACAAAAGACGTCAACAGCGCGGCTCTCAGGTGCCAACTGGACGTCTTTGGACGTCTTTTTAAAAGCATTACCCGCGCGTGCCTCTGGGGGGCGCACAGCGGGTAAACACTGTCCCGGCGCTTCGCTGGGAAGACGATGCGTGTACCTGGCGGCCGCGATGTCCGCCGGGTACACGCGATCGTCGGTAAGACAGCAGGGACGTGGAGCTCTGTGTGTAAACACAGAGCTCCACGTGCTGTCAGAGGAGAGGAGACCGATCTGTGTCACTTGTACATAGGGACACAGCATCGGTCACCTCCCCCAGTCACCCCCCTCCCCCCACACAGTTAGAACACACCCAGGCTACACATTTAACCCCTTCCTCACCCCCTAGTGTTAACTCCTTCCCTGCCAGTCACATTTATACAGTAATTAGTGCATTTTTATAGCACTGATCGCTGTATAAATGTGAATGGTCCCAAATTTGTGTCGAAAGTGTCCGATACATCCGTCGCAATATCGCAGTCCCAATAAAAATCGCAGATCGCCGCCATTACTAGTAAAAAAAAAAATTATAAAAAAAATCATAATTCTGTTCCCCATTTTGTAGGCGCTATAACTTTTGCGCAAACCAGTCGCTTATTGCGATTTTTTTTTTCTTTACAAAAATACGTCGAAAAATACGTATCGGCCTTAACTGAGAAAAAAAATAGTTTTATATTTATTATAGCAACAAGTAAAAAAAATATATATTTTTTTTGCAATTGTCGCTCTTTTTTTGTTTAAAGCGCAAAAAATAGGTGATGGTGATCAAATACCACCAAAATAAAGCTCTATTTGTGGGGAAAAAAAGGACGTCAATTTTGTTTGGGAGCCACATCGCACGACCACGCAAATGTCAGTTAAAGCGACGCAGTGCCGGAAGCTGAAATTTCGCCTGGGAACGAAGGGGGTTTATGTGCCCAGTAAGCAAGTGGTTAAGGTTAAAAAACATGAACCTTTACAACCCCTTTAATTTCAGTGTATTGAAACCTGCTATAGGAAAATTATAGAGAAGCTTACAAACGACATAGGGAGAGACTAGGGTCAGTCAGGAAACAGAAATAATGGGCCAGATTCACATAGAAGAGCGGCGGTGTAACGTATCGTAGATCATAGATACGTTACACCGCTGCAATTTTTCATCGCAAGTGCCTGATTCACCAAGCACTTGCGATGAAAACCTAAGCTGGCGGGCCAATTCAAATGGGCGTGTGCCATTTAAATTAGGCGCGCTCCCGCGCCGGACCTACCGCGCATGCTCCGTTTCCGAACTACCGCCGTGCTTTGCGCGAAGTGACGTCATTTTTTCGAACGGCGACGCGCGTAGCATAATTCCGTATTCCCGGACGGCTTACCCAAACGACGTTATTTTTTAAATTTCGACGCGGGAACGACGGCCATACTTTATACAGCAATACGATTGCTGTGTAAAGTTAAGGCACCAAAAAAAACGACTAACTTTGCGACGGGAAACTAGACTAGAGGCGACGTAGCGAACGCGAAAAACCGTCGGGAATCGCCGTAACTCCTAATTTGCATGCCCGACGTTGGTTTACGACGCAAACTTCCCCCAGCGGCGGCCGCGGTATTGCATCTTAAGATCCGACAGTGTAAAACAATTACACCTGTCGGATTTTATGGCTATCTATGCGTAACTGATTCTATGAATCAGTCGCATAGATAGAACAACAGATACGACGGCGTATCAGGAGAAACACCGTCGTATCTGCTCTGTGAATCTGGCCCTTAATTCTTATTCCTATCTCTTTGGGCAATCATCCCCTTTGTTGCTCTCTTTCTTTCTTATTTTGTTTTATGGATTATTTGAGGTAAACAGTTACTTTTGGTTGGTTGCCCCATCCATAACACACCTTTTTTTTTTTTTTTTTTTTTTGCTGCAAGGCTTACTTTTTACAAGATATGAGCTTTTGTTTCAGAGAGATTGTATTTTGGGGTTTTCATACACTTTTTTATTTTATTTTTCTAGTTACTGCTGTATCCTCTGTAGTATCCTTACTCTTGAATGAAAGCCACAGCCTGTGTTCTTTTAGCCAGATTCAGAGAGACTTAGGCTGGCGTATCAGTAGATACGCCAGCCTAAGTCTGAATGTGCGCCCGCGCTAATTTAAGCGTATTCTGGTAACCAGATACGCTTAAATTAGGCTCAGATACGAGCGGCGTAAGTGTCTTACACCCTCGTATCCTAAAGTGTAATTTTTAGGCTGACCGCTAGGTGGCGCTTCCATTGCGGTCAGCGTAGAATATGTAAATCACTACTTACGCCTATTCACGAACATACGCCCAGCCGCCGCAGTACAGATACGCCGTTTACGTAACGCATTATCAGGCCTATAGTTATTCCATCAAATAGCTGGAATAGTAATGTTAAAGTATGGCCGCCGTTCCCGCTTCGAAATTCTAAAATTTTACGTTGTTTGTGTAAGTCGTCTGTGAATAGGGATTTACGCCGTGTACATCCACGTCGAAATCAATAGGCCCGTGCGGCGGACTTGGCCGCAATGCACACTGGGAAATGTAGGCGCACGGCGCATGCGCAGTTCCAAAAAAACGTCAATCATGTCGGGTCAAGCCTAATTATCATAAAACACGCCCCCTCAGCCTAATTTGAATTAGGCGCCCTTACGCCCGCCCGTAATCATGTACTTGCCTCGCTAACTTACGGCGGCGTAGCCTAAATGCCATAAGCTACGCCGCCGCAAGTACATCCTGAATCTAGCTATTTGTCTCTAGTAAATTTGGGCCTGGCCAAATAGAGTGAAAAAGAAATATAGGAAGTGTGAGCTTTGCAGCCAAATTTAAAGAACTGAGCCTGGTAGACTCGGTCAGCGGTTTGTATGGCTGTATTTTCAAAGAAAAGGTGGGGGGGGGGGGGGTTGCTTTTGCCCTGATTATGGATAAGGTCTCTCAGGTTGCCTGAACTGGGATATATAAGGGACTGTGAGTCCGGGTAAAAACTGGTGTGGAAGAGGGAGCGTCTGTAGAAGGAAATTTGTTTTAGCAGAAGAAAGACCCTAAGAAGGTGACTATTGTGTTCTGTTGTGAAATTTGAAAAAGCTGAGCTATACAGTAAAGATTATATACTCTGGCAAGTAGCATCTGGGTGTGATGCGTCTGTAGCGCCCACCCCAAATCTAGGGGGTGCTATTTCATATTTAAGGGAAGTCTGGACCTATATACTTGGGCTCAGATCTGTTCGATTAACATAAATTTGCCTCTGTTCTGGCTGTGGTACTACTTGGTAGTTTCCCTTGTTGCCTGCAGGTGGTGTTGCCAACTTGGCCTTATGTTGGAACGCAGGTGTACCAGGGTGTGTTGGGTGTCCCTTCTCGGCAGCAGTGCAGTGGGAGTGGTGACCCCGCTGTGCATGCTGGGGAGGCGTACTTAAGGGGCAGATGGCATTTTTTGTGGTCCTTCGCCTCATGGCCCTCCTGGCACGAGGTGCGTGTGTACTCAACTTCGGAGCCACTTTGGCCCGGAGTTGTTTCGCTGTTTAGTAGGCCCAGCTGTGCTGGCTGGGGCCTACGATCCTAGGAGGGGATCCCAAGCTGTCTGTCCACAAGGGAGGAAGCTGTCTTAATGAGGGAGACCGGGGGAGGACCTGCCCTGGAGGAGACCGGCAAAGTGCTGACATCTCGGGTGAGGCCTGGTGACCTAATTAAGGAGAGATCCACTATATTGAAAGCCCTGCAGTATGCCGGTTCCGGCTTAAAGGTTTTTCTACTGCATGGCTGGAGGTTCGGGACTTTAAAATCCTGTGGCAGAGGATTCCTGGACGCATCCAAGCTCATTCAAAGGTCTGTGGCAGAGACCAAGTTCATTCCAAAAGGTCTGTGGCAGAGACCGTCTGGACATTAGTTTGTGCATCATCCCGGCTGCTAGGCCAAGTGAGAGGGGACTATACGGGTGAGCAATACCCACTAAATAGCTGAGAGTGAATACTGATTGATTCTGTACCGTGTGCCTGAACCTTCCCCTGCTCTTCTCCTCCTTTCTACTTTCTCTACTTCAAGTTATCCTGCAGTAAAGAAAATAAAACCTAACTGTTGAAGGTTTTACATCTGTCTGGACATTGCATTTATTATGGACTTTCCCACCCTGCCAACAAAGCTACAGAGGTAATGTGCAAACCCAAAATTTAACCAGCAGCTCCTTTGGGGATAGTGCTACACGTCAATCATTGGGGAAATATTTGGGCTGAAGATGCAATGGACATCCTTCCAGGAAATGATGATATATCCCATGGCCTGGGACTGGGTCTGGAGTGGTTTCTGGTGGTGGGTGCTTTTTTACAAACTCACAGAGAGTCTGTGAATGACTAGGGACAATTGATCCATGTGCTGACCTAGGAAACAAAACCAAATCGGTCACAGTGAATTGGCCTGGGGAAGAGAAGCCTAACCTATATGTAGGGTAGCTGTTGTCACCTGGGAAAAGTTTGCGTTCCCAGAGTCAAGAACAACCTGCCAGGCTCAATGCACAAGGGAACTGTTTGACTCCCTAGTATGGTAAGGTTCCAAAATATATGTTGGACACTTAGTACCCAGCAGGGAAGGAAAGGGATGGGGGTGCTTATAAGTTTGTTCAATTGGCCCTGTGTTGACTAGTGTACGCCTAAGGCCTAGTACACACGAGAGGATTATCCGCTGGAAACGGTCCTCCGGACCGTTCCCGCGGATAAATCCTCTGGCGGATTTTGATCTGATGGTTGTACTAACCATCAGATCGAAATCCGCGCGGAATCCATCCGCAGTGACGTGTCGCGCCGTCGCCGCGATGATGACGCAGCGACGTGCGCAACGCTGGAAGGTAAAGACTTCCCACGCATGCGTCGAATCATTACGACGCATGCGAGGGCGGGGATCAGACGGATTGATCCGGTGAGTCTGTACAGACCACCGGATCAATCCGCTGGACAGGATTCCAGCGGATAGATTTCTTAGCATGCTAAGAAATTTTTATCCGCTGGAAATCCATCGGCCCGAAAAATATCCGCGGATAAATATCCGCTGGGCCGTACACACCACAGGATCTATCCGCTGGAACTGATCCGCGGATAAATACCAGGGGATAGATCCTCTCGTGTGTACGAGACCTAAGATATAGAATATGTAAATTTTTCAAGATTTAAATTGAGTTGCAGAAAGCTACTTCCAGGGTAATAGAGGATAACAGGAATGACAGGGAGGCCCACATAGCACACAGTTGGGAGCAAAATAATGTGACTTTAATCACAAAAAACACCAGTTATCTACCTCAGCCTTATCATTGTAAATTAGTAATCAATTGTAAAATATCAGATGTGCTAACAATGTAAATACATACCAGGCCATTCTAGCATTCCTCCGAAGGCCTCTGTTAAATTCTTTAGCCACAGTGTTTTTTCAACCAATATGCTGAAGTTCAAAGCTGGTAAATTCTGCAACAAAATGGTTGCTATCAAGGTTCCTGGACTGAGGACCATGTTGGCTATTTGGTGAAGCTCTACTTTATAGGCTACATCAGTGATAAACTTTTGAATGTCTTCTGATGGTTGATGTGATAAATGCCTAAATCATACAAGAGTCACAAAAAAAAGAAAATAATAATCTCTGTGTGAACAGTTAAAGAACGTTTTCACAGGTATACCTTTATTTTGACTATAAGAAAAACAAAGATGTGTTTAAGAATATGGGGCCAGATTCACAAAAGAGATACGACGGCGTATCTCCTGATACGCCGTTGTATCTCTGAGAGTATCTATGCGGCTGATTCATAGAATCAGTTACGCATAGATAGCCCTAAGATCCGACAGGTGTAATTGACTTACACCGTCGGATCTTAGGATGCAATACTTCAGCCGCCGCTGGGTGTAGTTTGCGTCGTTTTCCTGCATCGGGTATGCAAATTAGCTTTTACGGCGATCCACGAAGGTACGCGCGTTCGTTACGTCGTCGCTAGTTGGTTTTTCCCGTCGCAAAGTTAGTCATGCTTTTTCATGGCTTAACTTTAGAACAGCCATGTTAAAGTATGGCCGTCGTTCCCGCGTCGAATTTCAAATTTTTATTTTTTTTGCTTAAGACGTCCGGGAATACGAAAGTACGTTACGCACGTTGCCATTCAAAAAACACTTCGGGGCGCCGTAATTTCACGCAATGCACGTCGGGAAATTTCCTAACGGAGCATGCGCAGAACGTTCGGCGCGGGAACGCGCCTAATTTAAATGGTACACGCCCCATTTGAATTAGACAGGCTTGCGCCGGACGTCTTTACGTTACTCCGCCGCAAGTTTACACACAAGTGCTTTGTGAATCAAGCACTTACGAGGAAAACTTGCGGCGGTGTAACTTAAAGACGCTACGTTACGCCGCCGCAGTTCTTTGAGAATCTGGCCCACGGTGAGCACAACTGGTTCTGTAATGACCTATACATTTTAAATAGACTTATACATACATTGCCTTAGAGTTAGACTAAGTGATCCAGTGAACTAAGAATGCAATGAGCCGAATGGCTGAGTATACATGAATTTACTTTGCACCATGCAGATTACATTGCTTCTTCATATTGACTATGGGCCAGATTCACGTAGGTCGCCACATCTTTGAGGCGGCGTGCGTATCCTATTTACGCTACGCCGCCTTAAGTCAGAGAGGCAAGTGCTGTATTCTCAAAGCACTTGCCTCCTAAGTTACGGGGGCGTAGCAAAAATGGGGCCGGCGTAAGCGCGTGTAATTCAAATGAGGATGAGGGGGGCGTGTTTTATTTAAATGAATGGTGACCCGACGTGATTGACGTTTTTTACGAAAGGGCGCATGCGCCGTCCGTGTACATATCCCAGTGTGCATTGCGGCAAAGTACGCCGCAAGGACGTATTGGTTTCGACGTGAACGTAAATTACATCCAGCCCCATTCACAGACGACTTACGCAAACGACGTAAAATTGAAAAATTTCGACGCGGGAACGACGACCATACTTAACATTGGCTATGCCACCTAGGGGGCAGCTTTATCTTTACGCCGGATACCTCTTGTGGAAACGGCGTATCTTTACTGCGATGGGCAAGCGTACGTTCGTGAATCGGCGTATCTACTCATTTGCATATTATACGCCGAACTCAATGGAAGCGCCACCTAGCGGCCAGCGGAAATATTGCACCATAAGATACGACGGCGCTCAGTTTGAGCATACACTTAAACATACGACGGGCTTAGATTCCGAGTTACGTCGGCGTATCTACTGATACGCTGGCGTAACTCTTTGTGAATCTGGCCCTATGTGTGTCCACCTTATTTAAATAGTACCTGTCTCAAGGTTTTATGTGAAATTTTGAACAGTTTCATAAGTCAAAGCAGTGTTTCTCAACCTTTTTCTAGTAAGGGCACCCTTAAAAAGTTTTTTCAGTCTTGAGGCACCTCAGTCCAAGGCTTGGTTCACATTACGGTGTGTCGCAGAACATGCGCAAAATCATGCTCATTCCTGACCGTGCTGCAGTGCAATTTAAAAAAAAAAGTTTGGGGACTTGTTTCCCTGCATTTTGTGGGTACGGAAATTAATGGATTGCCCTACATGCAGCTACACAGATGTGAACCAAGGGCTTGTTGACATGTCATAGAGGCGGTAAAACCACATGGTTGAGCTGTTTTTACCACCCTCAACTTCTCCACCTTTAGCTGCAGAGGCAGCAGCTGGTGGTGTTCACATACTGTGGCTGCAACTGGAGGTATACCGAGGGTGAATGGGGCTGCACTGCAACTATGGATCATCTGTGTGCATTGCACGGTTGCGGTGTAGTGATGCTGCTTTTACAGGCTTAAAACAGGTGGTAAAGAGGCAACATAATGCCTCTTTACCGCCTTCCAAATGCCTCTGAAAAGCGATCTGTGCATGGATTGCTTTTCAGAGGAGCAGCAGTCCTTGCTGCTATCAAACAAGCCCTACAAAAGCCATTCTGATGGTACAGGAATGTGGGGGGGTGCAGGATTAAAAGTAACATACACACATACATACAGACACATGCTTACACACGCATACACACATGCTTACACGCGCATACACACACACACACGCACACACACACACACACACACAGACAGACACTCACATGTGCAGACACACACACAGACACACACAGACACATGTATAAAGCCATTTTAAAATTAATCTAGCTTCTAGCTCAGTACCTTTCCAGATTCCTCATTCAGCTGGGTACTGCACTCTAGGGGGAAGCAGAGAGCACAGCACACTCCTCTGCACTTTACTTTCACTTTTGAAGCCGACAGAGCTTCTCACAGTTCGGCAGGAGAGCAGGCTCATCTGACTGCCTTCTCTCCACTGACCCCGCGGCACACCTGAGAACCTCTGACAGCACACCAGTGTGCCGCGGCACACTGGTTGAGAAAGGCTGTGTTAAAGGATAAGTTATGCATTTATTATTTTTGGTTGCAGGAGTCTGTAAAGCACCACCGATCAGCAAATGGTGCCATGCAGGTCTCCTGCACACTGTCAGTGTGTCTGCTTGCCCATACATACTGGACAGGTAAGACGATACTCCCTGTCAGGAAGACTCAACAAACTACCACAGTATCATGGTAGTTCATTAATAACTACAAGCCGCTAGCCATTAGCCGCTAAGGATGTAGTTCATTCAGACACACAGAGCTGTTTTCAAACAGTGACAGCTGGTACAGGGAACTTCTCCCCGTACAGCTACCAGAGGGAGGGGGGCAGTGGGCAGCAGTGGGAGCATGTTACATGTTTCACCCTAAAATCAGGTGGAAAATGTAACATGTTCCCAAGTGTAAACTTATCCTTTAAAAATACATGTTATAATACTTTAAGTAGGATCTTTAAATGTACATTCAGACAAACCCATTTTTCTAGCTTAAAATATAGTAGGGGTGCATTAAAATAACTTTCAGATTTCCCTGATATCCAGAGCTCCGTTAGAGGGAATTCTCTCTTTTTATACTATCATGGTGACAACTGTTTGTATGTCAAGATTCCTATTTTTTTAGTTTCAGATACACTAGGAAAGGATTAAAACCCCTTTTCATTCTCTCTTCTATCCAGTACTTCATATAGAGGTTTTCCTTCACTTAAAATGTGATCCCGCACTTCCGTATGAGCGCCACCGCCAGCTCGCCGATCAGCAGATACCAGGTACTCAATGTCTGCCAGCACCTGACAATCATCAGGCAGAGAGACAGAACTGTGATCTGTAGACATGTGCATTTCGTTTCGTTACGAATTCGAATTCGGACAAATTTTTAATTATTCGGAAATTCGTATGCATCCGAATTTCCAAATTACAAAATTAACAAATTTAAACAAATTCGAAAAAACACGAACGAAATTCGAATTCGAATCGAATTTGAAAACAAAATCGAATTTGAAAAAATAGAAATCGATTTTCTAAAAACTACAATAAAATATAATACAAAACAATACAGCAAAAGAATCAAAAATAATAGAATAGAAGTTAATAGAATGTAATAAAATAGAACATGACAGTCTTCCGAAATTCGAATAGTATAAATTTGAATTCTAGAATAGATTGGAAAATAATTAAAATTTATGGAAACTAAAATATAAAAGAATAGAAAAACAATAGAACAGAATAGAATCAATTATAATATATATTATATTTTATTCTATTCTCTTGTTTTTCTTTTCTATTCCATTCTAATCTTTTCTAGTTGAATTCATTTTATACGAAATTCAAATTTCTTATTGAATGAAATCGAATTTGAAGAGAAACGATTATAAAAGATTAGTTTCGAAAAGCAATGTGTCTCTGAATAGAAGCACTAACAGCGCTAAGGTGACTAATTAAACCTGTAATTAACCTTCTGCTAAATTAGTCTCACCGAGTGAGGATGAATGCAATGTGTATGACCACAAAATGAAATAGGTTTAAAATATAAAATCATGTGAACCAAAAGGAATAAAAATGCATAAAGTCCATTCATAGAAAAAACTGTATAAAGTCTCTTAAACCGATGTATTTCATAAAATCCTTGAAACTTCCAATTGTAAAATAATCTTCATACCGGGTCTCCCTTAGGAGTTCTACTCACCAGATGCCTATGGTGTGTTCAGCATTAAGAACTCCTTGCTCATACTGGGATTCCTTTCAATGGATTGCCTTAAAAGTCTCCTCAATCTTCCAAAGATATCTCCTTCCTCCTGTTGTCACCGTATCTCAGTAGGTTTGGTATAGGTCATAAATGAGGGAGTGTTTCATGTAAGGCAAGTGAAAAGACATATAGTGTAATACTGTTTTTTATTGAGAACCATGCCCCATAAAAATATATATATGCTTACAAATGTTGAAGATAAAATACAGCACATCAAACGTAGTGAACTGCAGCTCTCGTCCGCTCTAGGTGCACAGTCAGCTCAGCTCCAGCTGACAGGCTCCCAGTTCAGTGTGAACGCTGTGTGTAGTGGAAGAAGCACGTCGTGTAGCCACGCCCTGACGCGTTTCGTGATTGGCTCACGTCTTCAGAGGGCGTGGCTACACGGCACTGACTCTGATTTTAAATAGGGCAAGTGGGAGTGCCCAAACTCACTCTAACCCAATAGGGAGAGGCATCCTCTCAGCAAAGACAAGTCAGTGGGATAAATAACCTGGTCTTATCCAAGCAAACAGCATCTTAACATTGCATGATGTCGGATGCATTTAACCCGCTCCTTGCCAAATTACTAGTACCAACACTATGTCGGCATAAACACATATCCGTGGCACTACTGCCATCATGGCTATGTGATAAAATGCATGTATAAAAAATAATGATTAAAAATATACATTAAAAATACACAAGGTGCACAATCTTTAGTAATAAACATTACAGTAAAATAAAGCAATGTTTAAAATTATATATACTATATGGAATAGATGCATGCATCTACATATTCTGGCACTAAGAGCAGAGCATGTAAATCTAAACCCATAAGAGACTAAAATAGCGTACTCCGCTAAGCATAAAAACATGTTACTTATATCTCATAAAAACATGTGACCATTAATAATACTAAAATTACCAATAAAATGTGACTAGAAAATGGCTGACTGGGCAAGAATCTAAAAGACAGAGTAAATAAAAGCAAAAGAGCATATATGACTGGGATAACATCATTGTAAATAAAATGAACCAGCATGAGGGAAAATATATGCTTTTTTGTCATATGTGTATATGTCA
The DNA here is from genome assembly GCF_905171775.1 of Rana temporaria. NCBI lineage: Eukaryota > Metazoa > Chordata > Amphibia > Anura > Ranidae > Rana > Rana temporaria. Next base: position 381,418,109 of record NC_053492.1, on the reverse strand, counting down.
GCATGAGAGAAAATATATGCATTATAATACGCTTTATATCCATACTCTACATTGATTAATGATTGCTTATAAAGCATTGTAAATAAATTGAACCAGCATGAGGGAAAATATATGCTTTTTTGTCATATGTGTATATGTCAGCATGAGGGAAAATATATGCAATATAATACGCTTTATATCCATACTCTACATTGATTAATGATTGCTTATAAAGCATTGTAAATAAATTGAACCAGCATGAGGGAAAATATATGCTTTTTTGTCATATGTGTATATGTCAGCATGAGGGAAAATATATGCAATATAATACGCTTTATATCCATACTCTACATTGATTAATGATTGCTTATAAAGCATTGTAAATAAATTGAACCAGCATGAGGGAAAATATATGCTTTTTTGTCATATGTGTATATGTCAGCATGAGGGAAAATATATGCATTATAATACGCTTTATATCCATACTCTACATTGATTAATGATTGCTTATAAAGCATTGTAAATAAATTGAACCAGCATGAGGGAAAATATATGCTTTTTTGTCATATGTGTATATGTCAGCATGAGGGAAAATATATGCAATATAATACGCTTTATATCCATACTCTACATTGATTAATGATTGCTTATAAAGCAATTTAAATCAAGGTCTATGTTCAGGCCGTTCGGGCTGAGAGTGTTGGTACGGAAAATCCACTCCGTCTCGCGTTTGGATATTTCCCTGACTCTATTTGACCCCCTCCAATTGGGGTCTATCTTATCTATACCCCAAAATTTCAGTCCAAGGGGATTTTTATTATGTTTCTTCAAAAAATGTAAAGACACGCTGTGTTCTTCATACCCTATGGAAATATTGTAGATGTGCTCTGACACTCTTTTGGATAGCTTCCTTTTGGTGCGTCCAATGTACATTAGCCCGCATGGGCACTCTAGGGCATAAATAACATGCGTGGATGCACATGTAATGCATTCTTTGATCTCAAAAGTTGTCCCATTAGCCGTTGAGGTAAAAAGTTTAAGATCCCTCAGATGCACTGTTACTTGGCGACAGGCTTTGCACCTCCTACACGCCGTGAAGCCAGGTCTATCCCAAAACATTTTAAGTTTCTTAAGTTATGCCCTAGAGTGCCCATGCGGGCTAATGTACATTGGACGCACCAAAAGGAAGCTATCCAAAAGAGTGTCAGAGCACATCTACAATATTTCCATAGGGTATGAAGAACACAGCGTGTCTTTACATTTTTTGAAGAAACATAATAAAAATCCCCTTGGACTGAAATTTTGGGGTATAGATAAGATAGACCCCAATTGGAGGGGGTCAAATAGAGTCAGGGAAATATCCAAACGCGAGACGGAGTGGATTTTCCGTACCAACACTCTCAGCCCGAACGGCCTGAACATAGACCTTGATTTAAATTGCTTTATAAGCAATCATTAATCAATGTAGAGTATGGATATAAAGCGTATTATATTGCATATATTTTCCCTCATGCTGACATATACACATATGACAAAAAAGCATATATTTTCCCTCATGCTGGTTCAATTTATTTACAATGCTTTATAAGCAATCATTAATCAATGTAGAGTATGGATATAAAGCGTATTATAATGCATATATTTTCCCTCATGCTGACATATACACATATGACAAAAAAGCATATATTTTCCCTCATGTAGAAAAGATTGGGATAATGGCGCTGCAAAATGGGTCACCCTTAGGTGTTCCGAGTTTCTGTGTGTTCACAGGTGTTGGGTAATCTGTTAACAGGAAAGATCCAATCCGATGGACCTCCTTAATAGGAAGCACGATCCTTCAGATACCCTATTTGATGATGGCAATAGTAAAACTTTGTCAGAGAGGATTAGTGTGGGAGTGTCCTATTGTAGGATCTATTATTCAGATGCCTAATGGTCTAAGTTATCCAATAGACAGCTGATTAAAATATATTGTCACTTAGAGATATAAATGTTTCTAGTTGCCAGAAACAAAAATAAAACAAAACAAAGCTGGAATAAATATACACCTTCTATGAGGTAAAAACACCGATCTCAGGGGGCAGGTGATAATCGCAGGTGAATGGTGAGAAGTGCTTTTAAAAAAACAATTCTAATGAGCTAGAATGTGTATATATATATGTATATATTAGATGTCCTCTGTGTTGTGGCGAGGTAACAAAGGGGCACTAACCGCCCTGTATAGTGAATATATAAAATGTGTTCTTATTTTAGGTGTCTACTACCATTAGAAATAATAATATTATATTGCAACATTTAGTAGCAAGGAAAAAAGGGTATCAATACAAATAGTGCAACAAAGTATTGCGAGGAAATTGAGAGTTAGTGCAAGTCCTCACAAAAAAAATATCCAATGTGTAAAAGTTAATAAGTAGAAATATATGAATGATAAAAAAATTCATATATATACAATTATTCTTTGCAACTTCAGTGAAAAAAATAGGAAAAAGTGAAGGATTACTCCAAAGGCTTAGAAGCCAACACAATTATTAAACAAAATAAGACAGTCTTAGGTTAACGTTTCTTCAATCGGGTTAACCCTCAATTAGCTGGTGACTTGAAGTGCCATTAACGTGCTTTGAAATAATAGTGACAGCAGTGCTTCCCCACATGGGTCCCCACTCACCAGATGTCGTCACCCCCCAGGGGGCAAAAAGCGGGTGGTGGTGGTACCTCGATACCTGCAAGATGATGGTTTCCTGTGATCAGTCCTCGAGTGTCTCCTTATTCCAGGGATCACGGGGTGCTTGAAATGGTTTTTCAGATGCTTACGTGGGATCATTCATTAAGTAAAAAATAAAAAGAAGGAACGCATAGTGTAATACGTTTTGATAGTGTTAGGATATACCCAACAAAGTAATTTATTTAAAAAAAGGGAAAACAATTGTTGATCAGTTGGAATAAAATGTCCAAGTGGATCCCTGCGCAAAGGGAGTTCCAACGAGCAATGTATTTAAAAACAAGCACAGAATAAAAAAATTGAATAATTAGAAGAAAAAGAAAAAACAAAGAGCCACAAGTTGCCCTAGCACTCTGCACTCCGCTGTTAGTAGTTGCTTCACTGCTGGGATAGCCAATTTGAAATCCTCCCTTGGCGCCCGTATGTACTAGAGCAGTGATCAGCTGAGGCAGATAGCGTGCTGACAGGCAGTGTGTGAGCGAGTGTATGAGCGTCTGTCTAGGTCACCTGACGCGTTTCGTCATGTGACGTTCTCAAAGGCGATGACAGACTTCATACGTTGAAGGTTCATATAGCTGCTTCAGATGTGTCCCGCCCCCAGATTGTGGGAGGATTAATTTTGATTGGTGTTATCAATCAAGGGAAATAGCATGCCTGGATGTAATTTAACCCCTTGGCCATCTAATATTGGGGACGGGATATACATATGCTGCGGCCGTGAAATACAAGTGAAACAAAAGTTCATTTATGCATTAATCTCTATCCGATAGTATTGCTGTATAATTTTGTCTCAGGAACAAAGCATAGTATATCTAAAAATAGGTCAATGTCAAGACTTAGACGTATCCCCAAATTCTAGTCTTATGTGAAATGTATATGCTATTAGCTGTTGTTCGAAGGGTGAATAAACCTTATATCAGTAAGTTTGGAGTTAGATCTCATAGAACGATACTCCTGGCTAAGTTTAAAATAGGTGTTAATTTACAAAGGAAATATTTATGAAAATATAAGTGAATATAATTAAATCCCAGGACAATCCGATATATGTGAGGTCAAAGGATTCCAAATAGTAAACCTGTATGTAAATGAATTATAAGAATAAATTGGTAAAGACCCTATTATAATTGGTCAAAGGAAAAATGTTTTGCCATTATACTATCTGGGAAAGGATATATGTTAATTAGTATATGATGTTTAAATGGGTTGTATATCTTCAATTTTTATACCCATGTGCGTTTACTATAAAAAGGTCCAAAGAAAATATATTTTAGGACCAATTAGCATGTGCATGAAGCTGTTGTACTAACTAGGAGAGGGTATCTCGTTATGACTAAAGAATGCCAAAAATGGGTTTCCAGGTACAGTATCCGTCTACAAACGCATAAAACCCTAATGTGGCATTTTTATTATTAACCCTCAAAGAAGAAAGTGGTATTAATGTGCTGGGTGAATAATAATTATATAAAATTCAAATTCAAGAACGTCCAATAACAACTCTTAAGAAGGGTGCCTCTGAGGTCCCTCATAGCCAGGGCCCCAGATAAACATCCACTATGATGTATTAGTTCAATTTTTAAACATAGGCTTAGTATATTAACCGTACTGGTCTGAAAAAGAGGCGAATCTATATTTTTTATTTATTTTTTAGGGGAATAGTATGTAGACTGCAGTAGTCAAGTCCAAGGTTCCCATGGGTATTGAGGTCTAGGAGACCTATCCAAAAAGCAGTCTATAAATATAATGTACCATTGTACTGTCTGGGAGAAGATATCACATTGCAGCTCAAACGGCTAAGAAAAAATAATATTAATGTTTTTTCTCTTTTTGTATGCGATATCAGTCTCTAGAACTCTGGGCTATATGTGTAGAGCCCTATGTGACCCCAAGGATGATAAGAGTTACTAGTGGGTGTGGAATCCGGTATTGTTCCAAAAAAACTTTTTCAAAATGTTCAAAAGGCCTTAAATAATATATTTCTAAACGAGAATGAGTCAGAGAGTGAACTGACACTACATATTTCAATGTCCATAGTTATAGACATTATTTGTATGTTAGGTCATAGGTCTATATAGTGTCAATCATTTGTTAAGTTGTGTTTAGGATGATAATTCAATAGTGTAAAAAGTGAAAGCTCATGTTAACATAACAGCATATTGAGTGTTGATTATTATTCATTGTATGGTGTAAAAATATCATCAATGTTAGTCATGGACATATTGTCACAGATATTGGGATGTGAGTTCAGGTATTTAAGGTCTGTGCCTGATCATGAAATATTTATCTTATAAGCTTTTGGACAACATTTATCTTACTTGTTCAACATAAAGGTACTAAAATAAACCCAAGTATAGGGAATATTGCAGTGGTAGAGATAGCAATCTAGTTTTGAGGTTAGCTCATCTGTTTCTTGTTTTCAAGGTGATATGTCATTTTCTTAAAAGTTTGAAATGAAGCAATTTAAATCGATATCCAGGTTGAGGCCGCCAGGTGCTAGCGACCCCAACCTGTGTATCCAGCGGGTCTCGTTCTGGGAGACCTGAATTCTTTTGTTTCCCCCCCTCCAATGGTCCTTTATAATGTCAATACCGAAAAAAGTCAGGCATGAAGGGTCTCTGTGGTGTTTTTCATCAAAATGTCTGGAAAGACTATGTTTGGGAAAACCATTTCTGATATTAGCGATATGTTCCCGTATTCTTACTCGTAAGGGTCTGGTGGTTCTGCCAACGTATTGTAACCGGCACGGGCACTCTATAACATATGTCACATGTGTGCTGTTACAAGTGATCAATTCTTTGATCTGGAATTCCTTGTTGTTCACGTGCGATTTGAAGCTGGTTTTCCTTCGGGGTTGCGGTCTGTTGGTTCTACAGGGCAAGCATCTCTGACATCGGTAAAAACCTTTGAGCTCTGGGCAAATGTTTACTTGTTTTGGAGGGTCTAGAACATTATGGACAAGATGTGTCCTGAGGGTAGGTGCTTTGCGGTAGATGAATTTGGGACGTTGGGGTAATAATGTGGCTAAAGTTCTATCTTCTCTCAGGATTGGCCAATATTTATTAAAGATTTTTTCCAGGTCATGGTATTGGTGACTATACCCTGTAATAAAGGCCATATCCATCCCGGAATTAGTTTTTGGTGGTTTCTTTTTGAACATTGCTCCCCTGTCCATATCACGTATTAGCGTTTTTAATTTCATTAGCACTTCTAGTTTGTAACCCTTTTCCAGGAACTTTTTGACTAACATATCAGCCTGCAGATCGTAATCCTCTATTCGGTGGCAATTTCTTCTGATACGGAGTAGCTGTCCTTTCGGAATGTTTCCTGTCCACTTTGGGTGATGGCAGCTGGATACTGGTATATAACCATTCCTATCCGTCTTCTTGAAGAAGGTTTTGGTGGCCAATATGCCATTGTGTTTGAAGATCTGTAGGTCTAGATAGTCGATGGTTTGTGTGTCCCATTTTCCTGTAAAGGTGATTCCAAACCTATTGTCATTCAGTTGTTTTATGAAATTGTCCAGAGACTCTGGTGTTCCCTCCCATAGAATCATCAGATCGTCTATATAACGTCTATACAGCCTGAGTTGTGGTATATCAAGACTGTATATATATTCGGCTTCCCACATGTCCATGAAGAGGTTCGCCACGCTCGGAGCGTAGCGAGCCCCCATCGCGACTCCTTTCTTTTGCACATAGAAGTCATTTTTATACCAGAAATGGTTGTTCATCATAGCCATCTTGAGGCCTTCCAAAATAAACGAGATTTGTTCTTGTTTCATTGTGGTATGATTGTGTAATGCCACTTCGACTCCTTTAAGGCCATCCAGTTGTCTAATACTCGTGTAGAGGGAATCAACGTCTATGGTTGCCAATATTAGATTGTCTGTATTGGCAATATTTTGGAGTTCCATTATTAGTTGTGTGCCATCTTTTAAGTGTGACCTTCCTTTGGCAACTAGTGGTTTGAGGAACTGATCCAAATATTCACCTAGACGTGAGAATATGGAATTTATACCACTTACAATAGGTCTTCCGGGTGGTTTAACTAATCTCTTGTGTATTTTGGGCACTAGATAGATGACCGGAGTCTTTGTGGATTCCGAGATAAGATAGGTTGCTTCCTTTTTGTTTAAAATTCCTATGGTTTTACCTTTATTGACAAATTTTAAAAGTTGTTTCTTGTAAGCATATGCAGGATTCTTCTTTAACTTTACATAAGTGTCTGGTACCCGTAACAGGTTCTCCATTTCTGATTCGTAGTCAGCTTTTGTTAGTATGACCAGTCCTCCTCCCTTATCCGCAGGTCTTATGACTACTCCTTTCTTCTTCCCGATTTGTTTAATGGTTTTCCAGATATTTTTGTTTCCCTTATGTTGTTTTCTTTCCATTTTTTCAATATCTTTTTCGACCATCTTTCTAAAAGCATTTAAACATTGGTTCCCTGGTGTTTTGGGGTTGTATACCGATTTATTTTTCAACGTGGTGTGAGTGTATTGTGAAAAAGCCTGTATAGGTGTATCTTCATTTAAAGCAAAATGTTTTTTCAAATTTAATTTCCTCATAAATTTTTGCAAGTCGATATAGGTGTCAAATTTATCTAAGGCTTTTGTAGGTGCAAATTTAAGACCAAGATCCAAAGCTTGCCATTCTTCATCCGTGAAGGTAACATTGGTGAGATTATAAATGCCTTCACCTAAAACTCTCTTTGGCGTTTTCTTCTTCCCCCCTCTCTTGCCTCTGGGTTGTCTCCTCTTTCTTGTTGCCATTCTGATGTTGGGTTGTTCCTCTCCCAATCTTGAGCTCTCCCGGTTCTGCCATTGATGTTCTGACTCCAATGTTGATGTTGTTCTTGGGGTTCTTGTCCTCTGTCCCTGTCTCGGGGTGTAGTTTCCCATCCGGGGGCGGATCCCCTGTTCCATGGTTGGCCTCCCCAACGGGGGTTTCTGTAGGTGATTCTTGATGATCGTCTTACCGGGGGTCTTTGGTTGGGACCACCCCTGGGAAAACCCCTGTATCCCCGTTGATCTCTTTGTGGGGAGTTCCGTCTCCAACCCCCATTTCTAGTAATGGGGGACCTCTGTCTTCTAGGGGTATATTGAGGGCGATTATAGGTTCTATCTGGTCCATGATTACGTGTTTGATCCCTTCGACCTCTGGGATATGGGCTGAAATGGTCAGATGTCCTGAGTTCTGGTTCAGGCGATGTTTCAAATCTTAAAATTGGTCTATCTATTTCTAAATCTTCCAAGTCTTCACTTGAAGATTCATCTTCTGAATTATCGTCTAAGGGGCATTCATCCTCTGCTTGCCATTTGTAGACTCTGTTGTTCTTGTAGTCTAAGACATCTCTTTTAAACTTTTTTTGTTTCTTGTTTTGTATTTCATTATCATATTTTTTAATGTTAGATTGCAATTGACTTTCTTTTTCTTTATATTCTGTTTTATCTGCATAGGGTAGTAGGGAATTCTTTAATTCCACAATGTGTGTTTCAATCCCTTTAAGTTTAAATTGTCTTCTTTTTATTATTGTATGTAATAGGTCACTTTCACTTTTATTGAAGAATTGATACCATTTTTCGGTTAAGGATGGTTCATTAAGATGGTCATTGGGGTTAACATCCCACCTGAGTCGACGGGGGGTCATTTTTTCTTTGACATAGGTTTCCAATGTGGCTATGTCCCACCAGACCCTTAGTTGTTTCTCCATAGTGTGTTTAAGCTGTCTAAGAAGGCTCTCCATGTCCTGCTTAATATTGACTTGTTCCTGACTAAAAATTCCTCCCACATCTATATTTCTATTGGACATGTATCCAAAAATATCCATAGCAGCAGAAGCAAGTGCAGAATATACACTGAAATAAATGAAAAATAGGAGGGAATCCGCGCTTAGGATGTGAATTAGATGCTGCTGCCTCCCTAAAAAACCTCAGTGATGAGATCAAAAAAGATGTAGAAAAGATTGGGATAATGGCGCTGCAAAATGGGTCACCCTTAGGTGTTCCGAGTTTCTGTGTGTTCACAGGTGTTGGGTAATCTGTTAACAGGAAAGATCCAATCCGATGGACCTCCTTAATAGGAAGCACGATCCTTCAGATACCCTATTTGATGATGGCAATAGTAAAACTTTGTCAGAGAGGATTAGTGTGGGAGTGTCCTATTGTAGGATCTATTATTCAGATGCCTAATGGTCTAAGTTATCCAATAGACAGCTGATTAAAATATATTGTCACTTAGAGATATAAATGTTTCTAGTTGCCAGAAACAAAAATAAAACAAAACAAAGCTGGAATAAATATACACCTTCTATGAGGTAAAAACACCGATCTCAGGGGGCAGGTGATAATCGCAGGTGAATGGTGAGAAGTGCTTTTAAAAAAACAATTCTAATGAGCTAGAATGTGTATATATATATGTATATATTAGATGTCCTCTGTGTTGTGGCGAGGTAACAAAGGGGCACTAACCGCCCTGTATAGTGAATATATAAAATGTGTTCTTATTTTAGGTGTCTACTACCATTAGAAATAATAATATTATATTGCAACATTTAGTAGCAAGGAAAAAAGGGTATCAATACAAATAGTGCAACAAAGTATACGTTGGCAGAACCACCAGACCCTTACGAGTAAGAATACGGGAACATATCACTAATATCAGAAATGGTTTTCCCAAACATAGTCTTTCCAGACATTTTGATGAAAAACACCACAGAGACCCTTCATGCCTGACTTTTTTCGGTATTGACATTATAAAGGACCATTGGAAGGGGGGAAACAAAAGAATTCAGGTCTCCCAGAACGAGACCCGCTGGATACACAGGTTGGGGTCGCTAGCACCTGGCGGCCTCAACCTGGATATCGATTTAAATTGCTTCATTTCAAACTTTTAAGAAAATGACATATCACCTTGAAAACAAGAAACAGATGAGCTAACCTCAAAACTAGATTGCTATCTCTACCACTGCAATATTCCCTATACTTGGGTTTATTTTAGTACCTTTATGTTGAACAAGTAAGATAAATGTTGTCCAAAAGCTTATAAGATAAATATTTCATGATCAGGCACAGACCTTAAATACCTGAACTCACATCCCAATATCTGTGACAATATGTCTATGACTAACATTGATGATATTTTTACACCATACAATGAATAATAATCAACACTCAATATGCTGTTATGTTAACATGAGCTTTCACTTTTTACACTATTGAATTATCATCCTAAACACAACTTAACAAATGATTGACACTATATAGACCTATGACCTAACATACAAATAATGTCTATAACTATGGACATTGAAATATGTAGTGTCAGTTCACTCTCTGACTCATTCTCGTTTAGAAATATATTATTTAAGGCCTTTTGAACATTTTGAAAAAGTTTTTTGGGAACAATACCGGATTCCACACCCACTAGTAACTCTTATCATCCTTGGGGTCACATAGGGCTCTACACATATAGCCCAGAGTTCTAGAGACTGATATCGCATACAAAAAGAGAAAAAACATTAATATTATTTTTTCTTAGCCGTTTGAGCTGCAATGTGATATCTTCTCCCAGACAGTACAATGGTACATTATATTTATAGACTGCTTTTTGGATAGGTCTCCTAGACCTCAATACCCATGGGAACCTTGGACTTGACTACCTCAGTCTACATACTATTCCCCTAAAAAATAAATAAAAAATATAGATTCGCCTCTTTTTCAGACCAGTACGGTTAATATACTAAGCCTATGTTTAAAAATTAAACTAATACATCATAGTGGATGTTTATCTGGGGCCCTGGCTATGAGGGACCTCAGAGGCACCCTTCTTAAGAGTTGTTATTGGACGTTCTTGAATTTGAATTTTATATAATTATTATTCACCCAGCACATTAATACCACTTTCTTCTTTGAGGGTTAATAATAAAAATGCCACATTAGGGTTTTATGCGTTTGTAGACGGATACTGTACCTGGAAACCCATTTTTGGCATTCTTTAGTCATAACGAGATACCCTCTCCTAGTTAGTACAACAGCTTCATGCACATGCTAATTGGTCCTAAAATATATTTTCTTTGGACCTTTTTATAGTAAACGCACATGGGTATAAAAATTGAAGATATACAACCCATTTAAACATCATATACTAATTAACATATATCCTTTCCCAGATAGTATAATGGCAAAACATTTTTCCTTTGACCAATTATAATAGGGTCTTTACCAATTTATTCTTATAATTCATTTACATACAGGTTTACTATTTGGAATCCTTTGACCTCACATATATCGGATTGTCCTGGGATTTAATTATATTCACTTATATTTTCATAAATATTTCCTTTGTAAATTAACACCTATTTTAAACTTAGCCAGGAGTATCGTTCTATGAGATCTAACTCCAAACTTACTGATATAAGGTTTATTCACCCTTCGAACAACAGCTAATAGCATATACATTTCACATAAGACTAGAATTTGGGGATACGTCTAAGTCTTGACATTGACCTATTTTTAGATATACTATGCTTTGTTCCTGAGACAAAATTATACAGCAATACTATCGGATAGAGATTAATGCATAAATGAACTTTTGTTTCACTTGTATTTCACGGCCGCAGCATATGTATATCCCGTCCCCAATATTAGATGGCCAAGGGGTTAAATTACATCCAGGCATGCTATTTCCCTTGATTGATAACACCAATCAAAATTAATCCTCCCACAATCTGGGGGCGGGACACATCTGAAGCAGCTATATGAACCTTCAACGTATGAAGTCTGTCATCGCCTTTGAGAACGTCACATGACGAAACGCGTCAGGTGACCTAGACAGACGCTCATACACTCGCTCACACACTGCCTGTCAGCACGCTATCTGCCTCAGCTGATCACTGCTCTAGTACATACGGGCGCCAAGGGAGGATTTCAAATTGGCTATCCCAGCAGTGAAGCAACTACTAACAGCGGAGTGCAGAGTGCTAGGGCAACTTGTGGCTCTTTGTTTTTTCTTTTTCTTCTAATTATTCAATTTTTTTATTCTGTGCTTGTTTTTAAATACATTGCTCGTTGGAACTCCCTTTGCGCAGGGATCCACTTGGACATTTTATTCCAACTGATCAACAATTGTTTTCCCTTTTTTTAAATAAATTACTTTGTTGGGTATATCCTAACACTATCAAAACGTATTACACTATGCGTTCCTTCTTTTTATTTTTTACTTAATGAATGATCCCACGTGAGCATCTGAAAAACCATTTCAAGCACCCCGTGATCCCTGGAATAAGGAGACACTCGAGGACTGATCGCAGGAAACCATCATCTTGCAGGTATCGAGGTACCACCACCACCCGCTTTTTGCCCCCTGGGGGGTGACGACATCTGGTGAGTGGGGACCCATGTGGGGAAGCACTGCTGTCACTATTATTTCAAAGCACGTTAATGGCACTTCAAGTCACCAGCTAATTGAGGGTTAACCCGATTGAAGAAACGTTAACCTAAGACTGTCTTATTTTGTTTAATAATTGTGTTGGCTTCTAAGCCTTTGGAGTAATCCTTCACTTTTTCCTATTTTTTTCACTGAAGTTGCAAAGAATAATTGTATATATATGAATTTTTTTATCATTCATATATTTCTACTTATTAACTTTTACACATTGGATATTTTTTTTGTGAGGACTTGCACTAACTCTCAATTTCCTCGCAATACTTTGTTGCACTATTTGTATTGATACCCTTTTTTCCTTGCTACTAAATGTTGCAATATAATATTATTATTTCTAATGGTAGTAGACACCTAAAATAAGAACACATTTTATATATTCACTATACAGGGCGGTTAGTGCCCCTTTGTTACCTCGCCACAACACAGAGGACATCTAATATATACATATATATATACACATTCTAGCTCATTAGAATTGTTTTTTTAAAAGCACTTCTCACCATTCACCTGCGATTATCACCTGCCCCCTGAGATCGGTGTTTTTACCTCATAGAAGGTGTATATTTATTCCAGCTTTGTTTTGTTTTATTTTTGTTTCTGGCAACTAGAAACATTTATATCTCTAAGTGACAATATATTTTAATCAGCTGTCTATTGGATAACTTAGACCATTAGGCATCTGAATAATAGATCCTACAATAGGACACTCCCACACTAATCCTCTCTGACAAAGTTTTACTATTGCCATCATCAAATAGGGTATCTGAAGGATCGTGCTTCCTATTAAGGAGGTCCATCGGATTGGATCTTTCCTGTTAACAGATTACCCAACACCTGTGAACACACAGAAACTCGGAACACCTAAGGGTGACCCATTTTGCAGCGCCATTATCCCAATCTTTTCTACATCTTTTTTGATCTCATCACTGAGGTTTTTTAGGGAGGCAGCAGCATCTAATTCACATCCTAAGCGCGGATTCCCTCCTATTTTTCATATATTTTCCCTCATGCTGGTTCAATTTATTTACAATGCTTTATAAGCAATCATTAATCAATGTAGAGTATGGATATAAAGCGTATTATAATGCATATATTTTTCCCTCATGCTGACATATACACATATGACAAAAAAGCATATATTTTCCCTCATGCTGGTTCAATTTATTTACAATGCTTTATAAGCAATCATTAATCAATGTAGAGTATGGATATAAAGCGTATTATAATGCATATATTTTCTCTCATGCTGACATATACACATATGACAAAAAAGCATATATTTTCCCTCATGCTGGTTCATTTTATTTACAATGATGTTATCCCAGTCATATATGCTCTTTTGCTTTTATTTACTCTGTCTTTTAGATTCTTGCCCAGTCAGCCATTTTCTAGTCACATTTTATTGGTAATTTTAGTATTATTAATGGTCACATGTTTTTATGAGATATAAGTAACATGTTTTTATGCTTAGCGGAGTACGCTATTTTAGTCTCTTATGGGTTTAGATTTACATGCTCTGCTCTTAGTGCCAGAATATGTAGATGCCTGCATCTATTCCATATAGTATATATAATTTTAAACATTGCTTTATTTTACTGTAATGTTTATTACTAAAGATTGTGCACCTTGTGTATTTTTAATGTATATTTTTAATCATTATTTTTTATACATGCATTTTATCACATAGCCATGATGGCAGTAGTGCCACGGATATGTGTTTATGCCGACATAGTGTTGGTACTAGTAATTTGGCAAGGAGCGGGTTAAATGCATCCGACATCATGCAATGTTAAGATGCTGTTTGCTTGGATAAGACCAGGTTATTTATCCCACTGACTTGTCTTTGCTGAGAGGATGCCTCTCCCTATTGGGTTAGAGTGAGTTTGGGCACTCCCACTTGCCCTATTTAAAATCAGAGTCAGTGCCGTGTAGCCACGCCCTCTGAAGACGTGAGCCAATCACGAAACGCGTCAGGGCGTGGCTACACGACGTGCTTCTTCCACTACACACAGCGTTCACACTGAACTGGGAGCCTGTCAGCTGGAGCTGAGCTGACTGTGCACCTAGAGCGGACGAGAGCTGCAGTTCACTACGTTTGATGTGCTGTATTTTATTTTCAACATTTGTAAGCATATATATATTTTTATGGGGCATGGTTCTCAATAAAAAACAGTATTACACTATATGTCTTTTCACTTGCCTTACATGAAACACTCCCTCATTTATGACCTATACCAAACCTACTGAGATACGGTGACAACAGGAGGAAGGAGATATCTTTGGAAGATTGAGGAGACTTTTAAGGCAATCCATTGAAAGGAATCCCAGTATGAGCAAGGAGTTCTTAATGCTGAACACACCATAGGCATCTGGTGAGTAGAACTCCTAAGGGAGACCCGGTATGAAGATTATTTTACAATTGGAAGTTTCAAGGATTTTATGAAATACATCGGTTTAAGAGACTTTATACAGTTTTTTCTATGAATGGACTTTATGCATTTTTATTCCTTTTGGTTCACATGATTTTATATTTTAAACCTATTTCATTTTGTGGTCATACACATTGCATTCATCCTCACTCAGTGAGACTAATTTAGCAAAAGGTTAATTACAGGTTTAATTAGTCACCTTAGCGCTGTTAGTGCTTCTATTCAGAGACACATTGCTTTTCATTTCTTACCCTATTATAACAGCTGCTTGTCTGCAAAACTATTGATTATTACACATATTCCACCACGTCCATAGAGCGCTAGGATCAGTTTTTATCCTTTGGATACCTTCTGATATTTTTTTAAAAAGATTAGTTTCATATTAGACTTTGAAAAAATTTTGACCGAATTCCTAAAAAGTCGATCAAATTTGAAAAATGTAATTAGATTAGAAAAAATCTACTGCATTCGAAAAAATTCTACCACATTTGAAAAAAATCTACTAAATTAGAAAAAACTACCATATCCAAATTTTTATTACATATACCGTATTTATCGGCGTATACCGCGCACTATTTTGCCCTGAAAATCAGGGCAAAATCGTGGGTGCGCGATATACGCCGATACCCGCTTTCCCGCCATGAGTTTGAATACTGCGCCCGCATATAGCGAGCGCAGTACACTCGTGAATCTTCGGCCAGTCTCGGCGCCTCTCGTACTGACGTCCTGACGTCCTGAGCGTACAGGACGTCAGTGCGAGAGGCGCCCGAGCCTGCCCGAAGATTCACGAGTGTACTGCGCTCGCTATATGCGGGCGCAGTATTCAAAGTCATGGCGGGAAACGAGCGGGAGGACGCCGCCGAAGGACGCCGGACCCGCCGAAGATGGACACCGGACCCGCCGAAGATGGACACCGGACCCGCCGAAGATGGACACCGGACCCGCCGAAGATGGACGCCCGACCCGCCGAAGATGGACGCCGGACCCGCCGAAGACGGACGCCGGACCCGCCGAAGAGGACACCCGACGAGGCCGCAGAAGGACGCCGGACCCGACAAGGCCGCAGATGGACGCCGCGCAAGACATCAAAACTGTAAGTACAAAACAACAAAAAATCTTTTTTTCCCACAGGATTGGGGGCCACTTTGGGGGTGCGCGGTATACGCCAGAGCGCGTTATAACGCGATAAATACGGTAACCATTTTCCAAAATTCGAATTTCATATAGAATGAAATCGAATTGGAATAGAAAAGATTAGAATAGAATATATTATATATTTTTTCTATTCTGTTCTATTTTTTTCTATGCTTTTCTTTTCTATTATTTTCTATTCTATTCTAATCTTTTCTATTGGAATTCGATTTCATTCTATACCAAAGTCGAATTTCAGAAGATGTTATATATAAATATATATATATATATATATATATATATATATATATATCTCAATATATATATATATATATATATATATATATATATATATATATATATATATATATATAAAATATTTTTTTCTGTTCTGTGCTATTGTTTTTCTATACGATTCTTTTCTAGTATTTTCGATTCTATTTTAATCTTTTCTATTTAAATTCGATTTCATTCTACACAAATTTCGGATTTCAGGAAATGGTTATATATAGTTTCGTTTAAATGTGGTAGCATTATTTCGAATTTGATAATTTTTTTCGAATTCGGTAGATTTGTTTTTCGAATACGAAATGAATCCCGAAAACGAATGTAATGAATGCAACGAACTTAACTAAACTAATTTAATTAAATAACGAATCGAAACCAAACTAAACAAAACAAATTTTTTCATCCTGCACATGTCTAGTGATCTGCCTATGTAAGCAAGGCAGATTGCCATTCTGATAGAGGGGAAGGGATGGCAAAGCAGGGAATAAATGTCATCTCTTTCCCTAGTAAAAGCACCTCACATAGTTCACATTAACACTTTTTAAGTACACTGTTAACCCTTTGATCGCCCCTGATGTTAACCCCTTCAAAGTCAGTGTTATTAGTGCAGTGCATATTTTTAGCACTGATCACTGTATTAGTGTCACTGGTTTCCAAAAAGTGTCAAAAGTGTCAGTAATGCCGCGTACACACCATCACTTTTTGTGATGAAAAAAAACGAAATTTTTAAAAACGTCATTTAAAATGACTGTGTGTGGGGAAAACGTTGTTTTATGTCTTCTGAAAAACGACAAAAAAAATTCGAACATGCTTCAATTTTTTGTGTCGTTTTTCAAAACGTCGTTTTTTGTGTCATTTAAAATGATAGTGTGGGCAAAACGACGTTTAAAACCCGCGCATGCTCAAAAGCAAGTTATGAAGCGAGCTTGAATGGAACAGAGTGCCGTCGTACGTGGTGAACGTAACCGCGCTTTGCTAGGGCATTTTGAAAAAACGATTGTGTGTATGCTACGTCGTTTTTAAAAATGAAGTTTCAAAAACGTTGTTTTTTTTCATCACATAAAACGTCGTTTTTTTCTATCACAAAAAACGACCGTCTGTACACGGCATTAGTCTCAGAATATCGCAGTCCTGCTATAAGTCGCAGATCGCCACCATAACTTGTAAAATATAAATACATGAATAAAAATATCCCATAGTTTGAAGACACTATGGGCCAGATTCACATAGAATTGGCCTACGCTGCGGCGGCGTAACGTATCCCATTTACGTTACACCGCCACAAGTTTTCAGCGTAAGTGCTTGATTCACAAAGCACTTGCCTGTAAACTTGCCTAATTCAAATGGGGCGGGGACCATTTAAATTAGGCGCGTTCCCGCGCCGAACGTACTGCGCATGCTCCGTCCCTAAAATTTCCCGACGTGCATTGCGCTAAATGACGTCGCAAGGACGTCATTGGTTTCGACGTTAACGTAAATGGCGTCCAGCGCCATTCACGGACGACTTACGCAAACGACGTGAAATTTCAAATTTCGACGCGGGAACGACGGCCATACTTAACATTGGCTAGACCACCTAGAGGGCAGCTTTAGTTTTACGCCGCGTATCTCTACGGAAACAACGTAAATTTACGTAAATTTACAGCGTACGTTCGTAAATAGGCATAACTAGTCATTTGCATATTCTACGCCGACCGCAATGGAATCGCCACCTAGCGCCCGGCCTAGAATTGCAGCCTAATGCCGCGTACAGACGGTCGTTTTTTGTGATGAAAAAAACGAAGTTTTAAATCATGAAATAAAACAACGTTTTTGAAACTTCATTTTCAAAAACGACGTTGCCTACACACCATCGTTTTTTCAAAATGCTCTAGCAAAGCACGGTTACGTTCAGCACTCTTTTCCAGTGAAAGTAGGTTCATAACTTGCTTCTGAGCATGCGTGGGTTCAAACACGTCGTTTTCAAAGTCATTTTGCCCACACACTATCATTTTAATCGACACAAAAAACGACGTTTTGAAAAACGACACAAAAAATTCGAGCATGTTCGAATTTTTTTTTGTCGTTTTTCAGAAGACAAAACGACGTTTTCCCCACACACGGTCATTTTAAATTATGTTTTCAAAAACGTTGTTTTTTTTCATCACAAAAAAAGACCTTCTGTACGCGGCATTAGATCCGACGGTGTAAGTCAATTACACCTGTCGGATCTTTGTGAGATCTATGCGTAACCTGATTCTATGAATCAGGCGCATAGTTACGACGGACGGATCTCAGAGATACGCCGTCGTATCTCTTTTGTGAATCTGGCCCTATAACTTTTGTGAAAATCAATCAATATACGCTTATTGGGATTTGTTTTACCAAAAATATATAGCAGATTTTTGTTTGCAGCGCAAAAAATCAAAACCGAAGAGGGTGATGAAATACCACCAAAAGAAAGCTCTATTTGTGGGGAAAAAAAGTACGCCAATTTTGAAACGTCTAAAGCAAGGAGTATTTGCGACGTCATACTGAGCATGCGCGTGCATGCGCCGTACGATCGGCGCTTCTTATACATGTATGGTAATGAATCGTGAATTCATTACCATACAACACGCCGCCTACCTGCCTATTTTGAATTAGGCAGGGTTACGCCGGGCCATTTGCGCTACGCCGATGTAACTTAGGAGGCAAGTGCTGTGAATACAGTACTTGCCTCACTATCTTACGTCGGCGTAGTGCAAATGGGATGCGCTACGCCGGCAGAAAGATACGCCGCCGTACGTGAATCTAGCCCACAGTAATCACACCTTCTTGATCATGGACCACAGTGAGAAGCTTGCATGAGTTTTTTCATAAGGGGGCCAGACAAGCAGGAAGTGTGGAGATCAGAGAAGGATTACAGCTACTTCAAAGCAAAAACGAACAATGAGGACATGAAACCAGGACTGCAGTAAGGTAAAGGAAGCTATTTAGCTAAAAAAAAAATGTTCCTTTAGTGACCCTTTAAGTGGTTAAAAGACACAAAGCAAAACAGGCAAGAACCCCAGTCGGCTTTTAATTGCTGTTCATCTCTCTGTTGCAGATGTTCCATCACTTCCTGTCTAGTGAAACCATTGTCACTGTGACAGTAAGTGAGGAAAAAGCTCCCTAAGGGAGAGCAGATAGCAGAAAGAATGAAAGGGATTCTAATACTTCCCCAATTCATCTGAAACTAAAAATTTGAAATTTTGACATACCTGTAAATTCCATATCTTTGGGTACAGTAAAGAACACAGGAATTGTTTCTGAGACCATTGGTTAGATGCTACTACCTTCAGGTAATTGGACTGTGGCAATCACAAGTGTATCCATATAACTCCACCCACTCTATGAGCCTCACTTTTTTTGTCGAATTTACAGGTAAGTCAAAACCCCTATTATACTTATCTTACAGTACAGGTCACAGGAATTGATTCTTGGACTATAAGACATCCCCAAGCAATAATTGGCAGGGTCGACAACAATTAGCCATAACAACAGAAACAGGCTGACAGTAAAAAAACAAAACGGTTGAATAGACTCAAACAGACAGTTAACAGCAGAAGCACTTTGCAGCTGAAGCACAGATTGGCAGAGGCTCAAACAGCCACCTTTCAAAAAGCAGGTGGTGGCCCTGCAACTTGTGAGAAAAAGCAGATGCTAAATGCAGTAAAAAGCCCAAGAACCCCAACATCTTTGGGAGAATGGGCTCAGGTGTGGAAGGAGGACAGAAGCCCTAGAAAAAAGGCTAACTAGCTGAGTGGAAGAGGAAGGAGAAATCCAATTGAGTGTCTGCCCTGTAGGAAACAGAAAAGAAGGGAAGGGAAAAATGGCATTCCCACAGAAGGTGATAAGAAGAGCCCCAGGGAAGCAAGAAGGACAGGCTTTCTGGATACGTTGGTCAAAGTATAAGAAAGAGAATCTACAAGGCAGAACCAAGACCTTCAGGGTTTCAAGGGATAGGTGTGTGGGGATTCCAAACAAAAGTTGCAAGAGGAGGAATTAAAGCTAGATGAGAACTATCTCATGTGATAAATTGCAGAGTAAGTGGTGTGACGGGAGTCACTGTGAGCGGGGGGGGGGGGCTTGTGGAGCCCAGCTTACCTTAGAGAGCTCTCAAAACTTCTTGTCCAGCTCCCCCAGCCCCTATTAAGGTCACAGGGTGACCGAGAACCCCAGTCTGATCTGCACTAGTCAGACTCACTGTACAAACACATTGGACTCAGAATTTTCTTTTACCCGTTATCCAGGGTCTTATATGTGTGGTTTGTGTTGAAGGAATTTGGGAAGCAGCTATTTTTTAATAAAGGAATTGTCCAAAACTCGTTTACTCTCTTTATTCACTCTCTTTCTTGCTCTCCAAGGTCAGGCTAACTGGCTTTTTGCTCTTCTCTCCCTTGGGATGGCCCCCTCCCCCCACCCCCACCTGTGGCCTCTCTTGGTGTGCCACCGGCAGGGTGGGAGATTTGAATGTGCCACTGTCCTCTGCCATTCAGAATGTGGCTGTACACGCTCTCCCGGTGCCCTGCAGGGCGGGGGGGTTGACCATGACCATGTCCTCTGCCCTGCCTATGACTAATGTACAGGATATCCCTGCGCCCTGCAGGGCGGGAGATCTGCGCATGACCCTGTCCTCTGCCATGCCTCTGATGGATGTACAGGCTCTCCCTGCACCCTACAGGGCGGGAGATTTGACTGGGTCCCTGTCCTCTGCCCTGACTGTTCTGCCAGCCCAGGATCTCCCTGCATCCGGCTGGGTGGGAGATCACGTTTATGACCCTGTCGCCCACTCCGTACTTGGCTCCCATGATGGCCGTGATCTCCCTGGGCACGGATGGGTGGGAGTCGGCCACTGCGTGCCGGCTATACGCCCTCTACAGCCGCCGGCGGTGCAACAGCATGTCCCTGCACCCAGCAGGGTGGAAGACAACCTCTCCGCGTCTGCCACCCACACCTTGCGTCTGCCGGCTGTACGCCAGCATCCCCCGGTGCCCGGCTGGGCTGGGGATGTACGGCCTGCCTCTGCCTCCCTCTCCTCACCACAGGCTCACGCGGACCTGCACCTTCCTGCGCCCGGCTGGGCGGGAGGTTGCCGCGGGCTGCCTGCCACCACCACCCAACCTCGTCTCCCTGCGCTCAGCAGGGTGGGAGACTCCTCTACTGGTTCCGGTCTGTCAACTGCTCATGCCGCGGGTTCTGGGGTCCACGGTTGCTCCTGTCGCTGCTCGGCTGCTGTCCTTGGCCAACCGTGCTCCTCAGGGTCGGTGGTCGGATCCCCGCCCCTGGATCTCTCCTGCCGTTCAGCTCCTGCCGTGGTTGATCCTACTCTGGACGTCCCGCCTGGACCTGCCGCCGGTCACCCTCCATCGTCTCTGCCCCCGCGTATCAGTGAGTATGACTGTGATTTGATTTGGGGTAGACCTAATGACGCTTCCGTATCGGGCCCACCGGACGAACGCATAGCTACGGTCGTAAAGTCGGTCTTGTCCCAGATGGGGGTCTCGGGTCCGGCGGCTAGTTTGGGCTCCGTCTCGGGCGGTGCTTTGTGGGCGGTTTCTTCTACTGGCACGCACTTGACCAATGAGATTAAGGGTAAAATCTGGCGTCGCAAGTTTTTTGATTTTATCGCGCTCGTCCCTCCAGACAGGGAGTCGATTGACAAATCGCGTCGGGTTGATGTCACGGTGCAGGGCGAGAAATCTAAACAGCTTCCTCGAACGTTCGGGAACTGGCTGCAAGGGTTCTGCGCTTACGCGGGAGTGCTTTGCGAGCGGTTCCCGGAGTTGGCCGCATCCCTCTTTTGATATTTGGACCTTATTTGGGGTGCTTACAAGGTTTATGGGGGACAGTGTTGGTTCAATTACGACACTCAATTTCGCCAAAAAATGGCGGCACGTAAGGAATTCTGTTTTGATTGATTGTAGCCTGTGGTTGCTACTTATGTGTCCCCACAGGCCTTCGTCCTTTAAGTCCCCAGCCGGCGCTCCCCCTGGAGCGTCAGCTGCCACCAAGAAGGGTATCTGCTGGCTCTTCAATGAGAGCCACTGCAAATGGTACACCGCGTGCTGCTTTAAGCAGGAGTGCTCCAGTTGTGGCGGTGCTCACCCCGCCAGCCGGTGCTTCCTGAAGGGAAAGCAGCCCCTTGTCCGGCCGGGAGCCAAGCCTGACCTATCTAAACCAGAGGTCACCAGTGAACGTGTCAGAGATTCTTCCCTGGCTAGACCAGTACCCCCTTCATAGGGAGGCTTTGATTTTGAGAGACGGCTTGGACCGTGGTTTTTGGATACCCTTCACTCCTTCGGATGTGCCTACCATGGCACCCAATTTAAAATCTGCGATTGGGTTTGAGTCTGTCGTGGCTGAGAAGCTCCGGAAGGAGCTGGAGCTGGGGCGGATGGGGGGCCCATTTGATTTTCCCCTTTTCACAACCTGAGGGTGTCCCCTCTCGGTGTGGTCCCGAAAAAGGCGGGAGGGAAATTCCGCCTTATCCACCACCTGTCCTACCCTTCTGGCTCCTCGGTCATTGACGGCATAGATAAGGAGGAATCCTGGGTCCACTATGCCTCCTTTGACAGGGCTCTTCAGCTGGTTAGGGCTGCCGGCCAGTCAGCGTTGTTGGCAAAGGCGGACATATAGTCCACCTTTCGCCTCCTCCCGGTTCACCCGGACTGTTTCCACCTCCTGGGCTGCTACTTTCAGGACAACCAATTTTTTGACATGTGCCTGCCCATGGGCTGTGCCATCTCGTGTTATTTCTTTGAGTTGTTCAGTAGCTTCCTTAAATGGGTGGTTGCCCAGGAGGCTCATTTCCAGTCCACACTGCATTACTTGGACGACTTCCTCTTCGTGGGCCCAGCACACAGTGATCGGTGCCAGCGTCTCCTCTCTGTTTTTCAGAACACCTGCAGACGGTTTGCCGTTCCACTGTCCGCTGACAAGACCGAGGGTCCCGTGACTGTTCTAGCCTTTTTGGGCATAGAAATAGACACGGTTGCGATAGTCTTTCGGCTGCCCAGTGACAAGCTGGCCAGGCTCCTCTCCCTGGTCCGCTTGGCAAGAGGGGCCAGAAAACTGCAATTGAAACAGCTTCAGTCTTTGCTGGGTCATTTGGTTTTTGCCTATAGGGTCATCCGCATGGGGAGGGCTTTCTGCAGACGCCTGTACTCAGCGGCACGCGGCACTGTGATTCGAGTGAGGAGGACACAGCTCGATTACACAGTGGAGAGGCATCGCAGGATCCAGGGACAAGGTAAGTAACTCTGCCTGTGGACACTGCAAGGCGGTCCCGAGTCTGGCTTGGGGTTACCGCTTTTGGTCCTG
Organism: Rana temporaria; assembly: GCF_905171775.1. Classification (NCBI taxonomy): domain Eukaryota; kingdom Metazoa; phylum Chordata; class Amphibia; order Anura; family Ranidae; genus Rana; species Rana temporaria. The sequence continues at coordinate 381,394,803 of NC_053492.1, read as the reverse complement.
AAATTCCACCCCGAGCCAGACTCTGGAATACCACTCAGGGGAGTTATTGGCCCAGCGGCGGGGGAATGAGGAGGGGGGGCCGAACCGTCTCTGAACTGCAATTTTAAAATCTAGACATTTAGGTCTGGACTTTGACTGGGCCATTCTAACACATGACGTTACGACGCATGGGGACGGAGATCGGCGCCAAATTTTAAAAAGTTAATAAACACAATACATACAGTATGCTGTAATCTTATCTTATAGCAACCAAAAAGTGTCCCTTTATGTCAAAAGTGGTTTTAGACCAGCTAAAAAACAGCGATAATAAATTAGAATCACTTGCAGAATTGAGCGATAGTGATTTGTGGGAAAATTCGTCATCAAAAAATTTAAAGTAATAATTTTTATTATTATTATATTATTTGTTATAATTATTTATATGTATTTATTATATTATAATTTATGATTTTGTGTCTCAAATTTTATTATACCCGGGATGTCTACTAGACTCTTGTTTGGACAGATTTAAGTGAGTTCTTCCTAAGAATTGCAGGCCTACAATATAAAACGGCAAATTTCCATGCAAAGTAATGGTACCGCTTTCAGCACCTAAAATCTGAAATAATCATACCGCCAGGGAGGTTAAGAAAGTGCAGTGCGTTTGCACATGCGCAGTAGGGGACCAGCTGTGCAGCCGCAAGGCTTCACTGCCAGTTTCCCTCATCCTGGCAGCCCTCTGGTGCAAACCCCCCCCCCCCCCCCGGTTCAATAAAGTTGGAAAACTTTCTAGAAAATAGAGGGTGGAGGTTAGGAGGGGCTGATGAATATTTAGGGGCCCTCAGCAAATCCCCAGGAGTGGACCTGGCAGGGTACTGGGAAACCCATACCAGCAGGGCAGTTGGGTGGAAGATGGAGAACCAGTGCTGAGGGAGACTGTCAGTGGCCCTTGAGGGACCCCCACTGGGGGGGGGGTTCACCTCGGGCTGGGGCTCAGGAGGCTGGCCTGGAAGGGTGCCACCATATGAGGCAATTGGAGGGATTCAAGCCTGAGAGAAAGCAGACACGAAATCAAAAGAGAACACTCATGTGGAAAGAGAATGGGCAGTCACAGAAATGCCATAAAATGGAAGTTAATACAAATTCAGGAGCAGTGGCAATCTCAAGGAGTGCTGACTTTGGACGGCCGCAGGCTTGTGTACAGGCTAGAAGGGACTCTGTGACTATACAAAAACAAAGAGAGCAGCGCCATCTAAGTGCAGCAATGTAGTAACATTTATTCCAGAAATTAGTAAAAACTCACTGGATAAAAAGGTTATTGTATGGTGGTTCATTGTATTTGGAATTGTATGGTGGTTCATCCACTCCCGGGGAGAACGGGCTGCAATCAGGGAAAGAAACTGCAACTTGATCCAGCTGCGCTGGTGGCTCCCAGCCCTTCCAGGGACTCCGAAAAGTTCAGATGCAGTCACTGACGTCACATCTGGATGGAGTGAGGATGTGCGTGTGTTCAGAGCATGCATGCTTCTTCATCAAGCAGAGACAGTAAGTAGATCAGCACGGTGCAGGGACAGACAAGGGAAGAGACTGCCAGCTCTATCAGTGCTCTCTTGAAGACAGCGGTGTGCCAGGTCTTCATCAAACCTTACCCTGGGGAATCTCCATGTGTATGTCAGTCAAGAGGACTGGTAACAGGAAGACAGCTAGGTGCGGCTGGTGGCAGCCAGATGGGCTAGCATTTTCTGAAAGCAGTGAAACTGGGTCAGTGGCCACGGGGAAGCAGAAGGAGAGGTTATAGGCTGTTTCACTCTACATGTGCTATTTCTCAAGGGATTGCGAGTTCCTGCCTGTAATGGGCTGTCGCTGAACTGATAAAAAGCCTGTCAGTTCCCTCAGGAGTGAACCAACAGAAGCTGTGCAAAAGAGGAACAAGTTTGTGTAGGTTGAAGGCTGAAGAGGAGTCTGTAAATAGGGAGGAAGTGTCCCTGTTGTCACTCTGGGTATCCCATAATCCCTTACCCATCTAAGTTATCATCCCCTAATAAAACACAAAGACTGATTTCTGTGTCTGGATTGGTGACTGTTGTGCAGCAGTGGGGAACCCTTTCACTTGCAGCCCCTACAGGGGTAGTGCTACACACAGACTATGGAAATGACAGAGAGAGGGAGGGGGGACGGGGGAGATGCATAGATACTGAATACACACAGGATGACAGAGGCATACAATCCGACCACGCAGTCAGGGATCAGCAGCCATAAGTGTGGTTAGGAAAACAGGGTCAGGCAGGATCAGACAGGTATTGTACAACATAGAAAGGGACAATTGACATTGCAAAAGCGCTGTGCTATATCTTGTGTCTTAAAGGGACAGGAGTATTTTTTTCAGGGCTACAATCACTTTAAAGAAGAAAAGAAACCCTGGTGAAGAATAGAAAAAATCTTTTGCAACAGGAGAAGGAGTCCATCAGTTAAGAGTCAATTCCTGTGTCTTAAACTGTACGATTTAAGATTACAAGTTTGTACAGTAAATACACTTTAATAAATATTAAAATTTTTATTGTGGTATTAGGATTCCAAATATATTCAATTTATATATTCTGTAATCCATTATTTTTCACTGTACCACAATATATATAATACATACTGCTTGATTGTCTATACTTGTTGGCTTTTAGTTCATGACACTGTCTCTCTTTATGGAAAGTTAAATGGAGGAGCCTGCTGTAAATACTTTGTATATCATATAGATCAGGGATCTCCAGACTGCATGTGGCTCTTTGCTTGCTTTTATCCGGCCCTTGGGGCACTATCCCTTCCACTGATATCAGGCACTGTTCCTTCCACAGGCACCAATGATGGGGCACTATTCCTCCCAGTGACATCAACAATGGGGTACTATTCCTCCCACTGACACCAGAGACGGGAAACAAATTCTCCCACTGACACCAATGAAAGGGCACCATTCTTCCCACTGACACCAATGATGGGGCTCTATTCCTTCCACTGTCATCAATGATGGGGCAGAATTACTCCCATTGGCACCAATTATGGGGCACTATTCCTCCCACTGTCAACAATGATGGGGCATTATTCCTCCCACTCACACCAATGATGGGGTACTATTTCTCCCACTGACACCAATGATGGGATACTATTTCTCCCACTGATGCCAATCATGGGGCACTATTCTTTCCACTGACACCAATGATGTAATTGTTTTACTTCCACTAACCACCTACTAATGTTAGGGCATTTTATACTCCCACTGGCCACAATCCGGCCCCCTAAAGTTTGAAGGGCAGTAAACTGGCCCTTTGTTTTGAAAGTTTGGAGACCCCTGATATAGATACATCAGAAAATAATGGGTGAGAGAGGAAGCAGAGCCAGGAAACAAACACCAATTGAGTAAATTCAACAGATTAATAGATAAGAAGTTAGGACTTGTTTCAGCACCCATGTGTCAGATCAATTGAGAGACTTTTTACGGGTTATAGCTTTCAAGCAATACATTTATCCATGGAATTTTTGAAGCATTTTTGTGATGTTGAATGACTATACACATAAGGATCAATTTACTAAAGCCAATAGACTGTGTAATTTGCAAGTGTAGTTGAACTAGTTTTCCTTAGTAAATATAAATGTGGTAAAGCTTCAAGACAGGTGCAAGGAAAATGTAAAAAACAGCATATTTGCTTGAACATGATTGGATGATGGAAATCAGCATAGTCTTACCACATTTACTAAGCTCTGGGGGAAATGAGTGCAACTGCATTTGCAAAGTGTACAGTCTATTTGCCTTTAATAAATCCACCCCATAATGTCTGACACATTACCTTGGGGTAAGATTATATTCAGATCGATTTATTTTCCCAGAAGACAGTGACCGTAAAGACAATGGCTGTCCAAAGTATATGTGAATGTTACCAAAATTCTCACTTAGAAGCTTCCTGGCTTTCATCAAACCCTACAACGAAAAATGAATGTCAATGCAGCAAGTTTGCTTTATGAATGATTTCAAATACTCATCTACATAAAAATAATGGGCACATTTGTTTCTTGGGCTGATCTATATACAATACATGCCTTAGAAAAAGCCAGATTGAAAATTGAGGGACTTTTAAGGTTGCCGATAGCATATACTTTCCATGTGTTTTTATGAAAAGGGATTTTAACATGGTTTATGCTATAATAAAATAAATATTTGTAATCTGTAGTCTGCACATGTTATTGGCACCTTAAAAGTCCCAACATTTTCTATTTGGCTTTTACTAATGCTCAGGCATGTACTGGCCATCAGGACTACCGGGAGTTTCCCAGTGGGCAGATGGCTTAGTGGGCCAGTTTTAGTGCTGCTCACCTCCTCTCCCTGGCTTACTTATGCAGGGCAGCCGCACACAGCTGTGATATAAGCTTCCTCTGCACTCATTCTCCTGCTGTTTTCTTCCCCGACTCTCCATCTAGATTCTCAGCGACATCAGACAGGATGAAGAACGGGGGAAGGAAAAAGCAGGAGAAAGAGTGCAGAGGAAGCTTATATCACAGCTGTGTGCGGCTGCCCTGAGCCCTCCTTCCGGATCGTATGATGAGCTTCTCAGTGCCGACTCCCGAGGAGCATGCCATTATTCAGTCGCGCTGCATAACTAAACTAAGCCAGGGAGAGGAGGTGAGCGCTGCGGGGGGGGGGGCAGAGGAGCGGAGGGGACCAGAGCAGCATGGGGGAGGAGAGAGGAGCATATGGGGGACCAGAGCAGCATGGGGGGGTGAGCATATGGAGGACCAGAGCAGCATGGGGGGGGAGAGAGGAGCATATGGGGGACCAGAGCAGCATGGGGGGGGGTGAGCATATGGAGAACCAGAGAATCGTATATGGGGGACCAGAGAGGCCTGAAGGGGGGATGAGCATATGGAGGACCAGAGCAGCATGGGGGGGAGAGAGGAGCATATGGGGAACCAGAGCAGCATGGGGGGGAGAGAGGAGCATATGGGGAACCAGAGCAGCATGGGGGGAGATGAGCATATGGGGGACCAGAGCAGCATGGGGGGGCGAGAGGAGCATATGGGGAACCAGAGCAGCATGGGGGGGAGATGAGCATATGGGGGACCAGAGCAGCATGGGGGGGGTGAGCATATGGGGGACCAGAAAAGCATGGGGGGAGATGAGCATATAGGGGACCAGAGCAGCATGGGGGGGGGGAGAAAGGAGCATATGGGGACCAGAGCAGCATGGGGGGGGAGAGATGAGCATACGGGGAACCAGAGCAGCATGGGGGGGAGAGATGAGCATATGGGGGACCAGAGAAGCATGGGGAGAGATGAGCATATAGGGGACCAGAGCAGCATGGGGAGGAGGAGCATATGGGGACCAGAACAGCATTGGGGGAGAGATGAGAATATGGGGAACCAGAGAAGCATGGGGGGAACAGAGGAGCATGGGGGGCCAGAGGAGCACATGGGGAGCAGAGCAGCAGGGGGGGACAGAGGAGCACAGGGGGCAGAGGAGCTGGGGGGAACAGAGGAGCATGGGGGGACTAGAAGGAGCATGGGGGAGGGGACAGACAGCTGACTCAACAGCTATGGCCTGGAAGTTTCTCACTTTCCTACCTAATCTTGTCCCATTACGGGGGGGGGGGGACTGATTCTTTGCCTTGGGTGAAATTTCTAGCTTTCCCACTGGTACTGCCTATAAGAGAAATAACGTAGGATGGCTAATGGCTATTGAAGGGGGGAGGCTTGGGTGGCCGGCCAGGGGGGCTTGGGTGGCCGGATGAGGAGTTACCTGTCAAAGTGGGCCAATCTGGATGAGGTCCAGGGCCAAATTTTTGTCCCAGTCCAGCCTGTAATGCTCATTAAATCGGTATGTGGTGCCTTGTTGGTCTACCCTCAACCCACTCTACTTACAGTACATCTCAATGGAAACCTATAATGATAAAATATGGATGTTGCTAATGCTGACTTCCATCTGAAAATGCTAGTTGCCTGTCTCTATTTAAGTCCCCTCAAAGTCTGAACTTCTGGTCTGCATACTCTTTCCAGGTTGGTCAATCATAAAGTATTGAAGCTCATGACAGTCAGGAAGTGGTATTAAGTTCTGCAGTAGCAGCCTGTATATTTCTGAATGTAGGTTTCCTTGAAATTTGTAATACAAACACAAGTGTGTCTGTCTGATACGCATGTAGCATTAGTAAATATACCCATAGTGCTTATACTGCGTTTATGGGGCTTAAGTGCTAGGACAGTGCACTGTGAGGTGTAGGATCCCTTAAGCTTGCACATCATGAATGGGGGGGGGGGTGCAGATTGGCATCTTTGCCCTAAGCACTGGATGACATTGTCCTTAAGTCAGCTTCAGTTAGGCTGTACTTATAGCACTGAGTGTACTGACAATGACCAGTAGGCCTGTCTTTTGGACATCACATGACAAATTGAATGGTGGGTGTATATAATACAGATGTTGGAGAGCACATTAGATAGAAGGAGCTGCATGTCATTTGGAGGCCAAGGTCACACCTGTGCACATTGATAAAATAGAGCAACAGAAAATATTCCATAATATTCATATTGTTACCGTATATAGTTTCCTACATAAAACTATGTTTAAAAGCACAACTGACCTGCTTTTCTACTTGTCTTAAAACGGGGGTGGTTTAGAGCTAGATTTCTACTGAAAACAAGTGGTAGGATCACAAATGGGACAGGAAAAATGTCTGGTCACAGAAGGAAGTCAAGCATAACCCAGTCTGATCTGAAGCCTGTTGGATGCCTGGTCATATAGGACTAGGAAAAGGGTTTTGGACAGGATGGAGTTGCCATGCCTCCTCTCATGTAAGTGGGTATCTTTTTTATATCTGAGAGAGGTTATTATTTGTACCCAAACATGGGTGGATGTTAGGAATCCCAGATTGCTGGGCTCTCATTGGGACGTTGGTATAACTAGGTCTTATTCACGCAAATTCCAGTTGAAATTTATTAACCTCTCAAATCTTTTTTTTCAAAGATATTATAGCACTGGCAGATAGACATCTAAATTGTGGGTATTTTGGGACAATCTGTCAAGTGTAATTCCAGGTAGGTCACAAAATGTTTTATCTCTTGAAATTGGATGATGTTTGAGATGGTGGACAACTGCAATTTTGACATCTGAGTAAGCAGTTAACCTGGAAGACTTAGACGGAATGGAGAAATACTTTTGAAAGGGTAAATGTATGGCATTTAAGGAGGATAGGCGAGACGTTTGAAAAGGGTTGCTGTAGCCAGAGTACATGAGTGAGGAGCTGCATGAGACCAGGGTGTTTGGTGTTCAGATGGAAAGTTTGAACAGCAAACTTGACATGGCGGGTATATTTGGAATACCAGTCAGAGGTAGAGGACTTTAAGTCCTCTAGAAAATCACACTGGGCATTTGTGATCCAGCACCAGATCTATTATTTAACTGTGCCACACAATGGATGGCACCAAGTCAGCCTGAAGTACATCTTACTGATGTGGATTCTTTGGGTTTCTGAGCTCCTAAAAGTTCTTGCGCAAGGAGGGCTTCCTCCAATAATTTTTCATAGCTGATGCTGATGGGAACGATGTAAGTATCAAATACTTCTCCTTCTAAGAATGGCTCCATAACAGCACTCAAAAGCCCTGAAATACAAACACAACCTATTACAAATTTCCTTTATGGTATGTTCTTACATTTAATTTATATACAGTGAAACCTTGGTTTGAGAGCGTTTTGCAAGACAAGCAAAACATTTTTTTAAATTTTGACTTGATATACAAGCGATGTCTTGACATAAGAGTAGCGTCATGTCAAAACTAAGTATAAAATAGAAGAGATGCGCCTCTTAGTGTAGCAATAAGGTTACATTTAATGTAGGTACAACATTTAGAAACTCACATGATTGATGATTAAAACAGGCACATCTAAGTATGCAGGGATCCAGTGTAAAGCTGTCCACATAAACCATTCTCCTCACCGCCATTGATGTCGTCCCTTCCACGAGTGGTTCAAGCCTCGCTTTCAGATCGCTCTACTGCAGAGTAGTCTTCCTGGTCACTATTGCAGACTGATAGCGGTGAGAGCCGGAAATGAGGATGACGGTCTATGTGGATCGCTTTACCCCGAATGCCTGCATACTTAGATGTAATTTTTGATCACTATTATTCCTATTACAAGAAATGTAAACATCCCTTTAATAGGAATAGGGCATGACAGGTCCTCTTTACGGAGACTTATAGACCCCAGATCTCTCCTCTATGCTGGAAAGCCTGAGCTAAAAAAAAAAAAAAAAAAAAAATCTCAAGCTTCCCAGCAAAAAAAAAAAACGGTAGTGTTTACATCTGCCGGCGCTAGAAGTGATGTCATGACATCACTTTCGGCCTCCGAGGGTCATATAGATGGCCGTGGACCAAATGGCAGCTATATAGTAAACCACCGCCGTCAAAGGTTTTATTTTGCTGAACGCATGGGCGACCTGGGAGAAGCACCAGAGGGCGACCTGGGAGAAGCACAGGAGGTTGGTGGGAGAGAACGTTTACTCGGCTGTAAAAGCAATCCATCGGCTAAACAGGCAATCAAGCGGCTACTTTGCAGGGAATCGCCTTCTGAAAAAAAACATATCTGAATGATGCCTGCAGCTGCAGAGGAACTGCTACTGCACTACCTGATGTCAATATATACATACCAAGCTTTGGATTTAAAGTCTTGCCTGTCCTGCTTCTTTGACCTTCAATGAAAAACTCCAGAGGAGCATATCCAGCCTGTAAAAGAAAGCCTTTCGTTACAATAAAATCAGGGCTTTTTTTCTCAGAGAATAGGTGCAGGAACTCCCATTTTCCTACCTCTTTTTTACGCCCGTTACCCACCTCTGAGCACTGTTCCGTGGTTCCACCCCCTACCCACCTCCCATTGCTGCCCTTTAAGAGAATACAGAATCAAGTATCATTGTGTGGTGATAAATCATTTGTATGGAATATCCTAATGATAACAAGAAAAGCAGTAAATCCCCCTGCAATAATAGACCCCCAGCAGCAACAACAGATCTCCCCACAGCGAGCATCAATAGACTCTCCAGCAGCCAGCAACAATAGACCCCTCCCTCAACAGCCGATCTCTTCCAACAATACCTGACCCCCCAGCAATTTAAGACCCACCCCCAGCAACAACAGACCCCCACCTTCAAAAATAAATCCCCTTCAGCTAAAATAGATCTCCCAGCAGCCAGCATCAATGGACCCTGCAGCACACCCCAGCATCCCTTGCGATTACATTCAGTCAGTGCTGAAGGTGCCAAAACTGTGTTGCCCCACTTTCCTGCTAAAAAAAACTGAATAAAATTCATACAAAAGCAGATGTTTTGATTGTTTGCTGTTTTGCTTTGAAAGCATGTACAGTATATTTAGTCCGCTTGCCATTACACTGGCCCACCTCTCCAAATACTGTATACAGGAAACAGATAGCACCAAATGTGAACCGCTAATGTCACAGTACCTGTAATTGTAAAGTAACTACTGACTACTACAAATACTATTACAGGGATCAAAGTTGCATCAGAAGCTTTAAAATTAAAGCGGAGGTTTACACAAAAAGTGAACCTCCACTTTTTGGATCCCTCCCCCCTGCGATGTCACATTTGGCACCTTTCAGGGGGGAGGGGGGTGCATATACCTGTCTGAGACAGCTATTTGCACCACTTCCGGGTTCTGACTCCTGCTGGTAATCCACTTCACGCCTTGCACGTCACCCTCCCTGCTGTCTTCTGGGAAACACTGTTTCCAGGAGAGAGCGGGGACCAGTGACGGCGCACCGCGATCCTCACGCATGCGCAGTAGGGAATCGGGCAGTGAACCCGCAAGGCTTCACTTCCTGATTCCCTCACCGAGGATGGTGGCGGAAGCAGTCGAGGACCGAGCGATTGCTCAGCCTCAGCTGCTGACATCGCAGGCGCACTGGACAGGTAAGTGTCCATTTTTTTCTGCAGTATTTGTAGCTGCTGGCTTTTAAAAAAAAAAAAAAACGGCGGAACCTCCGCTTTAAGATTATTATTTTTTTAGTCTGCTTGGCATTCAAATAAACAAGCAAATACCATATTTATCGGCGTATACCGCGCACTTTTTTGCCCTTAAAATCAGGGCAAAATCGTGGGTGCGCGATATACGCCGATACTCGCTTCCCGCGCTGTGTTTGAACCACTCCGCCGACATATACCGAGCGCAGTACACTCGGGCAGGCTTGGCTCCGCTCGCGGTCACGTCCTGTGCGTCCTGTACATCCTTTACGCCAGAGGAGCCGAGCCTGCCCGAGTATACCCGAGTGTACTGCGCTCGGTATATGTCGGCGGAGTGGTTCAAACACAGCGTGGGAAGTGGGGATCGGCTGGAAAACACAGCGGGGAGGACACCACGATGGCCGCAGAAGGACGCCGGACCGGACAAGGCCGCCGATGGACGCCGGGCAAGACACCGACGAGGGGCATCCAAACTGTAAGTATTTATTTTTTTTCCAGGAATTTTCCTTCCAGGTTGGGGGTGTGCGCTATACGCTGGGGCGTGTTATATGAAGATAAATACGGTAGTAAGAAACAGGACTATAGTTGAGACTATTGTAGAAGAATTACTGGCGTAGATAATACTCAAGCCTAATGCCGACTAAGCATTCTGAAAACAGTATTAATAAATAAATGTTATAAAATATTTAACATAAAAATAATGTGCTTTAAAATTCAGTTTATTTGGTTTGGTTGCTGCCTGTCAACCAATTACTGTTTTTACTTAGTGTTGGTTTATTAGTCCTTCTCATGTTCTTCTCTTGGCTAAATGAATAACCAATAACATTTCAGTTTTCACCACTATAATATGATACAAAAACAGCAAGGATTATTTCTAAATTGCTCCTGGTTATTGTCTTTACTGTACTGCAATCTTAAAGCAGAACTCAAAGTAAATATACTGTATAAATAGGGTTTTAGGCACTCTATTATGGGTTATAAGAGGAACCCCTACTCCCCTAAAATCTATACCAGACCTTTATCCGAGCACACGCCCCGGGAGGTCAGGAAAGGGGGTGAGGGCGAGCGCCCCCCTTCCTGGACCATACCAGGCCCCATGCCCTCAACATGGGGGGGTGGGTGCTTTGGGGCAGGGGGGTCCTGCGCCCTTCCACCCCAAAGCACCTTATCCCCATGTTGATGAGGACAAGGGCCTCCTCCCGACAACCCTGACCATTGGTTGTCGGGGTCTGCAGGCGGGGGACTTATCGGAATCTGGAAGCCACTTTAACAAGGGGGCCCCCAGATCCTGGGCCCCCACCCTATGTGAATGAGTATGGGGTACATTGTACCCCTACCCATTCACCTAAAAGCAAAGTGCCAAAAATAAACACAGTACAAAGGTTTTGAAAATAATTAATTAAGACAGCACGGGTGTCTATTCTGACTTCCTGTCTGGCTCTTCTCCCTCTTCTGGCAACATCTTCTGACTCTGGCGGGTCCTTCTAGCCCTCTCCGGTTCTTCTCCCTTTGTCTTCTGCCTCTTCCAGGTCTTCTCTGCTGTCTTCTCACTCTTTTGCCGGATCCTCTCCCTCTGTTCTTTTTCCGATGTTGTCGCAACACTCTCTCCCGCTCTAATGCTGGGTGCGCAGTGTGTCACTACTTATATTGGCTTGGTGGCGGGGTCCCTGGGCGACGTCATATGGAGACCCCCATCCCCTTATGATGCCATTGCCCCATTATGCACATGATGGTGACATCATAAGGGGACAGGGCCTCCATATGACGTCACCCGGTGACCTCGCCCCATGACAATATAAGTAGTGGCACACCGCACACCTAGTATTAGAGCGGGAGAGAGCGTCACGTCAACATTGAAAGAAGAACAGAGGGAGAAGACCCAGAAAAAGAGCCGGCAGAGGCAGAAGACAGCGGACAGAAAGAGAAGAGACGGAGAGGGCTAGAAGATCCATCAGAGGCAGAAGATGTTGCTAGAAGAGGGAGAAGAGCCGGAGAGGGGAGAGGAAGTCAGAAGAGATACATTACATTACATACTGTAAAAACTTGTGTACTGTGTTTTATTTTTGATACTTTTTTTTTAGGTGAATAGGTAGGGGTACAATATACTCCATAGTCATTCACATAGGGTGGGGGGTTTGGGATCTGTGTGCCCCCATCAACAATTGTTATTGGGGGCTTCCAGACTCCGATAAGCTCCCTGCCCGCAGCACCCGACAACCAATGGCCAGGGTTGTTGGGAAGAGGCCCTTGACAAGATGCTTTTCAGGGGGGCGCAGGCCCCCCCGCCCCAAAGCACCCACCCCCCCATGTTGAGGGCATGTGGCCTGGTACAGCTCAGGAGGGGGGGCCCTCGCTTATCCCCTTTTCTTACCTGACGGCTGTGTGCTCGGAAAAGGGTCTGGTATGGATTTTGGGGGGAACCCCACACCGTTTTTTCTGCGTGGGGGCTCCCTTTAAAATCCATACCAGACCAAAGGGCCTGGTATGCTCTAGGAGGGGAAATCCACGCCGTTTATTTATTTTTTATTTGGCATGGAGTTCCCCTTCAAGAATAGAGCACAAGTTGCATGGCAAAGTCAAATCAGTCAAGACGGTGATCTGACTTTGATCCGACTTCAGTGATATTTAGTAGGCTGAAGTAGGAAAAAAGTTGTACCAAAGTAGTGCAGGGAGCATTTTCAAAGTTGGACCAACTTGTGTCAGACCAGTTAAGGCAGCTCTCATAGGGAAACATTGATTTTAATGTGTCATGCGACATGAGCTCCAAATGTCAGAGCATTTGTCATCCAAGTGTGAACCCAGCCTAATATTCAATAGAGTGTTTAGCACATAAGCAGGCCCAGTCAGCAGTGTTTTATCATGTGTTTGAACTGTACCAAGGAGCTAGAGAACCAATATCATACTAGATAAGGAATAGGTGAATTTAGAACTAGGAGAGGGATGGGACTGTGGGACCTTGCAAAATGTGTAACTGCACCGAAGACCCACTTTAAGCCATTGTCTATGAAAAGGCAGATGAACATGCTGGGTGATATGTTTTGGAAGTCCTTTAACTAGGACATTAAACTGATGGGTCTACAAAAAATTATACATAATGTTTGCCTTTTTTTTCCTATGCGGATTTATACTTTAAAGGTGCTGAACTTCAACTATATGAATTACAAATGTAGGAAACCATTATTATGAATCTACTAGTGAACTGACCCGTATCATAGTCTTCACATATTCTGAAAACACTGCCCAATAAAGTTTGTTCCCTCGAAATGAACGTCTTATGAAAAAGGCACCAGATGAGCGAAGGAGATGTCCAATAAGTGTCATGCCACTGAGAACTAAAAGAACGAGTAGAAAAAAAAATTAAAGAATTTAAAGCCATTATTTAAACATTCCAAGCTCTTTATGCCACGTACACATGACCGTTTTTCATGTCATGGAAAAAAACTAAGTTTTTCTCGACGTGGTTCCTCTAAAGCCTGACTTGGATACACACGATCGTGATAAAAAATGCTCGAGCAAAGCGCGGTGACGTACAACACGTACAACGGCACTATAAAGGGAAAGTTCCATTCGAATGGCACCACCCTTTGGGCTGATTATGCAAATTACCCTTCACATAACTTGCTTCTGAGCATGCGCATTTTTTTCCCCCCTCGTTGTTAAAGCCTACACACGGCCGTTTTTCAGGATGAGAAAAACGACGACGAGAAAAAATAGAGCAGGTTCCAAATTTTTAATGCCCATTTTTCTCATCGAGAAAAATGCTCTGAAACCTGGTTGCCAGGGCGGGAGGTCCCTCTGTCTCGAGGTCCCATACTTCCTCCTGTTGTACAATCACTGGCTTGCTCAACATGGCTATTGGAATCCAGACTTTAAGTGGCCGGGGTCTGTCCGACTCGCTCATCTCAACAATGCTGAGGGCACGGTAGTCTTCTTCCGGAGGATCTACCGTCGCACCTGGCAGGCCTACATCTCTTGGTGCCGAGGGATGGAGTGACGTCCACGGACGTACTCGGTGTCCAGGGTCCTGCTGTTTTTACAGCTTGGAGTGGATCTAAAAATTGCTTAAAGCACCGTTTGGGGGCAGATTTCAGCCTTGGCTGTGTTCTTTCAGTGGCCTTTTTGCAGCCCATTCCCTGGTGGGTCCCTTTTTGTGTGCAGGGGGTTTGTCATATACTTTCCCCTCTTGGCCCATCTCTTCCTCCATGAGTTTTGACTCTGGTGCTCTCGGTTTTTCAGGAACCTTCCTTTTGGAAACATCAGAGAGATTTTCTCTTGACACTATCTCAGAAGGTGGCTCCTTTAGTGGCCTTTACCTCTGTTAGAGGGGTTTCTAAGTTGGCAGTCTTGTCTTGCAAGCCGCCATGCTTGATCCTCCATAAGAATTAGGTGGTGGGGCGCCCACGACCTTCCCTTCTTCCGAAGGTGGTTTCGGCCTTTCCCCGGAATAAGGACATTGTTCTTCCATCCTTCTGTCCTCAGCCGGGGCATCCTACGGAGGTTGCCTTTCATACTTTAGGCGTGGTACGCGCTTTGCGGGTGTACCAGCCTGCTACGGCTCCGTTTCGGAGTTCTGACTCTCTCTTGTGTCGGTGTCTGGTCCACAAAAGGGCCTGGCAGTCTTGTCGACCACCATTTCTCGGTGGATCACGCAGGCTGTCATACAGGCCTATGCTCTTAAGAGGCGGGCCCCCCTTTCCGGTCACAGCACTTTCAACCAGGGCAATTGGTGCTTCCTGGGTTTTTTTCCGACATCATGCGTCGCTCTCACAGGTGTGCGAGGCGGCGACTTGCTCGTCCGTTCACGCTTTTTTCAGAATTGACATGGTTGCTGTGAGTGCATCTTCTGATGTTTCTTTCGGCCGCTAGTTTTTGCAGGCAGCTGTTTAAAGTTGCACCTCCTCCATTGAGGAGCTCTACTTGTTTTGAGGTGAAGTTCAAATTGGTTTTACTGATATATTTCCCACCCCTCGTTTTTGACACTGCTTGGGGACGTCCCACTTGTCAAGATTTAAGGAGCTTTGTCCCTCCATGGACGATAAGAGAAAATAGGATTTATTGTACTCACCGTAAAATGCTTTTCTCTGAGTCCATGGACGGACACAGCACCCACCCCTCCTTTTTAGGTTTGTACTGCTTGTTACGAACTGAGGCTGCATGCTGCAGTGAGGAGGGTTATGTCTGGAGGGACCGCCCCCTGGGTGGGGCTGTTCAACTCTGTTAATGTAACATGTATTTAATTATCTAACATGTTTCTGCCTAGTCCTCTCCTGTAAACAGGGAACATAACCCACTTGTCAAGATTTAGGGAGCTGTGTCCGTCCATGGACTCAGAGAAATGATTTTACGGTGAGTACAAAAAATCCTATTTTTTCAGCCTGCAGCAGTCACACAGCTTACAGTACTTGATTAATGACCTCCCCCTCGCATAAGATCAACCTTGAGTGTATTCATAAAAATGTAGTCAAAATACGAGCATGAAAGCAGGTATCATTTTAGAATTTTTGCTGATTTGAAGATTACAATATATAAAATGTTGAACAAGGTGAAATGTCACTAAATAAGAATAAAAAAAACAAAAGTGATAAAAATTTTAAGTAATTACCTTCTCCTGCAGCAATCACAGGAATAGCAACGTCATAGGTGTACATAATGTACGATATCAACAAAAAGTCAACATAGCTCCGATGATTGGGCAGCAAAACAACAGGATATTCTTGAACAGCTTTTGCCAGCTGCAGAAATAAAAATGTAAATAAAATAAACTTATCTTAAAGCATGTGGGCAAGTTCAGAAGGAATTCTTAGTTTAGTTTCTCCTTTGCTGACCATAAAAACCACAAAGATGCTCTAACGTTACAACTAAATTGTCAGTTTTCATCTCTTGCCACTAAGAGGTTTAATTACTTTTTGATAATCATCTAATTATCAGCACATTGAATTTAGTGGGGCAGATGAGGAGGCTGCAAACAGTTAGTTAAAACCAACCTATATGCTATAGGCATACCTCCCAATTCCGTCCTGAGATTTCAAGTAAATCCCAGTGTCCCATGAATCTAGGCTGAACCCGCAGCGGAGCCCAGTGCCGAAACAAGTTTTGGCACTTGACTCCACTAATCTGCCCATCAGGTGCGTGCCGAAGCTGGCAAGGATGAGACTGGCATGCTCAGTGCCCCGCTAGCACAGCCCCCATCTCCCACTTCGCTCGCTCGCTCTACATCTTGTATGAATGGGAGCAGAGGGAGGCTAGGTCTGCTCCACCTCCTCCCCATTTGCCTGCCTACAACCGCCGGTGTGCAGCCAATGATATGCCTGTAAAGGGGTTGCGTGGGCATGAATTTTAAAGCAGTGCCTCTGGAGACTAGCCAGCCTCGAGAGAGTGAACCCTCTCTTCCTTCCACCTAGTTCTTCCTCCAATGTGCCATAGTGATCCTTCCTTCTTGCCTTCCATGTGCCATAGTGGTCCTTTCTGCCTTCCATGTGCCATAGTGATCCTTCCTTCCTGCCTTCCATCTGTCATAATGATTCTTCTTGCCTTCCATGTGCCATAATGATCCTTCCTGCCTTCCATGTGTCCTAGTGATCCTCCCTGCCTTCAATGTGCCATAGTGATCTTTCCTGCCTGCCATGTGCCATAGTAATCCTTCCAACCTTCCATGTGCCATAGTCACCCCTCCTTCCTTTCTTCCATGTACCATAGTGACCCCTCCTTTTTTATCGTCCCTATGCCATAGTGATCCTTCCTGCCTTCAATGTGCCATAGTGATCCTTCCTGCCCTCCGTGTACCATAGTGATCCTTCCTCCCTGCCTTCCATATACCATAGTGATCCTTCCTGCCTTCCATCTGCCATAGTTATTCTTCCTGCCTTCTATATGCCATAGTGATCCTTCCTTCCATGTACCACAATGATCCTTCCTGCCTTCCATGTACCATAGTGATCCTTCCTCCCTTCCATGTACCATATTGACCCCTTTTTCCTTTCTTCCATATACCATAGTGATACTTCCTGCCTTCCATGTACCATGGCAATCCTTCCTTCCTGCCTTCCATGTGCCATAGTGATCCTTTCTTCCTGCCTTCCATGTACCATAGTGATCCTTCCTGCTTTCCATTTACCACAGTGATCCTACCTTTCTGTCTTCCATGTATCATAGTGATCCTTCCTTCCTGCCTTCCATGTACCATAGTGATCCTCCCTTCCTGCCTTCCATGTACCATAGTAACCCTTCGTGCCTTCCATGTAACATAGTAAAGATATTTGCCAGCACACCATGAAACATAAATAGCATCCAAAGGGATGATTTATTGCATGATCACAACACAAGGAGAGTGCAACGTTTCGGAGTCACGCAGGACCCCTTTGTCAGGTATGTGATAAATGTGGGGTAACAGTGAAAATAATTTAAATAACCATCAACCAATTAGAAAAAAATAAAAACCAAAGCTCCTCCCACCCCCAGACTGGTATGACGTCACAAATCCTGCCAAAACAGTTCAAATAATTAAATTTCATTAGTACAATATCACGGCAGCAATCGCAGTCCGCGCTTGCGCAATGCAGTGCCAGTATCTAAGGCAAGCAAGGACGCTGTAGTGCAGGGGGGCGCCGTGGTGTGAACAACGTGTGCCGTTGGCAGAGCCAACTGCGCGTCAGTGTGAGGATGCTAGGCTTACATCCTCGCACTGATGAGGATGTTACTTGTGATGTCATACCAGTCTGGGGGTGGGAGGAGCTTTGTTTTTTGCTTTTTTTTGCTTTTTCTGATTGGTTGATGGTTATTTAAATTCTTTTCACTGTTACCCCACATTTATCACATGCCTGACAAAGGGGACCTGCGTGACTCCAAAACGTTGCACTCTCCTTGTGTTGTGATCATGCAATAAATAATCCGTTTGGGCGCTATTTATGTCGTTCCATGGTGTGCTGGCAAATATCTTTACTGTGACTTGAACCAGTATAGAGGTGATTGTTGCTGCAGCACCCAAATTCCAGGAATATGTGCAATGGGAATATGAAGTATTCCATGTACAATAGACACCCTTCCTGCCTTCCATGTACCATAGTAATCTCTCCTTCCTTCGGCTAGCGGCCGATAAAGGGTTAATACCGCCCGCAATGCGCCTCTGCAGAGGCGCATTGCGGGCGTTATTACCGCAGTTTCCCATTGTTTTAAATGGGAGGAGCGGTGAAGGAGCGGTATACATACTGCTCCTCTCACCGCTCCAAAGATGCTGCTAGCAGGAGATTTTTTTCTCTCCTGCCAGCGCATTGCCTCAGTGTGAAAGCCCTCCGGCTTTCACATTGAGGTTGCTGGGCAGGAGTTTTTCAGGCGGTATAGCAGCGCTATTTTTAGCGCTGTACCGCCTGAAAAACTCCTCAGTGTGAAAGGGGTCTAAGGGTTGGTTCACACTGGAAGTATTTTTAAATGATTGTGTTGAGCTTTATATGTATCCCTGAGACTCCAGCTTGTAGCAAAGCAATCAAAGCATATTTTATAGGTACAAGGAAGCACAGATTTTGTTTAACCATGGCCCTTAAGCCCCTCCCTCTATCTTGTTTGGTCCTGCCCACTTTTCTTCTAATATGACTTTCTCTACACAGAGACCCAGCTGGAACAAGGCAGTCCTGGAGAAAAGATCCACTGCTGGAAACTTACAGGAACCGCTGATGCCTAAAACTTGGTCCCATGCTTGACTTTTTTAATGGCACAACTTTCAAAATATAGGTTCTACTTTGGACTACTATTTAGGTGTAAAACCCCTTTTCACTGAGCTTTTTTACTTCTTGTAATGTGGGTGTTTGAAAAATAAATGCACTTTATTGCAAATGCACAGCACTGCAATTCAACTCACTTCTCACCATAGTGAGGTTCATAGTAGGCCAATTATCAGTCACTAGCATACATATCAGCAGATACATGACTAAGTTATAAAGGCCATAGATTGTTCATAAAACACAAGCAATAGTCCCTACTTGCAAGCAATGGCCAGTTCTTACATCTCAAGGGGCAGTCATGAACACCTCTGCCTCTTAGAGGCTCTAGTTATCATACATGAATATTTCACAAGTTGTTGGTACTACAAATAAACCTCAGAAATGTAAAGTAGAATTTTAGGCTAAAACTAACTAGTCTTAAAAATCCCTCCCCCTCCTAACCATCCAACCTGTGAAAGAAAGATGTATTTACTTACCTATTTTCACCCCGCTTCAGTCCGGTCGTGTGATCCACACCTCTGTGTCAGTCAGCACTTTCCCCCGCAGGGGGAAGGACGAAACGCCAACAACGAATGGCTGATAAGAGTCTATGGATAATGTCACCACTCCAGGCTTTACTAGCCTTTGCCAAGTACTCTCTCCTCCACCTGCAGCTACCAACGTCTGACACAGGGGATTACGTGACCGGACTGAAGCGGGCTAAAAATAGGAAATTATATACATCTATCTTACACAAGTTAGCAAGCATAGCTGTTAGGAGGGGGAGGGAGCATTTTTGGACTGGTTGGGCATAGTCTGGAATTCTATTTTAAAGATTAACTCCACCTTTATTGACATAAGAAAAAAATCTCTGGGTGATCAATGTACATTGCAAGGATTTTAACAAACTTTATGGCAAGAATACCTGTTTGTTTAATTATGTCAATGTGCAGAATGACTTTGAATGAGGGTGACTTTTTCATTATTAATCAGCTGATGCACTTGTAGTGTTCTGATGCGGAAAGTTGCATTGCCTGCATCCCTTTAGAAGTTATTAATCCTTTGGGATTATCTCACCAAAAATGTTTGTTTTTTTTGGTGAAGAGGATGCCTAAAATCTGACTTGTATCTTAGTGCAGACTTCTGGGAAAATCAGTGAACCAATAACACAAGCAAGAAATTATATTTCTGGGAAATTCTGTACACCAATTGCCATATTGCATTGAATTTTACAGCAAATTATAGTGCTACAGATTGAAAAGAAAAGGTAATTTTTAATAATATTCAATTGCAATAAGGCTTGCGTAGCAAATGTATATCTTATATATTTTTTTTTTCACAAAAGTGGACTTACCCTAAAGCCTGGGTTCACAATAGTGCGATGCAGGGGACCAGCGTGATTCCAGCGCCGGTTTTCACATCGCACTGCCTTCTCCAAACCGCTGCGGATGTCAATACGTTGTTAATGACAACCCCAGATCGGTTCACAGATCGCAGTGCGAACTGTGAACTGGCACAGGAATCGGATCGCATAGGTGAGAACATCCATGTGATCCGATTCTAGTGCGGGGAAAAACAAGTCCGTGGACCTTTTTTTCCTGTGCGAATGTGAGTTCAGCCATTCAACTGTATGACTGAACTTGCATTGCTCAGACATTGCTAGTGATCGGCACCTGCAGTGTGGGTGCAAATCACATGCGATGCCAGAGATCACACTGGTGTGAACCCAGGCTTAATATTGATAGACCTAAAACAAATGGTCAAAAATGGGAACTTGGGGCCAGATCCACAAAAACCCGGCGCAACGTAACTTTTTCAATTTAAGTTACACCGCCGGAAAATTTCTACCTAAGTGCCCGATCCACAAAGCACTTACCTAGAAATTTTCGGCTGTGTAACTTAAATCCGGCCGGCGCAAGGCGTTCCTAATTTAATGGGGCGAGTCCCATTTAAATTAGGTGCGCTCCCGCGCCGGCCGTACTGCGCATGTTCACGACGTCATTTTCCCGACGTGCTTTGCGCCGTTTTACGTTGCGCCAGGTTTTGAGAATCGCGACGGGCGTAAAAAAAAAATACAGTTTAGGCCTTGTAAAAGTAGCCCTAATATTGCGACGGCAAACTAATACTTACGGAGAAAAAATGAAGCGTAAAAGCTTTGTGGATCTCCGTAAGTGCTAATTTGCATACCCGAAGCGGCATTTCGACGAGAAATGCCCCCAGCGGCGGCTGCGGTACTGCATCCTTAGATCCGACAGTGTAAGTCCCTTACACATGTCGGATCTTCTGTCTATCTATGTGAAACTGATTCTGTGGATCAGTTCCATAGATAGAAACAGGGATACGACGGCGTATCAGTAGATACGCCGTCCTATCCCTTTTGAGGATCTGGCCCTTGGTTCATATAACAAATGGCACTATATGGTAAATAGAGCTACATGTATTTACTCCCATGCCAATGTGGACGAGTATAAAGTACATAGATGGTAAATGTATGTATTCAAAATTCAAACAAGAAAGAACCAAATTAGCTGAATAATGGAAAAGGATCTGAATCGACTTGTAGATTGCATATTTAATGTTAGCATGCATAGCCAAGCTTGCAATTTCATTTATTAAAAGATAAACTGTATGCAATAAGGAAAAAAATATATAACTTTATGTATTAGGATTAGTAGTACGGTAGTTGAATGCTTTATTAACTTTTTTGATAACACTTACCTTCTGAATGCCCTCCATATTGCAAAATACTTTCCCATAAAGCCGTTTAAAGATCTTGCTTAAACTGAGAGCAAATACTCGAATTGCACTCAATTTTAAATTGTGACCCATTTCATCCAAAATCTCACGAGCTTGTTCCTGAATCATATCAAAGGGTTCTCCAGTTTCCAAGCTGATCTTTAAATATGAAGACAAGAACAGATCTCAAATATAATGACATAGTATGACAAATTACTGACAAATTTGGTCATATTCAAACTCCAGCAAACCTAAAAGAAAAACTAGCCATGCTGAATTCACTGACATTCATAAGCAATATTCATAAAGTCAATGTGATGCTGGAAAATGTTTAGAGAGGCCCTGTCATACTGAAAATGGCTTACAAGCATGATGTGCAGGTGTAGTGTCACCGTTTGCTCCCTATCACAGAATGCAGCCTAAGTCACGTGGAGTCGAACTGCGCATGTGCAATGTGTTCCAACGCAAAATGCGATGCGTTCCAGGGGATTGACGACACTACCGTTCAGTGAACCCATCACAATTTGTGACGGAAGTGACGAGGAAGCATACACAGAGCGGGGGGGGGGGGGGGGGGCGGAGAGAAAGACATACAGATGTAATGAGAACCATACAAAGAGCGGGGGGGGGGGGGGCGGGAAAAAAAGAGACATGCAGATATAATGAGAACAATACACAGAGCGGGGGGAGAGATAAAGAGACATGCAGATACAGTATGGTTCTCATTACATCTGTATGTGTCTTTCTCTCCCGCCCCCCCCCCCCCCCGCGCTCTGTGTATGGTTCTCGTTACATCTGTATGTCTGTTTCTCTCCCGTGACAAATTGTGATGGTTCACTGAAGGGTAGTGTCGTAAATCCCCTGGAACGCATCGCATTTGCCGTTGGAACGCATTGCGCATGCGCAGTTGGCCGCCACGTGACTTCCGCAGCATTCTGCGATAGGGAGCAAAATATGACACTGCACAGGAACACAGAGATGCTTGCATATAACTTCAGAAAATTATAGTATCCTCTGCTTCGTCTGAATGCTGGTCTATTCTGATTTGGTAAAGAGTTAGCACTTAAAAGTGCTGAAGCTTGGACACCCAGAACATTTAGAACATTGCCTAATAAAAATAGATGGCAATCAGGCAAAGCAGAGGATACTGAAAACCGCTCTAGAATGCAGATATAAGGAAGCTCCTTTGGCAACCTGCACTTTTTACATGTACAGCTTTCTGTACTTATCAGTAGAAAGAGTCTTTGACTGTTAGTGGAAGTTTAAAGTCAAACTCTAGTTCTGACGGGTCGCTTAATCTGACGAAACACCGCCATCTTCGAAGCAGCTGCTTCCTCTCACAGTATAGTACAATTTTCATTCCGTGATTATTTTTTTCCGTACGGGATCCTGCAACATCAACCTTGCTTTATGCAATCAAGGACGGGCTTTCTTGTTTCGTTTCTCTTAGCGGGAAGCTAATTTCCGTACAGTGACGTCACCATCACGGAAACGATTGAGGATGATAAGTCGTTGCTTTTCTGGCTTTGTTGTTCCGTACAATGACGTAAAGACGCAGTTGGCGGAACAGAGCGCGGGTGACGGAGCGGGAAAGCAGCACAGAGTCGTGTGGAACCATGCCTCGGGAGATTATCACGCTGCAGCTTGGCCAGTGCGGGAATCAGATTGGGTTTGAGTTCTGGAAACAACTGTGTGCAGAACATGGCATCAGCCCAGAAGGGATTGTGGAAGAATTTGCAACTGAAGGTACAGACAGAAAGGATGTATTCTTTTATCAGGCAGACGATGAGCATTACATCCCCCGAGCTGTACTTATGGATCTAGAACCACGAGTTATTCATTCTATTTTAAACTCTCCTTATGCCAACCTCTATAATCCTGAGAACATTTACCTGTCTGAACATGGAGGGGGAGCCGGAAACAACTGGGCCAGTGGCTTCTCCCAGGGTGAGAAAATTCATGAAGATATATTTGACATCATTGATCGAGAAGCTGATGGCAGCGACAGTCTTGAGGGGTTTGTTCTCTGCCATTCTATTGCTGGAGGAACAGGCTCTGGATTGGGCTCATATCTCTTGGAAAGATTAAATGACAGATATCCCAAAAAGCTGGTCCAGACATATTCTGTCTTCCCAAATCAAGATGAAATGAGTGATGTAGTTGTGCAACCTTACAATTCTTTACTGACTCTAAAGAGGCTGACCCAAAATGCGGATTGCGTGGTGGTTCTGGATAACACAGCACTTAACAGGATTGCCACAGACAGACTACACATACAGAACCCGTCTTTCTCTCAGATTAACCAGTTGGTTTCCACCATAATGGCAGCCAGTACCACAACCCTCCGATACCCAGGATATATGAACAATGATTTGATTGGATTAATTGCTTCTCTCATCCCCACACCTCGTCTGCACTTCCTAATGACCGGATACACTCCACTGACAACTGACCAGTCGGTGGCTAGTGTACGGAAGACCACAGTATTGGATGTTATGAGGAGGTTGCTGCAACCCAAGAATGTTATGGTGTCCACAGGACGAGACCGGCAAACTAACCACTGTTACATAGCAATACTGAACATCATTCAGGGGGAAGTTGACCCTACTCAGGTGCACAAGAGCCTGCAGCGGATCAGAGAAAGGAAGCTTGCCAATTTTATTCCATGGGGGCCAGCCAGCATTCAGGTAGCGCTTTCAAGGAAGTCGCCTTACCTCCCTTCTGCACACAGAGTCAGTGGGCTGATGATGGCCAATCACACCAATATTTCATCGCTGTTTGAAAGAACATGCCGGCAGTATGATAAGCTGCGCAAGAGGGAGGCTTTCTTGGAGCAGTTTCGCAAGGAGGACATGTTCAAGGACAACTTTGATGAGCTAGACAACTCCAGGGAGATCGTCCAGCAGCTGGTAGATGAGTATCACGCTGCCACACGTCCAGATTACATTTCATGGGGTACCCAGGATAAGTGAGTGCAGCAACAAGGACACAGAAGTGCTACAACACTGGGACAATGTATTAGAGGATCATTACTAGCACAGGACATACTCTGATCTGGATAAGCTTGCCCTGTCCCTTCAGAAATAAATGATGTCCAAGCCGCATTGCAGACCGTTTTTCATTCCGATAAATGGATGGCTTCAACTCTTCATGATTTTTACTATGTGATGAAGCAGACCTTCTTTTTCCAATGTTTAAGGTGTTCACTATTAAAGCGGAGGTTCACCCTTAGAGAGCACTTTTTAGCCTTAGATTCCTGCTCGTTTTGTCTAGGGGAATCGGCTATTTGTTTTAAAATATGAGCAGTACTTGCCCGTTTACGAGATGCATCCTCTCCGTCGCTTCCGGGTATGGGCTGCGGGAATGGGCGTTCCTTCTTGATTGACAGTCTTCCGAGAGGCTTCCGACGGTCGCATCCATCGCGTCACGATTTTCCGAAAGAAGCCGAACGTCGGTGCGCAGGCGCAGTATAGAGCCGCACCGACGTTCGGCTTCTTTCGGCTACGAGTGACGCGATGGATGCGACCGTCGGAAGCCTCTCGGAAGACTGTCAATCAAGAAGGAACGCCCGCTCCCGAAGACCCATACCCGGAAGCGACGGAAGAAGATGCATCTCGAAAACGGTAAGTACTGCTCATATTTTAAAACAAATAGCCGATTCCCCTAGACCAAACGAGCAGGAATCTAAGGGGAATTTTTTTTTTTTTATATAAATGGGTGAACTCCCGCTTTAAATATTTTGGAAAATCCAAATGGATATTAATGAAAAAAAATATATATATTGGGTGCCCCCCCTAATGCCGCATACACACGATCGGTTCGTCTGATGAAAACGGTCTGATGGACCATTTCATCAGACGAACCGATCGTGTGTGGGCCCCATCAGTTTTTTATCCATCTGTGAAAAAACTAGGAACTTGTTTTAAAATTATCTGATGGTTAAAAAACCGATAGAAAAAAACGATCGTCTGAGGGGACGTCCAACGGTTAAAAATCCATGCATGCTCAGAATCAAGTCGACGCATGCTTGGAAGCATTGAACTTCATTTTTCTCAGCATGTCATTGTGTTTTACGTCACCGCGTTCTGACACGATCGGTTTTTTAACTGATGGTGTGTAGGCAAGACTGATGAAAGTCGGCTTCATCGGATATCTGATGAAAAAATCCATCAGACCGTTTTCATCGGATGAACCGATCGTGTGTACAGGGCATAAGGGTTTAACACATGTTTTTTTTTTTCAACCTTTTTTCAGTAAAGGCATCCTTTCGAATTGACCAATCCTGGGGCACACCAATGAAGTGAAGTGCGTCAACGTGAGCACTTTTTTGCGTGTTCCTGTGTCTGGCCTTTTTTTTAATTAAAGCGGGGGTTCACCCAAAAATTTAATTTTTAACATTACATTCAGCCGAGTTGTCCTAATGACAATCGGCTGTTTTTTTTTTCCCCGTACATACCTTATTTCACCGCCGCTTCCGGGTATGTCTTCTCCGGGACTGGGTGTTCCTATCTGATTGACAGGCTTCCGACCGTCGCATACTACGCGTCACGAGTTGCCGAAAGAAGCCGAACGTCGGTGCGACTCTATACGGCGCCTGCGCACCAACGTTTGGCTTCTTTCAACTCGTGACGCGTAGTATGCGAGGGTCGGAAGCCTGTCAATCATATAGGAACGCCCAGTCCCTCACAAGACATACCCGGAAGCGGCGGTGAAATAAGGTATGTACGGGAAAAAAAAAACAGCCGATTGTCATTAGGACAACTCTGCTGAATGTAATGTTAAAAATTGATTTTTTGGGTGAACCTCCACTTTAAGCTGCTCTAAGCTAGTGAAACATGGAAAAAAAAAAAGATGTTGGCATGATTCTTAAATCTCACCCCACCAAAATGCATGGTAATACATTTTAACCAGTTGCCGACCGTATACTGTATATATACAGCTCTCCTGCACTGAATCACATAACTAGTAAGTAATCCAGCACTTCCTGGTTGGGGGGGTGCAGGAGTGCTGTTAGTGGCCCTTTCTCTCTTTGATTATTCACAGTGGGAGCCGATCAGCAGGTAGCGTGGACTCGATGTCTGCCGGCATCTGCCGATTATTAGTTTCACTGGCAGAATGGCAGTCTGCCTATGTAAACAAGACAAATTTCTGTTCTGTGTGTTAATTCTGTGTTCCTGATAAGCAGAAACACGGATCTCTGTCTTCTCCTAGTAAAAGCACCTCCCACAGTTTAGTAAAGCACTGGCTAGAAACACATTTAACCCTTTGATCGCCCCTGATGTTAACCCCTTCTCTAGCCACTTCCAATTTATTTTGGGCATTTTGTGTGGTAGTTTTTTTTCTAATTGATATAAGCTTTCATAATACTCCTTAAAGCACTGTGCGATTCTCTGTGGGGTACTAACCATTTCATCCTTTTGCATTTTAATTAGTGTAATATGATTACGTGTATTAGTTTCTCTGAGAGCATTTGCTAACATTCTTCCTGTTTTTTTCCCAAATTCATAGAATGTTTGCCTACCTCTGGTTAGTTTAGATTTGGCTTTTTAAATTGGCAATAAATTCAACTTCTCCCATGTATCATCTAATTCTTGTTCTATTAATTGTGCCATTTTTTGCGATACGGTACTGCGTCGCTTTAACTGACAATTGCACGCTCGTGCGACATTGTAACCAAACAACATTTATGTCCTTTTTTTCCCACAAATAGAGCTTTCTTTTGGTGGTATTTGATCACCTCTTTGGTTTTTACTTTTTGCGCTATAAACAAAAGAATGGTGACAATTTTGAAAAAAAAAACAATATTTTTTACTCTTTGCTATAATAAATATCCCCAAATTTAAAAACGAATTTCTTCATCAGTTCAGGCCGATATATATTCTACGTATTTTTGTTAAAAAAAAAAAAAAAAAATTGCAATAAGCGTATATTGATTAATTTGCGCATAAGTTATAGTGTCTACAAAATAGGGGATACATTTATGGCATTTTTATTTTTTTGCTAGTAATGGCGGCGATCTGTGTTTTTTATCGAGACTGCAACATTGCGGCAGACATATCGGACACTTTTGACAAATTTTGGGTACATTGACATTTATACAGCGATCAGTGCTATACAAATGCACTGATTACTGTATAAATGTCACTGGTAGGGAAGGGGTTAACACTAGGGGCGATCAAGGGGTTAAAAGTGTTCCCTCAGTGTGTGTTCTAACTGGGGGGGGATGGGACTGACTTGGGGAGGAGACCGATTGTTTTTCCCTTTATACTAGGAACAACAGATCAGTCTCCTCACCCCTGACAGAATGTGGATTTGTGTGTTTACACACACAAATCCCCATTCTCGCTCTGTCAGGAGCAATTGCAGGTGCCCGGCTGAAATCGCAGCCACTGAGTACGCGCATCGGCTCCTTAGGGATGCAGCGGGCACGCGCACGCCCCTTATACTCCTTAAAGCGCCCTCCGTACAGCTACGGCGATTTGCGCAGCAGTGCCATTCTGCCGTCATCAATTAACGGTGGGCAGACAGCAAGTGGTTAAAGGGGAAATTTTATTGCATATGGGAAACCTCAGGGAAATCCCTACAGAGAGCCAAAAGGCCAAATTTTCAGAGTTCAAAAATCCCGTTAAAATCCCCTTTAACCTCCCTGGCGGTATGATTCTGTCTGGAATTACGTATCAAAAGCGGTACAATTATTTTGCAAGGAAATTTGGAGTTTTATACTGTAGGCCTGTAATTTTTAGAAATAACTCACTTAAATCTGACCAAGCAAGAGTCTTGTAGGCATCCCGGGTATGATTTTTTTTTTTTTTAAAACAAAATTATAAATTATAATATAATAAATAATTATACCAAATAATAATATAATTATAATAAAAATTATTCAATAATGTAATCAACTCAAAATCACTGAAATTTGCTCAGTTGCAGAATTGTCGCTGTCATTACTTTTATTTTTTTATGACGAATTTCCCCACAAATCGCTATCGCACAATTTTGCAAGTGATTATAATTTATTATCGCTGTTTTCTAACTGATCTAAAAACATTTTTGACATAAAGGGACACTTTTGGACAATCTACAGTTTTTAGGCAGAAAGAACAGTTTTTATTATATAAAAGTACATGCAGAACACTGGGCAGACCACTAGGGACAAGGGGGGTGTGTATTTTTTTACATACAGTACTGTAATCTATAAGATTACAGTATACTGTGTGTATTGTGTTTGTTTACTTTTTTGAATTTGGCGCCGTTCTCCGCCCCCGTGCGTCGTAACGTCGCAGGGAACGGAGATCGGCGGGACACTGTGAATCGAGCGAGGAGGTCCCGCTCGCTCACACAGCGGGGTGGCATCGCTGGATCCAGGGACAAGGTAAGTAACTTGCCTGTGGATCCAGCGAGAAGGTAAGCCGCGCCGCTGCACACTCTGCACGTCCACCCCGAGCGTGACTCGGGGATACCGATCTTAACATGGAAAACCAACCCCGAGTCACGCTCGGGTTTACCGCCAAGGGGGTTAAGCAAAGATCTGTCATTTCTGAATAGTGTGTAAACTAAATGGTGATAAGTAGGGTGAATAGTAATAGGTGAACATCAGTTAGACCCCTTTCACACTGAGGGCGTATTGCAGGCGCTATAGCGTTAAAAATAGTGCCTGCAATCCGCCCTCAAAGTGCTGCTCTATTGTCTCCAGTGTGAAAGCCCGAGGGCTTTCACACTGGAGCGTTGCGCTAGCAGGACAGTAAAACAAGTCCTGCTAGCCACATCTTTGGAGCGGTGAAGGAGCTCCACCGCTGCTGCCTATTGAAATCAATGGGACAGCGCGGCTATAAAGCCTGCAATGCGCTGCTACAGCAGCACATTGCGGGAGCAGTTTTAACCCTTTCTCGGTGGCTAGTGGGGGTTAAATGTGCCCCGCTAGCGGCCAAAATGCGCTGCAAATCCGCTCATAGCGTCGGCGGTAAAAATAGCGGCATTTTACCGCCGATGCTATGGGCGGCTCAGTGTGAAAGGGGTCTAAATGTTTATGGATCCAGCAAAATGTGTACCACAAGCTTTACCAGGTAATACATGCAGTGAATTAGATTCCCCTGAAAATAAATCATGTAAAGACACACATACACAAGCACACACACACACTTTTCTTTATAACACAACAGTATTTGCAAAACTGGGGCATACATAAAAAAAAGGGAATTGTAAATGATTTGTCAGAACATACAAAACTTCTATAATCTGATCCAATGGTATAACAATTACAGGTACATTAAAAATAATTAATAGAACAACTAGTTGCATATAAGGTTCATGGAACATCCGTATACCATTATTAAAGGTTCACTCTAGCATAGAAAAATATTGTATGCTGGCAATTGCATGTGGACTTAATACCTATAAAAGTGGATTTTTAGGCACAATTGCAGGAATGGGGACTGAAGCTTTATTTCTTTATTTTATTTCAAATGCCTTCAAAAATTACAGTTGGATTTATTACTATACTGTCCACCAAAGCAAACAGTGTTATCAGCCTGTTAAAGTAAGCAGTAACCTGTTAAAACATATATTGTAGTGGGATAGACATGTATTAAAACTATGTTACAGAGACTGACCCTGTATCATATATTTAATTTCTTTGATTTTTCCCATAGTTTCAGTTTATAATAATTATTATCAAGTAGTATAAGTTACAGTATTGTCTCAAAAAGACATGTGCGATTCATTTTATTACAAATCAAAATTCAGACAAAATTTTCATTATTCGGAGATTTGAATGTATCCAAATCTCTGAATAGAAATAGTAAGGAATTTCACCAAATCCAAAGTAAATCATAAAGAAAACAAAAAATCAATTTGTTTCATTCGGATGACAGGATGCAATAGTTTGGGTCTTTTGTTAAACCACTTCCATACCAGCCGCCGTCATATGACGTCCACAAAGTGTCTCTCCCATCCAGAGTGGACGTCATATGACGTCCTGGACTTTGAAGGGGGATATCTGAATGATGCCTGCAGCGAGAGGCATCATCCAGATATCTATCTCTTGTGCCGGTGATTCTGCACAACATAAGAACGATCATAGCGGCGGTTCCGCCGCTAGATCGTTCTTACAGGCGGCGGGAGGGGACATCCCCCCCCCCCCCTCCCGCCGCCATCCGGTGCTTCTCCGGGCTCTCCCGTGCCATCGGGGGCCCGGAGAAAGAATCGTCCGGCGCTGGCAGGAAGTATAGAGATGACTGGTGACCAGATGACGTCACGCCCGGGTCCCGTAAGTAAACAAAGCCGCGATTGCGGCTGTAAGCCACAGTATTCATGAGATCAGTGAATTTTTTTCACCGATCTCATGGTTTCCAGCCTGGAGGAGAGATGTGGGGTCTTATTGACCCCGCATCTCTCCATAAAGAGGACCTGTCACACACATTCCTATTACAAGGGATGTTTACATTCCTTGTAATAGGAATAAAAGTATTAAAAAATAAATAAAAAAATAAATAAATATGTAAAATAAATAATAATAATAATAATAAAAAAAAATTAAAACGCCCCTGTCCCCGGTAGCTCGCGCGCAGAAGCGAACGCACACGCAAGTCCCGCCGACATATGTAAACGCCGTTTAAACCACATATGTGAGGTATCGCCGCGTGCGTTAGAGGGCCAGCAACAATTCTAGCACTAGATCTCCTCTGTAAATCTAAACTGGTAACCTGTAAAAAATTTCAAAGCCTTGCCTATGGAGATTTTTAAGTACCGAAGTTTGGCGCCATTCCAATAGTGTGCGCAATTTTAAAGCGTGACATGTTAGGTATCTATTTACTCTGTGTAACCTAATCTTTCATATTTTACAAAAAAATTGGGCTAACTTTACTGTTTTGTTATTTTTTTAATTCATGAAACAATTTTTTTCCCCAAAAAAGGCGTTTGAAAAATTATTGCGCAAATACCGTACAAGATAAAACGTTGCAATGACCGCCGTTTTATTCCCTAGGGTGTCTGCTAAAAAAACATATATAATGTTTGGGGGTTCTGAGTAATTTTCTAGCAAAAAAAATTATGATTTGTACATGTAGGAGAGAAGTGCCAGAATAGGCCCGGTATTGAGGTGTGTGTATAAGAGCCCTGTATGGAAGTGGTTAATGTTTGACGCATCCAAACTAGCCTAACAACATAACGAATGATCCAAATTGGTTCAGATCCATTTGTATTTATGCAAGGGAGCGTAGCGTAAATATTCTAACAAGATATTTATTGTATTGGGGTTGAACTTGACTAACCATTTGTTTAAATTTGTATGTGTGTAACAATTGCCTTCTCCACACTTTCCCCCAAAACCGCACCTACAGCGTTAATGCGAGTTGTTCGCTTGAGTTTGACACATGTTTAACAAGTGCAATAAACACTCCCCAAATGCCCTATGTGCAGTTAACGTGTGTTACAGGTGTGTTAAAAACCCAATATTTGGGGGGCTGTTGTGAAAAAAGCCTAACGCGCCATAAATGCATCACAAACACATGCTGGCACATTTATGGCAAGTTATCATAGACTTGAATGGAAAGAGTTGAGATGCTTTAACTCCTTCCAAACTCCAGATGAAGCTTCATTTTTGAAGTGCAGCAATGTGACGCAAATGCTTTATATTTTGATTGTGTGAACAGCACTGCTGTCCATATTATGAATTGCAGACTGCTTTACTAGGAGTTTGAGGAGAGTTAAAGCGTTAGTAAAGTCTGCTTTTTTATTTATACCTACAGGTAAGCCTATAATAAGGCTTACCTGTAGGTACAGTAAGTATCTCCTAAACATGCACTGTTTAGGAGATAAGTACTTTAGTAGCAGCCAGTGATGTCATCGGCACATGCGCATTGCACTCTCAATGGATGACATGCCATCCATTGAGAGAGCTGTGTCACAGCCATGACTCCAGTGTGCATGTTCGAGACTGATGCCATTACCGCTCGGCCATTCAAACAATAAAAGCCTGTGAACCTGGAAGTAAGACCGGGTGAGGATGGAAGCCCTGTCCACAGTGACAGCGATCCACTGGAGGGCTTCATTTTAAGACACGTCTGTCATAATATGCTAGTATGCATCGATCGATTTCCCAGCCGTCAGAATACAATGATTACTGCTTGCAGTTCTAGCCCCCAGCAGTGATTGCATAAAAAAACAGACTGGAATAGATCGAGATATAGAGTCGATTAATGTTTTCACTACAGTACAACCAGCCTGCCCATAGACATATCGAAAATTCAGCCAATTCCTGCTGAACCACCCAAATTTTGATCCTTCTATGGCTGGCCTTAGAAAAAAGCATATCAAACCACACACAAATTCCAAATGAAAATTACTGAGTTTTCATACATTGGACAAGAGCTAACTGGATATGGTTTGACAGTGTGAGTAGAGCTGTAGAAGAAATGTGTATTCTGGGTTTGATTAACTATCTTTCCAAATTCTGTAAGCCTCTGTCTCATATGTACGACCCTTTAACACAGGTAGGGAGGACCCTCACCATGCCAACATCCAAAATATGTATTTAAGGATTGACCAAGTCAAAAAATGTGCAGACATTGTGGGCACACAGTGAGAGAGAGAGAATCAGTAAAAAAGTATACATTTTATTACAACATAATTTAAAAAAAAAAACAACACCCTGTATGGACACAGTTACCAGTTACACAATAATGCAGTTATAGAGGACTGGACCTACGGTACAAAGATTAATTGAATACTATATCAAGGTAAGAGAAGATCTTCTGATACAGTAATGCCTCCAAAAACGTGCTCGTCAACGCATTTCACTGAATTATTAGCTTTTTCAGGACAGATACTGGGTAGGTGCTGGTATTTTTATAAACAAGAGAGTACATGTATAAGTATTTAATGTAGCATATATCTATATAAGTATGAATTATGATTGTTACAACATTTCTCCAGGAGCAGTACATATACACAAAGACTAATTACATATAGACATAATAACGTGTATGCTTGCCTGGTAAACTTGTGGCTCAAGGTATGGGAGAACTTGACCAAACTGACAGGCAACTGAATAAACAAAATTGCATATGTGTGTCTATGGTAGTAGGATACACATATATCATGTGGTCTATAGTAGATACCACTAATAAAAACAAAAAACAACAAGCATATGCGTTATAGATTTGGGTGCTACTATAAAGGTTATGTCTACATGTAATTAGTGTTTGTGTACTCCTCCTGGAGAAATGTTGTAACAATCATGATTCATACTTATATAGATATATACTACATTAACCACTTGCTTACTGGGCACTTAAACCACCTTCGTTCCCGGAGCAATTTTCAGCTTTCAGCACTCTCACACTTTGAATGTTAATAACTCAGTCATATAACATTGTATCCAAATGATTTTTTTGTCCTTTTTTTCATACAAATAGAGCTTTCTTTTGGTGGCATTTGATCACCTCTGGACTTTTTATTTTTTGCGCTATAAATGAAAAAAGGCGGAAAATTTTGAAAAAAAATGAATTTTTCTTAGTTTATGCGATAAAATGTAGCAAAATATTAATTTTTCTTCATAAATTTTGGCCACAATTTATACTGCTACATGTCTTTGGTAAAAATAACCCAAATTAGTGGATATTATTTGCTCTTTGTGAAAGTTAGAGAGTCTACAAGCTATGGTGCAAATCATAAAAAAATGATCACACCTGTTGTACCGGTGCCTATCTCATTTCTTGGGGCCCTGAACACGCCAGGAAAGTACAAATACCCCCCAAATGACCCCTTTTTAGAAAGTAGACATTCCAAGGTATTTAGTAAGATGCATGATGAGGTTTTTGATGTTGTAATTTTTTCCCACAATTCTTTGCAAAATTAATATTTTTTTTATTTTATTTTTTCCCCCTCACAAAATTGTCATTGTAATAGGTTATTTCTCTCACATGGCATGTGTATACCACAAATGACACCCCAAAATACATTCTGCTACTCCTCCTGAGTATGGCGATACCACATGTGTGGGACTTTTTCACAGCCTGACCACATACAGAGCCCCAATATGCAGGGAGCGCCATCAGGTGTTCTAGGAGCATAAATTACACATCTAACCTGTTGACTACCTATTACACTTTTGAAGGCCCTGGAGCACCTGGACAATGGAAATGCCCACAAAGTGACCCCATTTTGGAAAGCTAACACCCCAACGTATAATCTATGAGGCATAATGAGTCTTTTGAACGTTTCATTTTTTTCCAAACGTTTTTGGAAAATGTGGGAAAAAAATGAAAACGCATTTTTTTTATGCAAAGTTGTCCATTTATAAGATATTGCCAACACATAGCCTGTACATAGCAAAAAGTACACCCCAAAATACATTCTGCTACTCCTCCTGAGTATGGCGATACCACATGTGTGGGACTTTTTCACAGCCTGACCAAATACAGAGCCCCAATATGCAGGGAGCACCATCAGGTGTTCTAGGAGCATAAATTACACATCCAACTTGTTGACTACCTATTACACTTTTGAAGGCCCTGGAGCACCTGGACAATGGAAATGCCCACAAAGTGACCCCATTTTGGAAAGCTAACACCCCAACGTATAATCTATGAGGCATAATGAGTCTTTTGAACGGTTTATTTTTTTCCAGATGTTTTTGGAAAATGTGGGAAAAAATAAAAACGCATTTTTTTTTTACAGAAAGTTGTCCATTTATAGGATATTTCCAACACATAGCATGTACATAGAAAAAATTACACCCCAAAAAATATTCTGCTGCTCCTCCTGAGTATGGCGATACCACATGTGTGAGACTTTTTTACAGCCTGACCACATACAGAGGCCCAACATGCAAGGAACACCAACAGGTGTTCTAGCGACACATAGCATGCACATGACAAGAATTACACCCCAAAATACATTATGCTAAGCAAAGGGTAAACAAAAAAATGTACCTGTGGTTTTAGTAGCGCAGTTGTCCACGGGACGATAGCACTGGTCCAGGCAGCAGGCAGGGACTTGGTCAGCAAAAGAAAATGCAATTGTCCAGGCAACAGGCAGGGATATTGTCAATAGTCACCTCAGGCATGATGGCATAGGTCCTACAGGCAGCAGGCAGAAGTAGGGCCTCGTTCAGGACAGAATGGGGACAGGGGTAGAGGCTTCTCCCACCCAAATCTCTTTGAAGCCTCCGGGCAACCAGACCCTAATCTAGAATGAGAAAACAAACAATAGTTTTCTTCATCCAGAAAAACAATTCTGGAGCCCCTCACATGTGAGACCCCTGTGCTTTGAATCCCACTAGTCCACTGGCAGGGTAAAAGATCAGTTCAAGAGGCAGGCAAAAAGAATGGTCAAACGGTCCAAGGTCAGTTCCAGATCAGGCAGAGGTATAAACAGAATCGGTAGGCATAAGCGTGGTCAAACGGTCCAGGGTCAGTTCCATATCAGGCAGAGTTATAAACATAATCGGTAAGCATAAGCGTGGTCAAATAACAGTCCAGGGTCAGTTCCAGATCGGGCAGAGGTATAAACAAAATCGGTAGGCAGAATCGTGGTCGAATAACAAGCCAGGGTCATAAGCAGAGGTATAAGGGGTGTGAAGGTAAATGGCAGGAAGGGACTAATAATTTAGTGAGGAATGGTAAATGCGGAAACATTCAACTACGCAGAGGCCTGGTTGGGAAGGGCATTGGGCACAATAATAAGTGGTGTCTCTTCACACTCCTCCTTTGGAGCACACCCGGCATTTCTTTTGACGTTTTTGGCCTGTTGGTCTGGGAGGGACTCTATCTGGGAAGTGGCGCTCGTAAAGACGGCTAACCACATCGGAACGAATGCTTGCTGGTGGGTTTCTGGGGTATAAAAGGGCAGTGGTGACTTCCTCCTGGTAATAAAGGTAGGATTTGGGTCTTGCAGTGGATTTCCGATATAATACGTAGGTGTTGTACATGGCCAAATTGAATAGGTAAATAGAAACTTTCTTGTACCACTGGTAAGATCTTCTCGTGGAAAGGTACGGTTCCAGCATCTGGTCGTTCAAGTCGAACCCCCCCATGAACTTATTATAATCTTGAATGCATTTTGGTTTCCGGGTTTGCCCATTCCTCCTCCTGATGGTAACAAATGTGTTTTTGTGGATGGTAGAAAGAACGTACACATCCCTTTTGTCCCTCCATTTCACGGCCAGAACTTCCTCATTGCGTGCACTCGCCGTCTCCCCTTTTTTTAGTTTCTTGGTGACGAGGCTTTGAGGAAAGCCCTTCCGGTTCGACCGTACGGTGCCGCATGCGGGTGTTTTTTTTCTGTAGAGGTTTCGGAACAGGGGCAAACTGGTATAAAAATTGTCCACATACAAGTGGTAGCCTTTCTCCATTAGTGGGTTTAGGAGTTGCCAAACTATTTTCCCGCTGGTCCCAATGTAGTCTGGACAATTAGGGGGGTGTAGCTGGCTGTCCTTTCCTTCATATATGTTGAAGGTATAGGTATATCCGGTGGCACGGTCACATAATTTGTAGAGCTTCACTCCATAGCGGGCCCTTTTGGAGGGAATAAATTGCTTTATGCCGAGCCTACCAGAAAATTTTACAAGGGACTCGTCAACACAGATGTTTTGGTCCGGGGAAAATTTGGGAAAAATAATCTAGTAGTGGCCGAATTTTATAAAGTTTGTCAAAATTTGGGTCATCTCGGGGAGGGCACTGGGTATTGTCACTGTAATGTAGGAATCGCATAATCATTTGATATCTGGACCTGGGCATTTTTGAGGAAAAGATGGGCATGTGGTAGATGGGGCGTTTTGACCAATATGATCGTACTTCGTTTTTATAGTTTAGTCCCATACAGAATACGAGGCCCAAATTTTTTTTGAATTCCTCCACTGTTACGGGTCTCCACTCGAAGGGACGGGCATAGGAGGACGTGGGGTTACTGGAAATAAATTGTTCGGCATATAGATTGGACTGGGAAACAATTGAGGAAAGAAAGTCGTCAGTAAAAATTAGATGAAAAAAATCGATCGGGGGAAAATTTTCTGTGTCCACTTGGACTCCTGGCTGGGCCGTGAAAGGGGGAATGTTGGCTTCTCCTGAATTAGGAGGAAGCCACAAGGGGTACTGAAGGGAATAGGGAAGGCTGGCATGGGACCTACTGGTACGTGACCTTGCTTGCCGAGGTGTTGCGGTTCTGGTGGATGAAACACGGGTGCTGGTGGATGGCACCACGGTGCTGGTGGATGGCACTGCCTCCTCAGCAATACGCCTTCGTCTGACGGGCGGACCCTCCTCCTCCTCTTCTTCCTCTTCTTCTTCCTCTTCTTCTTCCTCTTCCTCCTCTTCTTCCTCCTCTTCTTCTTCTTCCTCTTCTTCTTCCTCTTCCTCCTCTTCCTCCTCCTCCGGGGATGTCTCTGCTCCACTGCTGACTACCGGCTCGTAGTCAACGTCAGATTCGGCGTCTGAATTTGCGGAGGAATCCGAATCGGGGAGCTCCCCGTTGCTCTCATCGGCCGCAATAATTTCGTACGCCTCCTTGAGGGAAAACGATCGTTTAGCCATTGTTGTTGATGACGGCAAATGGCACGGGCAGATGGCACGGGTAGATGGCACGGGTAGGTAGCACGGGCAGGTGGCACGGGCAGGTAGCACGGGCAGGTGGCACGGGCAGATGGCACGGGCAGATGGCACGGGCAGGTAGCACAGGCAGGTGGCACGGGCAGATGGCACAGGCAGGTGGCACGGGCAGATGGCACTGGCAGGTGGCACTGATGGCAGATTGCACTGGCAGGTGGCACTGATGGCAGATCGCACTGGCAGGTAGCACTGATGGCAGATTGCACTGATGGCAGGGGCAGGTGGCACTGATGGCAGGGGCAGGTGGCACTGATGGCAGGGGCAGGTGGCACTGATGGCAGGGGCAGGTGGCACTGGCTGGTAGCACTGGCAGGTAGCGCTGGCTGATTGCACTGGCAGGTGGCACTGGCTGGTGGCACTGGCAGGGACTGTGGGCACTGATGTGTGTGTTTTCACTCACTGTAACGGTACTGTTCTCTCACTGTCACTCTCTCCTCACACGCGGTCTGTGTGTGAGGAGAGAAAGCCGGCGATGAGAGATGATCTCATATGTTTACATTTGAGATCATCTCTCATTGGACGGCTCGATCGAGTGCTGAATGGCCGCTGTGATTGGCCATTCAGCACGATCTGTGATTGGCTGTGTCCGAGGGACACGGCCAACACAGTTTTTCGCCCGATGCGCGATCGCGGGGACGCGCAGGGCGATGTAAACACAGGACGTCCACCCGGCACTTCAGGTCCGCGCTGCGGATGTCTTTTGTCTATAGCGCGGATTTGAAGTGGTTAAATACTTATACATATACTCTCTTGTTTTTAAATATACCGAGTATCTGTCCTGAGGAAGCTCATATTTTTGTGAAACGCGTCGAAAAGCAAGTTTATGAAGGCATTACTGGATCAGAAATTCTTCTCTTGCCTTGATACAGTATTAAATTAATCTTTGTACCGTAGGTCCAGTCCTCTATAACTGCATTATTGGGTAACTGGTAACTGTGTCCATACAGGGTGTTGTTTGTATGTTATCAATTAAAATTATTTAGCTCATAAGTGTTGGTATTTTAATTAATGATTAGCAATTGGTATATTTATATATTTTTTTTATTCTACATGACTCTAAACAGAATGAGAAATAAAATGCTAACCTTAGAGAAAATCATGGCTTTATAGCATGTCCTGAGCTGCAAAAAAAAGTTGCATTGGTTCTACCTTAAAGTGGAATTCCACCCATAAATATAACATTACATCAGTAGTTTTAAAAATATATATATATATTTTTTTTAGATGCCTTCAAAGTGTTGTTGCTAGGCAATATAGTTGATCTTCCCTCTTCCTGCACCTATGTGCTTAACCTACACCGCACAGACTCCTGGGAATGTAGTGGGTGTAACTTTCCAGGAGTCTTTGCACTCCCCATTCTTGAAGAATCATGTGACTTGTACAGTACAGGTGCTGAAACCTGATCTGAAACCTATTACACTGCTTGTGCAGCACTGAGCATGTGCAAGATCTGCAAGGCTGAAATTCAGGAAGTCATACAGTCTGGCTTCATGATGCCCACACTTAAGATGGCCCCAGTCTATTTCTATTTTATAAAGTGTCTAAATGCTGTAACAACCTAACAAAACCGCCCTTAGTTTACAGAATAACTTTACTAGAATACATTAAGCTTGTGTATTACAGGGGTATTTATATTTAAAAAGTGAAATTGTGGCCGGAACTCCGCTTTAAGGTGACTAGCATTCTCTACAACCTAGTTTGAGGCAGACATTGACCAGTTATCTAAAAGTTATTATAAAAATGCAATATTTTCTAATTATATTTTCCCCACCACAATAATTTTTGGTAGGGAGGCAATCCAAATTGAAACCTATTTAATATGTGAATTGTAAACT
Organism: Rana temporaria; assembly: GCF_905171775.1. NCBI lineage: Eukaryota > Metazoa > Chordata > Amphibia > Anura > Ranidae > Rana > Rana temporaria. The sequence goes on along the minus strand of NC_053492.1, from coordinate 381,354,961 downwards.
TATACTTGAATAAAATAGAGTAATTCATTCATGAGATTGCTCTGTGATTTTATTTCTCATGAATCACCCAATCTCTTGCAGTAAGACCAAGTCAGTATTTGGAATACATTTTAGAATCCCTGAAGATAAAAAAAACGCACATGTAGCCATGCACTAACGTTACTAGTTAATTATTTTGAAGGGGCTTACCTGCTTCATAACATATTGCATCCGATCTGAATTCATGACAGTGGTTTTAATGACACTTGGTTTGCATGGAGTAAGATCTTTGTATATCGCTGGAGTAAAATTCCTAAAGGCATATCGTAAATCGCTGGATTTTCTCCGTTCTTCCAAAATATCTTCAAAGGCTCCTTCTATGTTGCCTTTCAACTCCTTCAGCTGGGGGGATTAGACATAAAATGTAAATACTTTTATATTTTACTGTATTTTGCCATATGCCGATACATGGAAAAAAGGCTCTAACAATGCATTCAAAGCAAAATATACAGCATGTTTTGCATGGGACGTATAGTGTGCAATATGGAGAGAAAGTGGGTAGGTAACAGCAAGGGATTAAAAATGTCACAGGCGATGGAGTTGACTTACTTATGCAATAGGGACTATATTATATGTCTATAAAATAATGATTCTTTATATGAGGCAAAAATAAAAGTTTATAAATATAAGCGTGTCAGTGAGAGAACCAGTACCTATGAAAAGCTTACTATTTATTTATTACAGGTATTTATATAGGACCTACAGTTTACACAGTACTTTACATACAGTATATATTGTACATTCACATCAGTCCCTGCCCTCAAGGAGCTTACAATTTAAAGTCCTTAACTCACATTCATACATATACACACACTAGGGCCAATTTAGACAGGAGACAATTAACCTACCAGTATGACTTTGGAGTGTGGGAGGTACCCGAAGGAAAGCCATGCAGGCACGGGGTAAACACGCAAACTCCTTGAAGGTAGTGCTGTGGTTGGAATTCAGACAGCTAACCCAAGTGCTGCTAGGCAGAACTCATTACTAGACATATCAAACAGATACTCTTTTACGGGCAGGATAGGTTGATGAAAGAGAAAACTTTATTCCGTTAATCAACACAAATTGCTCTTTCTGACACTATAAAGTGTAACTCCAGTTTTTGGAATCCTTTTAACCCCCTTAGTGTCACATTTCTCCAGAGAAAAACAAGCAAATTGCCTTTTTTCGAGACACATGTTAAAATACAAAAATCCCTTTCCTGACAGACTCCATGGCAGACTATGTGTGGGTTACCCCGCCTCCTCTAATATGCTATAGGACCCCACTCCCATAAATGTGAGCTCACCACTAGAGACTCTGTTCCTTTTTTCTCCTCCTCATTGGACCTACAAGCAATGCACTGCGGAGTCAGGATAGCCCAGGGCCCAGGCATAAGTGGGTGCGTGGCTCCAGGTCTCTTTGTCCGGTGGTCGGGACAGCCTTCGTTTGCCCAGGCGTGGTGGATCAGCTGGCAGGTCTGAAGATCCCTCCATGGCAGCAGCTTTTGTGTGTATGTGTATATATATATATATATGCCCCTGTTTGTCTCCACCTCAGGTGCCTTGTCTCCCTTTCTTACTGCTGTCTTTTTCCCTCTATGGCGGTGGACGTCGGCCTTGACCTCAGGGTCCACTGACAGGCCGGATCTTATGTATTACCCTGGGGAGATGCAGTCTAGACTCCTGCAATCACTGAGCAGCAAATTATATCACCTGTGATGTATTTCAGTTATCGTGCAAGCCTGGCCTGTTGGTGGGCCCTGGGGACGGGGTTGATGACCACAGCTCTATGGCACCTAGAACGCTTCTGATTTCCAGGACACAGCTCCCTCTTACGGGTTGCGGCTCCAGCTCGCTTCTGTGATCGCATGCGCATCGCATTCGTACATGCGTGGCACAGCTGGGTCCCGGCCAGGCACTCTACAGGGGGCTCGCCACTGCGTCCAGGCGTGGTGGTGACGTCATTACGGCAGAGATTTTTGAATCCCTGTGAGCCCCTGTCATATCGAGGATTACTGTGGGTAGCTTGTGTCGGGTCTTCCAGACACCAGGCCCTCAGGTCTAGGTAAGCTCCAGCCTGGGGCTAAGGTGAAGGGGGGGGGGGGGTGAGATGCCTCTTAAAGGGTAAGTTGCACTACTATCTGTACTTCTTTTTTCCGGGACATGTGAGTGCTCCTACAAAGCTGCAGGATAGTCTCCTATTCGTCCACCAGGGCGCCATGGACAGATCACCACCTCCGTGCGGCCAGCCCTCAGGCGCTGGGTGCATGGGACGTGAGAAGGGGGGCCAGGTCCACACTGAAATGGACGTATTCCCTACATCATATTTGCCATTCTCCCCTTTTTAGTCCTTCCAGGTCGGACCGCCAGTTTATTGACAAAACAACAGGGACCTTGCTAAGCCGCAACGTCATCCTTCCTCATCCAGGTCCAGATGTTACTCTCTGTCTAGGACCCATAATCAGAGGAGATGTTTCCATTCCTCCTCCAAACAAGGAGATGTTCCCATTCGTCCTTTAAACACGTTCCCATTCCTCCTCCAACAGAGGAGATGTTTTCATTCCTCCTCCAAACTTTGCACCCACCGCCGCGTCAGCCGCTCTGGTCGCAGAGCCTTTTGAGGAGCGGGACACGAGTCCCGGAGGGCAAGTCCTGTGCGACTCATGCGATGCCCAGGCGGTCGGAGTAAAAGGTACTGAAATCCAACAGATGGAGTCTCTAGTTAAGCGTGTGGCGCAACAATCCCCAAAGAAGTGGGGTACGACAAACACGCAGAGCCAGATCACCATTTTATCAGGCTCTCTGGCTGATGAGGCCAAAAGGATTCCAGGCAACAGAATCGCTGCAAAATGCGCCTTAAAAAACTGCATTAAGCTCATTGCCCAAAAAGGAGCAGGAGCTTCTTTATGGCGACAAACGTGCATAGGGCAGCTTGCTAAAGTAAATAGGCTGCCCTATGTAAGACACGCAGAAGCACATGTAAATCTCACTTTAAAAAACGCCAGTGGGAATGCTCGATCTGCAAGATCTGAACAGTGCATTAAAGTTGCTTGTGAAACAGGAAAGCAGTAAAACATTATAAAAACTGATGAGGAAGACTAGGACAGCCGCACTCCAAAAAACGTTCCATTTTAATAAAAATTGGTCACAAAACTAACATGTCACAGCAGAAATTAGAAAAAACAGCTGACTCGTTTCACACTGTCATACAGTGCTTAATCATAGCATTGCATTGCCGGCACCCAGGGTTTTGGATCTGGTGAGAGAGTTCTTTGGTTTATCTGAGCGGTCACCCTTCTTCCCAGTAAAACATTATGATCGCAAAATTGTGTATAGGCAAGGCTTTAAAAACCTTTACTTATCATAGCTCATCAGTTTAGAGTTAACCATAAAGAATCGACCCTATAAATCACTTGCCGACCGGCTAACACCGATATACGTCGGCAGAATGGCATGGCTGTGCAAAGCAATGTATCTGTACGTTGCTTTGAATGACCGTGCTCCAGAACGGGGAGATGCCTATGTAAACAAGGCATTTCCCTGTTCTGCCTAGTGACAGGACAGTGATCTACTGCTCCCTGTCATCAGGAGCAGTGATCACTGTCATGTCACTTGTAGCCCATCCCCCCTACAGTTAGAATAACTCCCTCAATAAAATATATATAAAAAAAAAAGAATCACTCTCTTGGACACACTTAACCACGTCATCGCCCCATAGTGTTTAACCCCTTCCTTGCCAGTGTAATTTACACAGTAATCAGTGCATTTTTATAGCACTGATCGCTGTATAAATTAGAATGGTCCCAAAACAGCGTCAAAAGTGTCAGCCATAATGTCGCAGTCACGATAAAAATCGCTGATCGCCGCCATTACTAATAATTAATAATAAAAATGCCATAAAACTATCCCCTTTTTGTAGACGCTATAACTTTTGCGCAAACCAATCAATATACGCTTATTGCGATTTTATTTCCAAAAATATGTAGAAGAATACACATCGGCCTAAACTGAGAAATAACTTTTTATACACATATATATATATATATATATATATATTTATTTATTATAGCAAAATGTTAAAAATATTGCTTTTTTTCAAAATTGTCGCTCTTTTTTTGTTTATAGCGCAAAAAATTAAAACCGCAGCAGTGATCAAATACCATCAAAAGAAAGCTCCATTTATGGTGAAAAAAGGACGTAAATTTTGTTTGTGCAATTTTCAGTTAAAGGGACGCAGTGCCAAATCGCAAAAAGTGCTCTGGTCAGGAAGGGGGTAAATTCTTCCGGGGCTGAAGTGGTTAATTTTTTTTTTTTTTTTTACTGGATGTGTTACAACCACTGAAGTACCACCCCATCAATATAGCAACGAGAAGCATGGTGTCCCTATTTCTCCATCCCTCATAACTTACAGCATACATTATCAAACCCTAAAGGCCTCCTTTTGTTATGAAAGCTTCCAATGATAAGATCAGCATTCACAATTTTGCTCTCAAACTTAAACTGTCCTTCTTTTAAAAAAAAAAAAACATTTATACACACCTAGATGGATGCAGCATCAATCTAATGCTGAATCTGTTCCCCACTGGCCCAAAGACTGAGAACCAATCGATCAAAGACCGTTGATCGCTCAGATCTCATCCCTTAGTAAATAGAGAGCTGTGACTATCAGTCATTGGCTCTCTGCTCTGCCCCTCAAGCGCTCACTGGAGCGCTGAGCTGTGGGGGGGCAGGACCAGCTGGCTCAGGCTCTTAGCGGCTTGCTGAGAGGCTAAGCCAGCTGCCTGTCCAGGCATCTGTGCGGATCCCGTCCATATGGCTAGGATCTTTTTAGGGCCTGGACTGGCTCTGTGACTTCAGCTGACAGCGGGCCTAACCAGTTCCCGACCCGCTCATGTACATTTACGTCAGCAGAATGGCACGGACAGGCACATCAACGTACCTGTACGTGCCCTGCTTGACGGGGATCGGGACCCCCCCGGTACATGCCGCGGGTCGGTAATCTTCAGGAGCGATCCGGGATGAGGGGGCGGCGGTTCGTTTTTGTCCGCCCCCTCCCGATCGCTCCCTAGCCAATGCGCTTCCTCCCCCGCCCTCCTCTGCCTGCATTGTAAACACAGGCAGAGGAGGAAGTGATGTCACCGCTCCTCCCGTCGGTATATTCGTCCGGCGGAGGAGCGGAGACATCACACAGTGAGTACACAAGCACTACACTGACACACAGACACATAGGCATACAATCCCCCCCCCCGGTCACCCCCCCAGCCCCCCCCTGTCACACTGTCACTAAATAGCAGTGATCATTTACTGTCATTTAGTGTCAGTGTGACAGGCAGTTAGTGTTAGGTCCAGGATAGCCCCCTACCCCCCCCCCCCCCAATAAAGGTTTTAACCCCTTGATCACCCCCTAGTTAACCCTTTCACACCCCTTTTGCCAGCGTCACTAAGCGATCGTTTTTCTGATCGCTGTATTAGTGTCGCTTGTGCCACTCAGGGGCGTCCCTAGGGGGGGGGGGGCAGAGGGGGCCCTGACCCCCCCAACATCATGCTGTGCCCCACCATGTGCCCCCCCCCCCCCAAAAAAAAAATTTTTTTTATTTTTTTTATTTTTTTTTGCAATTTTTGTATTTTGCTCCCCGAGAGGGAAAGCGTCCCCAGTCAGCTCTGCGGGGGATTCCTCCCCCTCCCTCTGCTCGCCATCACTGCATAATGCGAGCGCTCACACAACCAGATATTCTAGCCTGGACCGTGTTTAAGTGTGTGCACTGCAGACTGCAGTACACTGTAATCACTGAACTACATTATCTCCATCCCTTCTCTCTCCCCCCCCATCTGTCTCCCTCCCCCTCTCCTGTTCTTTCAAAACATTCACAATTTACTTTCACTTTCAGTTAGGCAGATAATATACGGTGCAAATTTCTTTCCTGCATCCACAGATTGCAGGAAAGAAACTTGCATGATTCCCCCATCAACAGACAGTGGTGACAGGGGAATATCCCTCCTGCCCAGCAATTCTATTCTCCTGACAAACAGTGATTATCACCAGTGGCTATACAGCAACCACTAGTGATAATTATAAGAAAATCTGCTAATTAATGGTTCAAATCTCAGCCAGTTTCTGCTGAACCAGCTGAGATTTAAACTGTCTATGGCTGGTCTTAGCTCTTAGGCAGCCCATACATTGATTAGCACTGTGGAGTGTCGGCTTCCTGGCGTGATCGGGCATGTGGGATTTCAAACACACCCGAGCCCATCTCTATTGGTTGTAGACAGTTGAGCTCCCTGCAGGTTGCTTAGCAGCAGTGGACCCTTCTCTGACATGCTGATCGGGATGCAATCCAGGTGATGCTCTTAGTCAAATCCTAGTCATAAATATCAGAGATTTTATTGATCAAAGCCCACACTTTACAGGCATAGAGCCCACACGGCTGCTGATCATACGGTTGATTATATTTATGTGGCTGTACTCTTGATGCTAATAAATACTGTGTTTATTAGATCTGACTGGGAGCATCACCTGGATCACATGCCGATCAGCATGTCAACAGAGAAGGTTATACAGCATTACTGCTGCTAGGTGACCAGCTGGGGGCTCGGCTCTCTATAACCAATAGTGCCAGCCTTCCCCTGCATGCACCCATAATGTCACCAGCACTAGGTCCTAATAGACTGCCGCCGCTGCCAAGGAGACAGATGCCAGACCAGCGCTGTAAATAGCAGGGACAGGAGAGCTGGGGATCCCCACTGTGGCAGAACACCAGGGCCCGGTGGCAAGACAATCTTTGCAACAATGATAGTTCTCCCACTGTTTTGGACCCTTATATTTTCTTGGTGTGCTGGTGACATATATCTCTTGTTTTCTGCCACCCTGGGGGGCCCCAGTATAGTAGGAAGGGAGCTCACTGCAGAACATATGAAAGGGCCCATAGTGGGATCATAGTAAAGGGCCCCAGGATATATATATATATATATATATAATTGCATTTTATAGTTTGCCCCCCTACTTTTGTCCCTGTCCCCCCATGTGTCCCCCCTAAATATGAAAGCTGGAGACGCCACTGGTGCCACTAGGTAGCTAGTTTTTTTTTAGGTTCGCCGCCATGTTTTTATAGCGCTAGAAAATGTATGGGGGTACCTAAAGCTATAAAAACATGGCGGCGAACCTCAAAAAAAAAACTAGCTACCTAGTGGCACGAGCGACACTAATACAGCGATCAGAAAAACGATCGCTTAGTGACGCTGGCAAAAGGGGGGTGAAAGGGTTAACTAGGGGGTGATCAAGGGGTTAAAACCTTTATTGGGGGGGTAGGGGGCTACCCTGGACCTAACACTTTTAACCCCTTGATCACCCCCTAGTTAACCCTTTCACCCCCCTTTTGCCAGCGTCACTAAGCAATCGTTTTTCTGATCGCTGTACTAGTGTCGCTCGTGCCACTAGGTAGCTAGTTTTTTTTTGAGGTTCGCCGCCATGTTTTTATAGCGTTAGAAAATTTATGGGGGTACCTAACGCTATAAAAACATGGCGGCGAACCTAAAAAAAAACTAGCTACCTAGCGGCACGAGCGACACTAATACAGCGATCAGAAAAACGATCGCTTAGTGACGCTGGCAAAAGGGGGGTGAAAGGGTTAACTAGGGGGTGATCAAGGGGGTTAAAACCTTTATTGGGGGGGGGTAGGGGGCTACCCTGGGCCTAACACTTTTAACCCCTTGATCACCCCCTAGTTAACCCTTTCACCCCCCTTTTGCCAGCGTCACTAAGCGATCGTTTTTCTGATCGCTGTATTAGTGTCGCTCGTGCCACTAGGTAGCTAGTTTTTTTTTTGAGGTTCGCCGCCATGTTTTTATAGCGTTAGAAAATTTATGGGGGTACCTAACGCTATAAAAACATGGCGGCGAACCTAAAAAAAAACTAGCTACCTAGCGGCACGAGCGACACTAATACAGCGATCAGAAAAACGATCGCTTAGTGACGCTGGCAAAAGGGGGGTGAAAGGGTTAACTAGGGGGTGATCAAGGGGTTAAAACCTTTATTGGGGGGGGGTAGGGGGCTACCCTGGGCCTAACACTTTTAACCCCTTGATCACCCCCTAGTTAACCCTTTCACCCCCCTTTTGCCAGCGTCACTAAGCGATCGTTTTTCTGATCGCTGTATTAGTGTCGCTCGTGCCACTAGGTAGCTAGTTTTTTTTTTGAGGTTCGCCGCCATGTTTTTATAGCGTTAGAAAATTTATGGGGGTACCTAACGCTATAAAAACATGGCGGCGAACCTCAAAAAAAAATAGCTACCTAGTGGCACGAGCGACACTAATACAGCGATCAGAAAAACGATCGCTTAGTGACGCTGGCAAAAGGGGGGTGAAAGGGTTAACTAGGGGGTGATCAAGGGGTTAAAAGTGTTAGGTCCAGGGTAGCCCCCTACCCCCCCCCCAATAAAGGTTTTAACCCCTTGATCACCCCCTAGTTAACCCTTTCACCCCCCTTTTGCCAGCGTCACTAAGCGATCGTTTTTCTGATCGCTGTATTAGTGTCGCTCGTGCCGCTAGGTAGCTAGTTATTTTTTGAGGTTCGCCCGCCTGGTTTTTATAGCGTTAGGTACCCCCATACATTTTCTAATAAAGGTTTTAACCCCTGATTGCCCCTAGAGTTAACCCTTTCACCCCCCTATTGCCAGCGTCACTAAGCGATCGTTTTTCTGATCGCTGTATTAGTGTCGCTGGTGCCGCTAGGTAGCTAGTTATTTTTTGAGGTTCGCCCGCCAGGTTTTTATAGCGTTAGGTACCCCCAAACATTTTCTAATAAAGGTTTTAACCCCTGATTGCCCCTAGAGTTAACCCTTTCACCCCCTATTGCCAGCGTCACTAAGCAATCGTTTTTCTGATCGCTGTATTAGTGTCGCTGGTGCCGCTAGGTAGCTAGTTATTTTTTATGTTTTTCTGATCGCTGTATTAGTGCCGCTAGGTAGCTAGTTATTTTTTGAGGTTCGCCCGCTAGGTTTTTATAGCGTTAGGTACCCCCATACATTTTCTAATAAAGGTTTTAACCCCTGATTGCCCCTAGAGTTAACCCTTTCACCCCCCTATTGCCAGCATCACTAAGCGATCATTTTTCTGATCGCTGTATTAGTGTCGCTGGTGCCGCTAGGTAGCTAGTTAGTGCCAGTAACGCTTACACCCACGCGCAAAGCATACTCCCCCCATATGTGGAATTACACCCCAAAATACATTCTGCTGCTTCTCCTGAGTACGGGGCTACCTCATGTGTGAGACTTTTTGGGAGCCTAGCCGCGTACGGGACCCCAAAAACCAATCACCGCCTTCAGGCTTTCTAAGGGTGTACATTTTTGATTTCACTCCTCACTACCTATAACAGTTTCGAAGGCCATAAAATGCCAAAATAGCACAAAAAAAACCCAAATGACCCCATTTTGGAAAGTAGACACCCCAAGCTATTTTCTGAGAGGGATGTCGAGTCCATGGAATATTTTATATTTTGACACAAGTTGCGGGAATATGATAAACTGATTTTTTTTTGCACAAAGTTGTCACTAAATGATATATTGCTCACACATGCCATGGTTATATGTGGAATTGCACCCCAAAATACATTCTGCTGCTTCTCCTGAGTACGGGGATACCACATGTGTGGGACTTTTTGGGAGCCTAGCCGCGTACGGGGCCCCGAAAACCAATCACCACCTTCAAGATTTCTAAGGGCATACATTTTTGATTTCACTCCTCACTACCTATCATAGTTTTGAAGGCCATAAAATGCCAAGATGGCACACAACCCCCCCAAATGACCCCATTTTGGAAAGAAGACACCCCAAGCTATTTGCTGAGAGGCATGTTAAGTCCATGGAATATTTAATTTTTTTGCCCCAAGTGATTGAATATTGACCAAAAAAAAATAAAAATTACAAAACGTTGTCACTAAATGATAAATTTCTCACACATGCCATGGTTATATGTGGAATTGCACCCCAAAATACATTCTGCTGCTTCTTCTGAGTACGGAGATACCACATGTGTGGGACTTTTTGGGAGCCTAGCCAAGTACGGGACCCCAAAAACCAATCACCGCCTTCAAGATTTGTGTGAGTGAAATCAAAAATTTATGTCCTTAGAAATCTTGAAGGTGGTGATTGGTTTTCGGGGTCCCGTACGCGGCTAAGCTCCCAAAAAGTCCCACACATGTGGTATCCCCGTACTCAGGAGAAGCAGCAGAATGTATTTTGGGGTGCAATACCACATATAACCATGGCATGTGTGAGAAATATATCATTTAGTGACAACGTTTTGTAATTTATTTTTTATTTATTTTTTTGGTCAATATTCAATCACTTGGGGCAAAAAAATTAAATATTCCATGGACTCAACATGCCTCTCAGCAAATAGCTTGGGGTGTCTTCTTTCCAAAATGGGGTCATTTGGGGGGGTTGTGTGCCATCTTGGCATTGTATGGCCTTCAAAACTATGATAGGTAGTGAGGAGTGAAATCAAAAATTTATGCCCTTAGAAATCTTGAAGGTGGTGATTGGTTTTCGGGGTCCCGTACGCGGCTAGGCTCCCAAAAAGTCCCACACATGTGGTATCCCTGTACTCAGGAGAAGCAGCAGAATGTATTTTGGGGTGCAATTCCACATATAACCATGGAATGTGTGAGAAATATATCATTTAGTGACAACTTTGTGCAAAACAAAATCAGTTTGTCATATTCCCGCAACTTGTGTCAAAATATAAAATATTCCATGGACTCGACATGCCTCTCAGCAAATAGCTTGGGGTGTCTACTTTCCAAAATGGGGTCATTTGGGGGGGTTTTGTGCTATTTTGGCATTTTATGGCCTTCGAAACTGTGATAGGTAGTGAGGAGTGAAATCAAAAATTTGCGCCCTTAGAAATGCTGAAGGCGGTGCTTGGTTTTCGGGGTCCCGTACTTGGCTAGGCTCCCAAAAAGTCCCACACATGTGGTATCCCCGTACTCAGAAGAAGCAGCAGAATTTTTTTCCACATATAACCATGGCATGTGTGAGCAATATATCATTTAGTGACAACTTTTTGTAATTTTTTTTTTTTTTGTCATTATTCAATCACTTGGGACAAAAAAAAAAATATTCAATGGACTCAACATGCCTCTCAGCAGTTTCCCTGGGGTGTCTACTTTTCGAAATGGGGTCATTTGGGGGGGGGTTTTGTACTGCCTTGCCATTTTAGCACCTCAAGAAATGAGATAGGCAGTCATAAAATAAAAGTTGTGTAAATTCCAGAAAATGTACCCTAGTTTGTAGACGCTATAATTTTTGCGAAAACTAATAAATATACGCTTATTGCGATTTTTTTTACAAAAGACATGTGGCTGAATACATTTTGGCCTAAATGTTTGACTAAAATTTAGTTTATTCGATATTTTTTACTTTTTGTTATAAGAAAAATTATTTTTTTTCCAAATTTTCGGTCTTTTTCCGTTTATATCGCAAAAAATAAAAATCGCATAGGCAATCAAATACCATCAAAAGAAAGCTCTATTTGTGGGAAGAAAAGGACGCAAATTTCGTTTCGGTACAACATTGCATGACCGCGCAATTACCAGTTAAAGCAGCGCAGTGACAAATTGTAAAAACACCTTGGGTCTTTAGACAGCGTATTGGTCCGGGGCTTAAAGCGGTGGTTCACCCTCAGTGACACGATTTTACCATCGAGACAGGCATTGTAGCGCAAGCTACAGTATGCCTCTCCCGATTTTTTTACCCCCGTACTCACTGTGTACTCGTACATTATAGATTTCGGCTCCCGCGGGGAATGGGCGTGCCTATGGAGAGGGAGGATGATTGACGGCCGGCCCTGGCACGTCACTCTCCCCGAAGACAGCCGGAGTAGGTCTCGGCTCTTCACGGCGCCTGCGCACAGGCTATGCGCAGGCGCCGTGAAGAGCCAAGCCTATTTCGGCTATTTCCAGGCAAGTGTGACGCGCCAGAGCCGGCCGTCAATCATCCTCCGTCTCCATAGGCACGCCCATTCCCCGAGGGGAGTCGGTATCTTCGATGTACGAGTACACGGTGAGTACGGGGATAAAAAAATCGGGACAGGCATACTGTAGCTCGCGCTACAATGCCTGATTTTATGGTAGAAGACATTTTTTTTTTTTTTTTGGGGTTTATAGGGAGAACCCCCTGCTTTAAGTGGTTAAGCTTACTGTCAGCTGAAAATGGGTCACAGGAGGGAAGAATAAATTGCATTCATGTGATCCCCAGAAGTATAGGCAAAATTGCTTTGGCTATACTTCCCCTTTAAGCATTCCATTTTTTTTATTTTTCTTAATGCTATCTTCCGGAGTCTTTCCTCTTGACTGGCTTGGAAGAGTGTGTCAATAAATAGAGCTCTGAGTGTGCTAGTGAAACAAACTTATGGCACCACTCCTCTCGGTCTGGGTATTCCAGCTCCCACATTGAACTGTTGAGTGGACACTCCTTGCACCCATCTGGGAGCCCCTCGTGCTGCTGCCACTACTCATTTTTGGAGCACTGTGAAGGTACTGAGCTGGTTCTTGATTAGCCCCAGAACAGACTGAAGAATATATGTAAGCAAAATTGAAAAATATATTTAGGGGAAATTATTTTATGAACCTCTGTGCATTTGATTTCTAAAATGACTTACCAAATTTTAAATAAACAATATAAAATGTACAATCTCTATAGACTATTGTGCAGAGTGAAACAAACATACTGCTGTAAAATAAAAAACAAACTTAGACACTGTCAAGTGACTCTAGATAAATAACTGTGTTAATCAGACATATATTACTGCTGTTAAAACATTCAAGATCTCATTTGCATTCCCTAGTAGTTCATAATGTGATCATATATTAAAAGATTTTCATACCGTATGCTTTTTTTTTATTTTTTTTGCTTTTTGTCAAAAGTGTCAAAGTCCATGCACACAAGTCAATGTCTAGCTACTGTTTTGCAACCTAGTCTAAACGGCTGTTAAGTCTGGACAATGGTCACAGTAACTGCTATTTGTTTCTTTGCAGGTAAGGAGATCTGTACAAGGCCATGACATTCCTCAACATAAGTGAAGAGCTACATACAAATTCCTTCCCTAACAAAAGCTTTTAGCTGTGTTAACCCTTTTCCAAAGCTCAAGTGTAATGCTAGCTATACACCTGTTGAAAAATCGTTCAAACGAGTTTTTGAAAAACAAAACAAATGGCTGTTAGCGCAAACAATTTTGCTATCAAGTAATCAACTCGTTTATTTATTTATTTTCCATAAATGTTATTGTTTTCTGCACAATTTGTACAAACAAGAGGTTATCATACAGCATGTGTCAAATAACTTTATATTGGAAGAATTGTAAGTATAGTATGTGCGGTCCATCTGATGATAATTTGATTGATAAATTGTTCAACGGACATAAATTAATTCGTTTTTTTGTTTGTTTTGTCACATATGCCTAGTGAAAACTGTTTGGGCAAGAAACACATTAACCTTTCAATTTATCGTCCGTTCGGTTGAGGTTTTCCAAACTTTTTCTTCGATTTCTCAGCTCAAATGCATCATAACCGATTTTTGACTTTACTGCACGATTAACGAACGAACTGTCCAAGTGACAGATTTTCAAACCATTTTTCATCTAGTGTATGGCCACCATAAGGCTCCATGCACACTGGGCTTAAAAAAAAATATGTTCTCATATAGAGCATTTTTTGTACAAAGTTCAGACGAGAGTTTTACGTTTTTTCGTTTACGTTTTTTCTGCCAGTATGCTCCAATCAGAAACGCATACAGAAGGTGTATGGACACATAGGAAAACATTGAGCTGCTTCTACAGGCAGAACACAAAACTCCTGTAGAAGCAACCTTTTTTAAGCCAGTGTGCATGGAGCCTAAAGAGGATTTGTGTTCATGGTGAGCAACAGCATCGTGACCTGAATAAATAGGGAAGCTGGCACACAGCCAATGTGTAAAATTTCAACTTACAGAGCAGAAAGTTCCCATCAAGGATCCCACAGTCTCAGGCATCGCTGTAGCTTCAGAAGCCGTAGTTGATAAATTGTCTCTGCTAGTTTTCATCACCAAGACACTGCTGGATGTATCTATAAAGTGCGATTTACAAGAGTAAGTTTATATATGAGCCCAGAAACAAGCTGTGATCATAACAAGAGAACACATCTTGACAGCTGCTGAAACTTGTTCTGATCCTGGATAATCTACATAATCAGCACTCCGGTCAGAGTCTACGGAAGCCGTGCAAAGTCCCATTTAGTCATTTGAGCTACTACTCTTCCATTCACTGAATGAGATTCAAGGACTTTGTCTTGTGCTGTGACAATAGAAGAAAAGCATGATGCAATTTTTTCTTATGTGGGAGAAGTGTGCATGATGGAAACTGCTTAAAGGCGAAGTAAATTTTTTGCAAATAAAATAATAAATGCACCCATAATAATTAAAGTTATGTAAAAGGAAAGAATAATAAAAAAAAAAAAGTTACACTTACCTAGTTTTGCACAGAGCAGCCCCATTTTCTTTTTGGGTCCCCTGCCATCGGTCCTGGCTCCTCCCCCCTGCTGAGTGCCCCCATAGCAAGCCTCTTTCTATGGAGGCACTCGACTAGGCTTGTTCCTGAGCTGCGCTCTGTGTGTCCATTTACACACAGAGTGCGGCTCGACAGTGCCAGCAGCTCTCTCTCCTCATTGGCTCACTGGCTGTGATTGGCAGTACAACTGAGCCAATGAGGAGAGAGAGACCCATGAGAGCCGCTGCTCTCATGCACATTGCTGGATCGAGATGGGGAGAGCTGCACCTAGAATTTTTGTTTGCCTTAATGCTTAGAATGCATTAAAGTGATTGTAAAGTCTTGTCTTTTTTTCTATAAAAATAACAAACATGTTATACTTACCTGCTCTGTACAGTTGGTTTTGCAGCCCAGATCCTCCTTTTCACGGGTCCCTTTTTGGCTTCCCTGGCCCTCCCTCCTGTCGAGTGCCCCCACAACAAGCAGCTTGCTATGGGTGCATCTAAGCCGAGTGAGAGCTTCCTGTGTTTATTCAGACAGGGAGCCCTGTTTTGGCCCAGCCCCTCTCTCTCCTGATTAGCTAACTGACTTTAATTGACAGCAGCGGGAGCCAATCGCACTGTTGCTGTGTCTCAGCAAATCTGGAGCAGAGTCCCGGGCGGCTGAGGAACTTGTGGACATGCTGGAGAGAGATGGGGCTCAGGTAAGTATTAGGGAGTGCTGGGGCGCCTGTTGCACACAGAATGTTTTTATCCTAATGCATAAAATACTTTAACCCTTTCGCTGCTCCATTTTGTACACTCAGGTGGCCATACTATTTTTGCAATTTTTCCTTTGCTTTTTGCTTTTTTTATTTTTCACTTATAGCTTACACAACCCCCCCCCCCCAACTATATATTTTCTGAAAGCACATGATCAGTAGAATAAAAAGAAGGTGCTACAGATTTTTTAGACCCAGCGGTATTTGCGCAATTGTTTATCAAACCAATATATTTGTAAAAAATACACTAAAACCATTATTAGCAGATAAAAACACAGCACATTTTACAAATTTCCTGCTAAATCCCATCTAAATATAAAAGCTTAACCTGTATGGAGTTAATGAATAACAAAAACATTTTTTTTTTACATTGAGCCTTTTTGAAAAATGATGAAAATCAAACGTATTGAAAAATTTTAATATCCAAATTTCTCTTAAAATCTGAAGGTTTTAATTTTTCCCTTCCAGCTTTCAGAATTTGTGCAAGAACCCCAAAACCATATATTATCTGAAAGAATATAACCTCTAGAATAAAAAGAAGGTGCTACAGATTTTTTAGACCCTGCTGTATTTGCACAAATGTTTATAAAACCAATATAGTCGCAAATAATAGACTGAAACCTTTATTAGCAGATAAAAACACAGCTAATTTTACAAAATTCCTGCTAAATATAAAAGCTTAACCAATTAAGGACCTTGCCTGTTTTTAAGACTCAGTGTTTACAAGTTTAACCACTTAAGACCCGGACCAATATGCAGGTAAAGGACCTGGTCCCTTTTTGCGATTTGGCACTGCGTCGCTTTAACTGACAATTGCGCGGTCGTGCGACGTGGCTTCCAAACAAAATTGGCGTTCTTTTTTCCCACAAATAGAGCTTTCTTTTGGTGGCATTTGATCACCTCTGCAGTTTTTATTTTTTGCGCTATAAACAAAAATAGAGCGACAATTTTAAAAAAATTCTATATTTTTTACTTTTTGCTATAATAAATATCCCCCAAAAATATATAAAAAAAACATTTTTTCCTCAGTTTAGGCCAATACGTATTCTTCTACATATTTTTGGTAAAACAAATAGCAATAAGCGTTTATTGATTGGTTTGCGCTAAATTTATATCGTTTACAAAATAGGGGATAGTTTTATGGCATTTTTATAATTTTTTTTTTTACTACTAATGGCGGTGATCAGTGATTGTCATCGGACACTTTTGACACATTTTTGGGAGAATTGTCATTTTCACAACGAAAAGTGCTATAAAAATGCACTGATTACGGTGAAAATGACACTGGTAGTGAAGGGGTTTACCAGGAGGGGGCGCTGTAGGGGTTAAGTGTGTACTAAGGGAGTGTTCTTACTGTGGGGGGGTCGTGGCTGTGCGTGTGACATCACTGATCGTCGTTCCCTAACACAGGGAACAGACAATCACTGATAGCCACACTAGGAAGAACTGGGAAGGTTTGTTTACACTCACCTCTCCCATTCTTCCTCTCTGTGACCCGATCACGGGACACCGGCGGCAATCAGGTCCACGGGTCCCGCTGGCGCAGTCATGGAGGACAGGACCGGTTCGCAACCCACGGCTGGGCATCTTAAAGGGGACGTACCTGTACGTCCATGTCCCCAGCCGTGCCATTCTGCCGAAGTAAATAGTCGTGCGGCGGTCCTTAACTGGTTAAAACAGGTATTGCGCCCGCTCGTGGAATGGCGTCAAACTTTTACCATTAAAAATCTCCATAGGCGATGTTTAAAAAATTCTACAGGTTTCATGTTTTAAGTTACACAGGAGGTCTAGGGCTAGAATTATTGTTCTCGCTCTAACGATCGCGCTGATACCTCACATGTGTGGTTTTAACTTCGTTTTCATATGTGGGCGCTACTCACGTATGGATTCGCTTCTGCGCACGAGGTCGTCGGGACTGGGGTGCTTTAAAAAAAAAACTCTGTTTTAAAAAATAAATAAAAAAATTGGATCACTTTTATTCCTATTACAAGGAATGTAAACAACCCTTGTAATAGAAAAAAGCATGACAGGTCCTCTTAAATATGAGATTTGGGGACACAAAGACCTCAGATCTCATATTTAGGCTAAAATGCAATAAAAAAAATTACAAAATAAATAGGCCCTTTAAGACGTACGGGCGGAAGTGACGTTTTGACGCCGCTTCCGCCCTGCTATGGTATAGAGACGGGTGGAGGCCATCTTCCCCTCACTCGTATCCATGCCACAAAGGGAGAAGGACCCAATCGCCTCTGCCACTGCCGACGGCTCCGGTAAGCGGCGGTGGGTGCGGGAGGGGGGCCCCTCTACCGCCGCCAATAACAGTGATCTTGCGGCAAATCCGCCGCGCAGACCACCATTATCGTTTACAGGACCGGTGCCTGTAGAGATGGATATCTCGGTTGTGGCAGCAGCTGCTGCCGTTTACAAGATATCCCTCTTCAAAAAGAGGATGTATATAGTCGTGCGCAGGTCCTGAAGTGGTTAACCTGTATGGAGTTAATCAATAACAAATATTTGTAAATCCTAAATTGCTCCTTTTTCAAAATGGTGAAAATTCAACGTACCCAAAAATTCCCTTTAAAAAATCTGGAGGTTTTAATTTTTCACTTACAGCTTTCAGAATTTGTGAAGACCCCCCCAAACCATATATTTTATGAAAGCATAGGACCAGTAGAGTAAAAAGAAGCTGCTATTGATTTTTAAGGCTCTATGATATTTGCGCAAATGTTTACCAAAGCAATATTTTCGCTAAAAATACAATATAATCATTAACAGTGGATTCATACATGATAAAATGTACAATATTTATGCTAAATTCTTAGTAAATATAATAGTTAAAACTGTATTGAGTTAATAAATAACAAATATTTGTATATTTTAAATTGTATCTTTTTGTGAAATGGTGAAAATTGAAGGTGTGCAAAACTGTAAATAACAATTTACTCTAAAAATCGGGAGGTTACCATTATTCAGTTAAAGCTTGAAAAGACCACTTCAAATTAGACATTTTCTAAAAGCACATGACCTGTAGAATAAAAAAAGTGCCACAGATTATTTGGGCCCCCTGCAATAATTGCACAAATGTTCATCATATCGCTATTTTTACAAAAAATACACTAAAAGCATACTAAAGTGTACACCCATGGGGGTCATATGTTCCATGCATTCCCATACAGGCAGTCCCATTTATGTAAATTGGGATGCTGCACAGGCATAGCTGCTGTTCTCAATCTGACATCTGTGTGGGTACATGACCCCGAACGCAGACAGTGTGAGCTCAGTGACATGCATGCGGACCTACATAGATGTAAAATTGAAAGCAATGTCTCTGTTCGTGCAGTTGCTACATCCCAAATTACATCAATGGGACTACCTGCACGGAACACCTGTGCATCCCTGTAAAGGTATGCTGTGTATGCTTGGTCTGAACAAGGACTTAGACTCCTTTTACACAATCGGACCACACATTGTTCTCTATGGAGAGGCTGATGTAAATGGACATGTGTCCATTTACACTTGCCCGCATCCGATCCAGTACGCTAAAAACAGACAGAAGGGGATTCCATTCCCCTTCCATCTAGCAGATCGGATCGGATGGTATCCGAAGGAAATGTACAGGTGGTCCGTTTCAATCTGACCGCCCAATAGAGAACAGCGGGCTGTTTCTGTTTCCGCTCTGCATCAGCAGACTGGACACAGACTTATCATCTGCCTGCTCAACGGGGATCAGCAGACCATGGGCACATTAGAACGGAAATCCTCCTGTCGGGTCTTTAAGTAGCAATGCAACCTTCAATGTTCATGTTCATTTCTGGGCCTTTGCCGCAGTGCAGGCTCATAATATCCAGCCTGGCCACCACCTCAGGAACAAAAAAGTGCACCCGGCCCTCAGCAGTGACTCGCAAACGGGACGGATATAACATAGCATAGGGCAGTCCCAAACGCTGAAGATGTTTGACTTAAATAAAAATACAGCGTTGTTGTTGCATTTCTGCCCAAAAATTGGGGTAGAATGTCACCCGAACACCCGTGTATTGGACATTGGGCCTTTCTCGCGCCATGCAAAGCACTTTTTTCATATAATGGCAATGCAAATTGCACGCCAACATGGGATCATTCCCCGGCAAAGCTCTGGTTGGGACTCGGTGGGCTCTTTCAACCACGAAAAAGGGGGTGAACGCCTCCTTACCAAAAGTATTTAAAAGCCATTGTTCAACAAACTCAGTAGGGTCCCTGTCCTCTACTTTCTCCGATAATCATACTATTTACACATTGTTACGTCTCAGTCTGTTTTCAATGTCATCGGCCTTAGCTCTGTCATGCGCCAAGCGAGCAGGGGATCTGGATTTATGGTCCAAGGGTGGCAGCTTATCCTCCAAATCGCTAATGCGTCCCTCCAAAGCTCTTTCACAGATTTTAGGGATATCCTACCTTAGAAGAGCAACTTCCTCAGTCAATCCCCCCAATTTGATGTTCACATTGTTAACAGACGCTGTACACTTTTGTACCTCCCGCAGGTTCTGGCTTAATGTAGGTTCTTGTCCTTCCTCCTCAGTGCAATCCTCCTGACATGATAAGTGTTCAGAATCATGCAATGACATGGCATCCACCCCTGTTCCCTGCCCTGTAGCAGTGTCTGCAAGTGAAGCTGCCGGATAAAAAACCTGCTCCAACCACCTCCTGTTGCTGCAGCTCAGACAGGTTTTTGGTATAATATAGAATGTCCCCAGGGTTGTCTTTACCTACAAGAAAAGGAAGCCTACTCCTGTTCTATTGATTTCTCCATGACTCTCGTGGTTCTCCATGCCATGCTGTTTGTCCTGGGCCGCTGTGCCTCCCTTACCCTTCCCTCCATTTGACATTGCGATGAGTAATCGTGGCTTCCTGGGTATCTCTGTGATCCAGGGAGTCTGCAGCAGATAGTAGTCCATTCGTGGCTGGGAAGAGGATATATGAGAGGATTATGTGCAGGAGCTCCAGGAGAACGATTCGCTGACATGCCCGACTTGGTCGCGCTCCTAAACGCTTTTAAGAATCCCCCCTCCTCCAACATAATTTAAAGCTTATTTTATTTGGTGGGGGAGTGAGTACCTAGTATTGGCAGGTACCCGCTCCCACTTCTGTTGGAATCTCCTAAGCCAATCAACCAGAATCCCCCCATTCCCTATCCACAGCCTCTTGGGACACGTCACAGGTCCCAAGAGGCTGCAGGAACATAGACAAAAATGCAGCGTGACTTGTGCGTGTGCCTTGATAAGCCAGCTGTGAAGCCGCAAGGAGTCAGCCAGCTTCCCAGACTAATCATGCCGAAGGGATTGGGAAGAAAAATCTTAGATAGATAGGTAGAGTATGTCTGAGTGTTGTGCATGTATGGTTACCCTTATTTTATATGTGTTTCTTGCTTCATGTTGTGTTCTTTATTTGTACTTTGCTGCAATTATTGTAAAGAATAATTTTGTCTGATGTCTTTTGTTGCTATGAAGCTAGCCCTTCACTAGTAGAATTTTGTTCAAAATTCTTTGTTTTAAGAACATCTGTCTGATGTGCCAATTATTAGTGGGGTCAAATCGATGTTCATTAATGATTCAATTGAAAGAACAAGGATGGAAATGTTTTCTCGAATGCCCACATTTCTTAATGTGAAAGTGTTTTTCATTTGGGTCATTCCAAAATCAAAAGCTCAAAAGTCACATAGGCTTGCCTTCCTGGTCATCCTCCAGAAATGTGGACAGTACCACAACTTCTGACCAGTGAAAAGGACCACCAAAGGCATCTTTTGACTTGAGCTGGAAACCTTACCCGAGATCCCAGAGACCCTGGAAAGCAGTCCCAAACCTTTAGTAGGAGTGACCTAATGGATCTTTAATGGAAGCAAATCAATTTCACTGCCAGGATAGAAGATGAGTTCAGACCTAACACTGACGTAATAATTTTAACCACTTCAGCCCCGGAAGATTTGGCGGCTCAATGACCAGAGCACTTTTTACAATTTCGCACTGCACTATTTTAACTGGTAATTGCGCGGTTGTGCAATGTTTTTCCCAAACAAAATTTGTGTCCTTTTTTTTTCCACAAATAGAACTTTCTTTTATGGTATTTGATGGCCACTGAAATTTATTTATTTTTGCGATATAAAGACCAAAAATTTGCGATATAAAGACCGAAAATTTTGAAAAAAATAATCTTTCTACTTTTTGTTATAAAAAAAATCCAATAAATGAAATTTTAGTCATACATTTAGGCCAAATGTCTTTGGTAAAAAAAAGTCAATACGCGTAAATCTATTGGTTTGCGCAAAAGTTATAGCGACTAACAACTAGGGTACATTTTCTGGAATTTACGCAGCTTTTAGTTTATGACCGCTTATCTCATTTAATGAGGTGCTAAAATGGCAGGGCAGTACAACCCCCCAAATGACCCAAGTTTGGAAAGTAAACACCACAAGGAAATTGCTGAGAGGTATGTTGAGCCCATTGAATATTTTTTTTTTTGTCACAATTAATTGAAAAAAAAAAAAAATTGTCACTAAATTATATACTGCTCACACATGCCATGGTTATATGTGGAATTACACCCCAAAATTAATTTGGCTACTTCTCCTGAGTATGGGGATACCACATGTGTGAGACTCTTTGGTAGCCTAGCCGCGTACAGGACACCAAAACCAAGCACCGCCTTCAGGATTTCTAAGGGCATACATTTTTTATTTCACTCCAAACTACCTATCACAGTTTCGAAGGCCATAAAATGCCAAGAAACCCCCCAAATAAACCCCATTTTGGAAAGTAAACACCCCAAGCTATTTGTATAGAGGCATGTTGAGTCCATGGAATATTTTATATTTTGTCACAAGTTGCGGGAAAATGACAAACTTTTTTATTTATTTTTTTGCACAAAGTTGTCACTAAATTATATATTGCTCAAACATGCCATGGGCATATGTGAAATTACACCCCAAAATACATTCTGCTGCTTCTCCTGAGTACGGGGATACCACATGTGTGAGACTTTTTTGGAGCCTAGTCACGTACAGGACCCTGAAAACCATGCACCACCTTCAGGATTTCTAAGGACGTAAATTCTTGATTTCACTCCTCACTACCTATCACAGTTTCGAAGGCCATAAAATGTCAAGATAGCACAAACCCCCCCAAATGACCCCATTTTGGAAAGTAGACACTGCAAGCTATTTGCTGAGAGGCATGTTGAGTCCATGGAATACCTTTGCCACAAGTTGCGAGAATTTTTTTTTTTGCACAAAGTTGTCACTAAATTATATATTGCTCAAACATGCCATGTGCATATGTGAAATTACAACCTAAAATACATTTAAAAAATTGGGTCATTTGGGGGGGTTTGTGCTATCTGGACATTTCAGGGCCTCCGTAACTGTTATAGGTAGTGAGGAAGTGAAATCACCATTTTACGCTCTAATGCCACGTACACACGCTCGGAATTTCCGACAACAAATGTTCGATGGGAGCTTTTGGTTGAAAATTCTGACCGTGTGTAGGCCCCATCGGACATTTTCTGTCGGAATATCCGACAACAAAAATTTGAGAGCTGGTTCTCAAATTTTCCGACAACAAAATCCGTTCTCGTAAATTCCGAGCGTGTGTAGACAATTCCGACGCACAAAATTCCACACATGCTCAGAATCAAGTAGGAGACGAAAGCACTCGGTCTGGTAAAACTAGCGTTCATAATGGAGATAGCACATATGTCACGCTGTAACGGACTGAAAAGCACAAAGCTGAAAAACGCGTATCATCTCTCTCCAAACTTCTACTAACGCGACATTAGCAGAAGTAGCCCAAAAGGTGGCGCACTTGCTATGGAACTTCCATTTTATTGTGCCCTCGTACGTGCTGTACGTGACCGCGTTCTTGACGTTCGCAATTTCTGACAACATTTGTGTGACCGTGTGTATGCAAGACAAGTTTGAGCCAACATTCGTTGGAAATTTATCCATGGTTATGTTGTCGGAATGTCCGATCGTGTGTACGCGGCATTAGAAAGCCTGAAGGCGGTGATTGGTTTTCGGGGTCCTGTACACGGCTGGGCTCCCAAAAAGTCTCACACATGTGGTATCCCGTACTCACGAGAAGCAGCAGAATGTATTTTGGAGTGTAATTCCACATATAACCATGCCATGTTTGAGCAATATATAATTTAGTGACAACTTTGTGCAAAAAAAAAAAGTTTGTCATTCTCCCGAAAATTGTGGCAATATATAAAATATTCCATGGACTCAACATGACTATCAGCAAATAGCTTAGGGTGTCTACTTTACAAAAAGGGGTAATTTGGGGGGGGTTTTGAACTGTCCTGGCATTTTACGCACAACATTAGAAGCTGTCAACATCACCCACTCTTCTAACCACTTGAAGACAAAGCCCTTTCTGACACTTTTTGTTTACATGAAAAAATAAAAAAATGTTGCTAGAAAATTACTTTGAACCCCCAAAAATTATATATTTTTTAATGAAAGACCCCACAGATTAAAATGGTGGCTGTTGCATTTTTTTTTCACACAGTATTTGCGCAGCGATTTTTCAAACTTTTTTGAGAAAAAAAAACACTTTTAATTTTAATGCACTAAAACACATTATATTGCCGAAATGTTTGGTGAAATAAAAAAGATGATGTTATGCTGAGTACATAGATAACAAACACAACATGCTTTATAATTGCGCACAAACGTACAGTGGCGACAAACTACATACTTTTTTAAAAGCCTTTAAAATCTTTTACAGGTTACCACTTTAGATTTACAGAGGAGGTCTTCTGCTAAAATTACTGCCCTCGATCTGACCTTTGCGGTGATACCTCACATGCACGGTGCAATTGCTATTTACATATGACACCAGACCTTTCATTTTTATTTATTTTTTAATCATTTTTATTGTTTTCTTAGGGAATGTAAATATCCCCTATGATAGCAATAGGTAGTGACAGGTACTCTTTTTTGAAAAAAATGGCATCTATTAGATCCTAGATCTTTCCTCTGCCCTCAAAGCTGACCACACTAAGATTGATGTAATAAAATGCTTTCCCAATTTCCCAATGGCGCTGTTTATATACGGCGAAACCTAAGTCATGAAATGCTCGTAGCTTCCGGTTTCTTAGGCCATAGAGATGATTGTAGCCATTTTGGTTTCTGATCAGCTCTATGGTCAGCTGACGGAACCACGGCTGCATTTACGGGTTCCCTGTTGGGACAGGAGAGCCCTAGAAAACCACAGAAGGAGGGGGACCTTCCCTCCCACTACTTGTAAAATCAGTCTAGCATCAATTAGCTGCTAGGATTACTTTTACATGAAAGCCAACTGCTGTCTGAAAATAATAATACCAAGATACCTAAACCTGCAGGCATCATTCTGGTATAACCACTCAAAGTCCAGCAACATACCAGTATGTTGCTGGTCTTTGCTGGTCCTATATGTTCTTTTTTCATGCAGCCTGTGGGCTGAACGAAAAAAAGAGATTGATCAGTGAGTATGCCCACCATTAGAATACCGCCCTTCATCCACCCACTTCTAATGATGGGCCTACACGCACCATTTTTTTTAACTCTGGTGGTCAAATCACCTTCTAAAGCGCTGGAGTTGCTGATTTATGTATCGTGAGAGCAAACACTGTTGCTGTCAAGATAAATAAATCAGTGTTGCAGCTGAATGGCGTACCTGGTTAACAATAAAACAAAGTAACACTACAGTATAACAGTAAGACATACCATACCTGCCTGCAAAGCGAATACAATAAAACATAGTCATTTTTTTTTTAATGCAATCTGTGCCTAAAAAATATATGCCAAAGCATAGGGGCAATCCGAACCTAATGTTATGAGCAAATAGCTCCTCCACCCCTGCCCCTATGCTTCAGCATATATGCTCTTTTTTTTAGCTGTGGTGCTGAGATTACCTATCGTGAGAGCAAATACTGTTGCTGTCAGAATAAATAAACCTGGACAATTGAGGCAGAGGACTTCCGTTTCCGGGGACGGTAGTATGAGCATGGAGGAGTGAGAGCGCGCTGATTCAGCACAGGTCCGTGGTGCACTTCGATAGGAGAGCGGAGGATTTGAAACCCCGACCAGCATTGGACCAGCATTGGAGACGGCTGGCAGGGAGAGCGGCTTCCGCAGCGACATCCGAGAGCGGCTTCAGAAGCGTCACCAGAACAGCTGATGCCGCGGCGGGGAAGGAGAGCTGGAAGCTCGGGAGGCATACAAACACCCAGTCACACGTATATAACAAGGTATATGACGGTGAGGAGGGAGAGTACAGAGCAGGCAGACGCTGGTGGACACAGTACCTTAAAAAGGAAATCCCTCATAGAAAGCTCCTACCAAGCCGCCGCTGTAACACTAGGAGTAGCGGCAGAGGTGAGAGCTGAAGGAAAGAGGCTGGACGCCGGAGCGGGGGGGGTCATAACATCCATAGCCCCAACTACAGCTCCAGGAGATACAGCGCAGAGCCGGGAGACGCTGAAAGAGACAGCCACAACAGGAAGCTTTATAGTACCCCCTGAGGTGGAGACAGAGACAGAGACAGAGACAGAGGAGCAGCTCAGAGGGACCCCGCACCCCTCTGCAGAGGTACAGATAGTATCAATAATTAAGGCATTAATTGTACAAGATACACGAGACCTGGCAGGGGACTATATTGTAATGCCTACGGAAACACGTCCTGTAACAAATACATCTGAAGCCAAGAGTGGGGGTATGGATAATAAAGTGGACAAATTAAAGCAGGATGATGGTCCGGTGGGGGGGAACATACAGCCAGATCCCCAGAGTGCAGGGGAGATGACGGAGGTAGCTGAGCAAGGGCTACCCCCTGATATGAAACAATTAAGTAGGCTTATCCAGGCCCTCCCATCAAAAGAGGACATTCAAAAAATGCTGATGGCTATAACTGGCATGTTGAAGGAGGAGATGGAGGAGGTGCGGGTAAGAGTATCCGCCGGTGAACAAAAAATATCTGTCTTAGAGAGCCAGCAAGCCATAGGGGACTGTAGATTGGAAGTACTGGAAAGAAAAGTTCAAATACAGCAACAGCAGCTGATTAGATTACAATTAAAGACAGAAGAAGCTGACAATAGAAGCAGGAGAAACAATGTTCGCATAAGAGGCATACCGGAAAGCTGCGAGGGGCCGGCATTGAGGGAGGCCGTCCCAGCAATTTTTAATAAAATCCTAAAAAAAAGCCCAGGATCACCAATAGAGCTGGATAGAGTACATAGGATTCCCGCAGCAAGGAATCGGGATCAGAGTAACCCTCGAGATGTACTGTGTCGGATACACTTTTTTGGTATAAAGGAGGATATTCTGAGGGAGACCTGGAAAGTTGGAGAGGTGGAATGGGAGGGGTCGAATATACAGCTGTTCCCAGATTTATGCTGGCAAACAAAGGCAAGACGCCGCTTGTTACGGCCGTTGCTTGAGCACATACGCTCCCAAGAGGCCACATACAGATGGGGGTACCCGTTGGCTATTAATATTAAAAGGGGTGGTAGAAATTTTAATCTAAGAGAACCATCACAGCTCCCAGCACTTTTCGAATTCCTTGGTACAACGCCCATAGAGGTACCAAACTGGTTGGATCTGACGCTAGCCGAGAGTGGCTTCGAAAGGATATGAGATGAGAATAACAGTGCGAATTCCCCCTTCCTCGCCTCGCGGACTCTGGACCTCTCTTCTCTTTTCTCTAATGGAAGGGTCCTTTTTCTTTTTTTTTTTTTTTTTAGGGCTCTCTTCCCGATATAATTTTTTTTTTTTTGGAGAGAGATATCTCGTATTTTGAACAGAGAGGGGTAAAACCTGAAAGCTGGAAGTCGCTGGTCTTTGATTAGGAAGCCCCTTTTTTTTTTTTCACCCTTTAACCCGGAAAGGGCATAATATTGTGATTCTTGCATAGACATTGGATAAGAAAGTTCCACTGATGGCGTAATAATGATATGTAATAATGCTATGCATATGTTTTTTGGTTTAAGAGATGCAGGATATGATTAGTCTTCTTGCCCACCGTAGGGAGGGAAGGGAAGGGGGGGATGGGACGGAGGTGAGGGACGGGTGCTTGTTGGGGTTTGAGGGGGGAGGGATATCTATGGGCTTCTTTTTTGGGTTGTTTTTTTTTAGGATTTTCTTTTCTGGGCGTTTTTCATGTTTTTTTTTTTTTTTTGGGGGGGGCTCACGTGTGGTATTTCTTACGCAGGGGGGTGAGGACAAGGGGGGGAGGGTGGGTGGGTTAGGGCGGGTTGGACTAGGGGAGTTCACTATCTCGCTATGACATTAACTAGAATTTATAAGGGGGGCCAACACTATATGATTAAGGTGGAAGGGAGGGGGGGGTAAGAGTTAGTTGCTTGGAATCTAGGGGGGGGGAGGGGTAAAGGAGGTGAAGGAGGGATCCAGGGGTGCACGAGAGTAACCCCTCATAAGGGTACTAATTAGAGGGAAACAGGGAATGTCCAGTATATCTAGAGACACTAAAGATACTAAAGACACTAAAGGTAAGGGGTACATAAGGGGTACATAAGGCCCTTACAGGGTCAATTCACAATTCACTGAAGTAACACGGGGGGGGGGGATGGGGAAGGTTAATACCTGGGGGGAGGGAAAGGATAGGGGACTGGGATAGGAGGGTAGGGGGGGGTGTTTGGGGGGGAGGGGGCGGGCAAGAAGGGGGTATTAAGCAATCACCAAAGTAAATGAAAGGAGAGGTCAGGATTAAGGGTGAAATTTGAAATTATTGGGAGCTAAAGAGTGGAGGGAGGAGAGAGAGGGGGAAGAAAGGGGGGGGGAGGGGAACGTTATGTATATAAAATGTATATAAAATGTATGTATAATATTGTGATTATGGAGAAGCGTAGGTTGCCGAGGATGGATGAGCGGGGGGGGGGTCAATTGGGGGGGGGGTATTTTCCCTCCAGCACCCGGCGCCTCCCCAGTCCTTGCTTGGGCCCTATTCCTTCTCCACCTGATAGATTGGAGGGGAGGGGGTTTACAAGAGATAATTAGATGAGGTGCACCCGGACCTATGCGAAGGCGTGACTCGCCTCGGTGCTCATATACTGATCCCCATTTTTAGCGCCTCTCCTCCGTGTGGAGGGAAGTCAGAGACGCTAGGGGGGGGGAAATTTAATTTTTTTTTTTTTTTTTTTTTTTTTGTGATTAGTTGTCCGTCCGAGATCCTAGGGGATTAACCGGTGCGGGCCTTTGTTGTGTTTTTTTTTTTTATCTCTTCCTTTTTCTCTCTCTCTTCTCGCGCACGGCACTCTCCTCCTCTCCCCGCCCCCTATCCCCTGTCAGGTCACCCGTAGCCAGGTGACAAGTGCACCCCGTAGGGGTCAGGGATGCACCACAGGGTGGTGAATCCTATGGCCGACTGCTGCTAGCGGAGACGAAGCGTGAACCTAAGATCACCCAGGGCGCGGAGTCTAAGACCCAGTATTGTATTCACCAGAGCCTTTGATGGTAAGGATGGTCTTGGCCGCTACTGGGTCCAGGTCGCATCCCCGAGATTCCTCAAGTCACACTCCGCAGGGAGAAGGGGGAAGCAGCCAGCAGACCAAACAGTGGTGATGGACAGGCCGAGGTCAGGGCAACAGGCAGACAAGGATAACCGTGGAACATGCAAATAGTCAGGGGCACAGGCAGACAGGGAAGTCGGGGACAAGCCAAAACGGTATACGGAAGATGATCGTAGCACTCTGCAAACAGGAACTAGCAATACACTGCAGACAGGAACTAAGCATGGAACACTGTTGAACAGCACTGCAGACCTGTAGAGCAACGGTTAATATAGGCTTCCTGGGATGGACTAGGGTGGAGCCATACAGGAAGAGGAAGTGATAAAAAGGGGAACCAGAGCAGGATCTGCCTCTAATGAACACATGAAGATCAGGTAGGCAGACAGGCTTGATGCATATTCATGACAGTACCCTCCCTCTTAAGGCCCCTCCCCCTCCCCAGCCTGGAGCCAGGGCTAAAGGGGAATCCCAGAAGAAACCTCTTCGACAAATGGGGCGCAAAGATCTCAGATGCAGAAATCCAAGACGCCTCCTCAGGACCAAATCCTCTCCAAAGCACAAGGTACTGAAGAACGCCTCTGCGGAGACGAGAATCCAGAACTAGAGTATCCTCATTGACCAGAACCGAAGTAGGGACAGGAGGAGAGGATTTATTGAGGACCAAAGGCCTTTTAGGAATAAGTAAGGGCATGAGAGGGTCAACAGGAATCCGAGGAGGATCAAGCAGACCCTTAAAGATGAACTGGGGATTAAGCACAGGACCATCAGACTGGGCAGAGGTCAGAGGAACCCTGAAGTCAGGTTGGTTAGAAGGTGACAGGGCACAGGAGTCAAGCTGGATAGCAGGGAAACCAGCAGAATGCAGAGAGCCCTGAAAACAAGGTAGAAAACCCCATTTGGCCGACGATGGCAATCTATCCAAAGGATGGATTGAGCCCCTTAGACAGGTTGCAGGAGGGCCTGAACAAGAAAAGGTAGGAGGCTCACTGGGCATGGGCTGACCTGGCATAGCTGATGCAGAGGCCGATTGAATAGCATATTCAGGTGTAGCGATTACCCGAATCGCATCACAAGGCGTAGTGACTGCAGAACTCGCAGACAAGTTAGCCTGGCTGTGCGTTTTAGGGACAGTCAACGGTAAACTGGAGTGAATGATCGGCTCAGGTTCACAGACGGGCTCCTCATCCAGAGTGCTACATTGGCTAAAAAGTGCATCAGCCTGACTATTGCAGGACACATTCCGGACATCACTACATGTGGTGGGACGAGCAAAAGATTCTGGAATGGTGGCAACAGGAAGTTTCTCTTTTGGGGCAACCTTGGGTAGGCAAGACGTGGAACAGGAGGGACCCCAAGCCAGGATCTGTCCGGCAGTCCAGTCAATGTGAGGAGAATGGAGTCTTAACCAAGGAAGACCCAAAACGATAGGAGCTGAGGTCTTAGGTAGAACAAGGAAGGATATCCACTCCTGGTGAAGTGTGCCTACTGACATCTTAACAGGGACCGTCTGGAAGCGAATAGGACCCCCCGGGAGAACAGTGCCATCAATCGCCGAGACCACCAATGGTGTGGTGAGGGGCAAAAGGGTAAGTCTCATGGACGATGCGATTTCCCAGTCTATGAAATTGCCAGCGGCTCCGGAATCCAGATATGCCGAGACCGAATGAGAAGAAGCACCAAAATGAAGGGACACAGGAAGAAAAAGACGAGAAGGTGAAGGAGATATTTCTGGATCCAATACTCCACCTTCCAGATGTATTGAACCCGAGCGTTTCTCGGGGCGAAGAGGGCAAGTGTCACGAAAATGACTTTTGCCCCCACAGTATAGACACAGGCCTAGAGTTCTGCGCCTGGCACGTTCCTCAGGGGATAGCCTGGTCCGACCCAGCTGCATGGGTTCCTCAGTTGGCAAGGGATGCTCCACGGGTCGAAGAGAGGGGAGCTCAGGCTGACTAAGGGCCAAGGAATGTTGGCGTCGCTTTTCTAGGGTCCTTTCCTGAAAGCGAATATCGATCTGATTACACAAGGAGATCACTCCGTCCAGATCAGTGGGGATGGTTCTTCCTGCTAGTTCATCCTTCACTCTATCAGATAGGCCATGCAAAAAGGTTGCGACTAAGGCCTCATTGTTCCAGCTCAGTTCAGCTGAGTGGATACGGAACTGCAGAGAATATTGTCCCACTGAACGGGATTCTTGGCGGAGACGTAAAAGGGCGCTGGCTGCTGAAGAGACACGAGCCGGTTCTTCAAAGATATTCCGAAAAAGTTTCAAGAAAACAGGCAGGCTAGAAACCACTGGATCATTCAATTCCCACAGAGGGGCAGCCCAGGCTAAGGCCTCCCCGGAGAGGAGAGAAATGATATAGGCTATCTTGGCCCGATCAGACAAGAAGTACTGGGGCAGGAGCTCAAAATGAATAGTGCATTGGCTAAGGAATCCCCTGCAGGCTTTGGAGTCTCCAGAAAAACGGATTGGAGGTGATAACTTCAGTGAATGCGACTCTGCGACTGGTGCAACAGGTGCAGCTGCTGGTTGTACTTGGGGTTGCGGATTCGGGGTTCCCAGCGAGGTCTGAAGCTGATCAAAGCGGGAAGCCAGATCCTGAAGGAAACGCATCACCTGATCCTGATTAGCTTCATGCGTCTCGAGTCTGCGAACAATGCACTGTAATGGATCATCTGCGGGGAGCGGCATGTCGGCCGGATTCATGGCTGTTCAAACTGTCAGGTCACCCGTAGCCAGGTGACAAGTGCACCCCGTAGGGGTCAGGGATGCACCACAGGGTGGTGAATCCTATGGCCGACTGCTGCTAGCGGAGACGAAGCGTGAACCTAAGATCACCCAGGGCGCGGAGTCTAAGACCCAGTATTGTATTCACCAGAGCCTTTGATGGTAAGGATGGTCTTGGCCGCTACTGGGTCCAGGTCGCATCCCCGAGATTCCTCAAGTCACACTCCGCAGGGAGAAGGGGGAAGCAGCCAGCAGACCAAACAGTGGTGATGGACAGGCCGAGGTCAGGGCAACAGGCAGACAAGGATAACCGTGGAACATGCAAATAGTCAGGGGCACAGGCAGACAGGGAAGTCGGGGACAAGCCAAAACGGTACACGGAAGATGATCGTAGCACTCTGCAAACAGGAACTAGCAATACACTGCAGACAGGAACTAAGCATGGAACACTGTTGAACAGCACTGCAGACCTGTAGAGCAACGGTTAATATAGGCTTCCTGGGATGGACTAGGGTGGAGCCATACAGGAAGAGGAAGTGATAAAAAGGGGAACCAGAGCAGGATCTGCCTCTAATGAACACATGAAGATCAGGTAGGCAGACAGGCTTGATGCATATTCATGACATCCCCCTTGCGTGTCGTGCGTTCTCACGGCCGAGGGGAGCCTCCTTTCCCTCGATCCCCAGTCTAGGGGGAACACGGTAGAATTTAAAGGGTAAGAAAAAAGAAGGAAAAGGGGAAAAAAAAGGAAAAGAAAAATGTCAATCACAGTAATGTCCTATAATGTAAAAGGATTGAATAGTCCGGAGAAATGATCTAAACTAAGGGCAGAATTATGGAGAGCGAAGGCACAAATAGTATTTCTCCAGGAGACTCACTTTAAAAAAAACAAAATAACAAAGCTAGAAAATTATAGATTCCCAAAGGTGTACCATAGTTCCTCATCTTTAACAAAAACAAAGGGAGTATCAATCTTGCTCTCTAAAAATATCTCATGGAAAGAATTAAGCGCAATACAGGAAGAGGAAGGAAGGCTCCTTATTGTGAAAGGATACATTGACGACCAGAAGGTGACCCTGGTAAATGTATACTTGCCCAATGAGGGTCAAGTTGGGGCATTAGAGAGATACATAAACAGGATACAACAGAATATGGAGGGGATTTTAATAATGGCAGGAGACCTAAATATTGCCTTGGATCCAATTTTAGATACATCGAGGGGATCCTCACATATGGCATATAGTAAACTAAGCAAAGCTAATAGACTCCTGCAAGAGATACAGGTAGCAGATTGTTGGAGAATCAATCATCCCTATGAGAAAGATTACACATTCTTTTCAGCTAAATATAGAAGCTATTCTAGAATAGACTATATATTTATATCACAAAATTCCTTACAAAGTATAGAAGAGGCTTCCATTGGGTCATTTTCAATATCAGATCACGCACCGACAAAATGTACATTAAAATGGGGGAGTGCCGAAGCTCGGGAATGGCAATG
This sequence comes from Rana temporaria, assembly GCF_905171775.1. NCBI lineage: Eukaryota > Metazoa > Chordata > Amphibia > Anura > Ranidae > Rana > Rana temporaria. The sequence goes on along the minus strand of NC_053492.1, from coordinate 381,321,900 downwards.
GAAAATCAATGAGTCCCTTATAAAAGACCCAGAATATGAAGGAAAGATAATTCAGGAAATGAAGATGTTCTTCTCCAACAATGTTGCAGGAGAGGTGTCCCCAATGTGTATTTGGGAAACTCATAAGTGTTTTGTTAGAGGAATCTTGATATCTTTGGGGTCCCATAGGAAACGTAAGAAAGAAGCACAGATGGAAACCTTGCTAGGAGAAATCCGAAGATTGGAAAAAATGCATAAAAAATCATTAGCTATACAGGTAGAGGAGAAGTTGAGGAAGACACGAGAGGAACTGAACTTAATGCTAACGGATAAAGCAAAAGCATCGCTGAGAAGGTGTAGACAAGCTTTTTACGAATTTGGCAACAAACCAAGTAAAATGTTAGCAAGAGCTTTAGGAGAGGTAAGAGCGCAAAACCATATAGAGGGTATAAAATCAACAGGAGACAAGATAACAAAATCCCCACAGGAAATGGCGGAAGTATTTAGGAACTACTATGTGGGTCTGTACCAGTTGAAGGGGGAGCAGGAGTCAGAAAAAACTGGGGAGAGGGAGAGAAAAATAAAAGAGTATATAGAGAAGTCGGAAATGCCGAAGCTATCAGAAGAAATAGGAAGAAGTCTAGAAAACCCAATAACAGCGGAAGAAGTTAAAAATACGCTAAAGCAGTTAAAACCAGGTAAAGCACCAGGACCAGACGGTTTTAACCTCCTGTACTATAAGACATATGTAGAAGAACTGTTGCCGAGATTTTTAGATGCATTTAACTCGATACGGGAGGGACAGGAGATGCCAGAGGAAACCCTAATGGCACACATAGCGGTCATAAAGAAAGAGGGGAAAGACCCAGCGCAATGTGCCAACTATCGCCCAATTTCATTGCTGAATGTCGATCTAAAAATCTTTGCAAAGATCCTTGCTAATAGAATAATACCATACATTCCTGGGCTGGTACACCAAGATCAGGTGGGCTTTACGCCAGGAAGAGAAGGCAGGGAAAACACCCAACGAGTAATAAATGCTATCCACCTCTCGCAGACATATAAAATGCCATTAGTACTAGTATCCACCGATGCTGAAAAAGCATTCGATAGGGTAGATTGGAAATTTTTAAAAGCAATTATACAACATATAGGCCTGCGAGAGGGGGTGCAAAGATGGATCACGAGCCTTTATTCCAGACCCAAAGCGAAAATCAAGATAAACAGCATGATGTCCAAACCTTTCGAAATACGAAACGGGACACGGCAGGGATGCCCCTTGTCACCATTGATTTTTATTTTGACGTTAGAGCCTTTTCTGAGGACAATAAGATTATGTACAGATATTAGAGGTATAAAAGCGAAGGGGGGAGAACAGAAACTAGCGGCATTTGCTGATGACTTAATGTTTTTTGTCTCGGAACCAGTGTTATCTCTACCCCCACTGCTAGCTGAGATAGATAAGTATGGCAAACTTTCAAATTTCAGGGTGAACTATAACAAATCGGAAGCAATGGGGGTAGAGATGAGCATTATACAACAACAACAACTGACTAACTTCTTTCCATTTAGATGGACAAACTCGCATATAGGTTACCTGGGGACTAATATTCCAAAGAAACTAAGCAGAATACATGAGTTAAACCTAGCACCTTTGGCAAGACAATTGAAAAAAGACCTACAGAAATGGGATAAGGAGGTGTTTACCTGGTTTGGTAGGATAAACATTATTAAGATGAATGCAATGCCGAGAGTGCTGTATTTATTACAGACACTACCAACAAAAATATCTCAGGGAGTCCTCAAAGAAATCAGAGGGAAGTTTGTAGGATTTATATGGGCAGGGAAACCAGCTAGAGTAAGAAGAGATATCCTTACATTACCTAAGGAAAAGGGGGGAGTAGGATTTCCAGACCCGCTAGCCTATTACGAGGCAGTACATTTATCGAGAGCGCTAGACTGGTGTGTAAGGCCAAAAAATAAACCTTGGATTCTATTAGAACAAGCAGTGACAGAGATTCCACTGGAGGGACTAATATGGCTCTCGAAATCGGTGATACCTCAGACAGTGAAAAGACATCCGATGATAGGGACGACAATTAACATTGTGAAAAAAATATTTAAAAATTTAACAGATGAAAACGGAGCGAACCCGATGACACCATTTCTAGGGAACCCAGCGTTCGTACCGGGCATGAAGGACCTAGGGTTCGCGAATTTAAAAAATAGCGGACAAACCAGACTGATACATTTCCAGAGAGAGAATCGGATAATGACAAAGGAAGAAATAGAAAGGGATTTATCAGAGTACTTAGATCCCTACAGGAGGAGACAGTTAGGGGGATTTCTTTGATCTATACGGGGACATATTAGGATGAGAGAAACACCAACAGAGTTCGAGAAAATGTGTCTCAGGGGAGAGTCGGTGAGACATTCGCTTTCCATATTCTACTCCTTGATAAATGAAATGAAAGCACCGCGGGAGATAGGCTTTATCCAGAAGTGGGAAACAGACTTAGGGGTTAGATTCACGGAAATTCAGAAAAAAAAAATCTTCCAATTTAACCATAAAGCATCAATAGCTTCCAAATTCCAAGAAGGAGGATATAAGATACTGAGCCGATGGTATAGGACACCAGAGGTATTAAACCAGATTTACCCTCAGGTGTCAAACACCTGCTGGCGATGTCAAAAAGAAGAGGGAACACTCTTACATATTTTTTGGAATTGTGAGGGGGTTAAAGATTTCTGGAAAATGGTATCTGAAGTGATAGAAGAAATAACGGAGACAGCACTAGGAGAGGAACCGTCGACTTATCTGCTACTAGACATACCTATGTCAATGGAGAAATACAAAAGATCCCTTGTGAGACATTTAGTGGTTACAGCTAGATCGTGTATCCCGGTACTTTGGAAGAGCACATGCTATCCAAGTAAAGCACAATGGTTAGCTAAAATCAAGGAAATGCAATGCATGGAGAACCTTACGGCATTTCTGGGGGAGAGGGAGGAGATAGTGAGGGAGACATGGGAACCCTATGTGAGATGGGAGAGGCGGGGGAGGGGGGACCGGGGGGAGGACTAGGGAGGGATGACGAGGTGTAAGAGGAGAGGGGAAGGAGAGAGAGAGGGGATTTTCCCCTTTTTTTTACCTTTTTTTTTTTTTTTTTTTTGTTTTTTCTCTAAGCCCGGAAGAAGGGCTTGGGGGGGAGGGGGGGATGTGGTGTCTTGAACCAGGGGAGAACACGAGTAAGGGGACGATATGATAGGATGAAGTGGGATAGAAAGGAATAACAGTTTTTGGAAATGCAAGAAACACAGCAATAGAAAACTGTTTATATTGTGTGTATTGATACTAAACTGAGTTCAAGACAATGTAAAAGGTGAAAAATGTAAAATAAAGAATGTATAAAAAAAAGAATAAATAAACCTGTGCTGCAGCTGAATGGCGTACCTGCTAAGCAAATGATGGTTAACAATAAAACAAAGTAACATTACAGTATAACAGTGAGACATACCATACCTGCAAAGCAAATTCAATAAAACATAGTTAAAATAAAACATTGCAGTTTTAAAAAACAGTACCAATAGAGAGAGAACAATATATATAGAACAATAGTGAGCAAACAATAGAGCAGATAATAGAGAGCGAACATAAGAGAGAGAACAATAGAGAGAAGACAAATAAAACCACAACAATTTTTTTGTGTTTTTGTGTTTTTTTGCACTTTTATATAAACTGTAAAGGTTACAGATTAGGGTCTCTCAAAATGTGATGGCCATTTCATATTTCGAGGCCCTGTGCAAGTGTGCCCTAGGACTGTGTAGTGCTGTACCCTATGCTAATACTCCACTAGTATGTGGTAGCGTTTGAAACAGTCACCGATGCAGAGACCAGGTTGGTCAGGAAAGGAGGGACAAAAAAAGTGGGTGTCGCGCTTAAATCCGCGTTTTCTGCAGACACAACATCTTCTTTGGGGTGTTCTTTGGGCAGGGGTACCAGGGAGGACATATGGAAAATGTCTCTCATGCAGCCAGCTCACTGCATTTGCGTTGGGAAGTTGGGCCACAGCACCGTCTGGAAATAGAAGGGCTGTGATGATCTCTTTCTGGAAATTAAAGCGGAGTTCCACCCAAATTTACAACTATATCTTTTCACATTAATTACATTGCATAGATATTCCAACGTCACTCCAATATTTTTTTTTTTTCATTTAAATACCTTATTATTTCTCTTTGAAGGGTTACTTTCTGTCTTTCGCTCCCGCGTAGGCGTGTATCCGGCTTTTCCCCAGTGCCGCACTGTACTGGGAGTGATGTGTCATGCCTCCCAAGAGTCAGTGCGGCTCGCAGCCCAGCGAAATTTTGGGTGAGTTAGAAACAGGAAGTGACACGTGAGAGATAAACATTCACTGCATCAACTAAATGAGTGCTTGTGGGCTTCACATGCCCACAAGCAAAATGGAAACGTCCTTCCTCTTATTATATAAGTTATTCTTCTATACGAAATCGGACAGCGGATGTTTAAACACACCAGAACAGTGAGTATTATTTTACAATGCAAAAAAAAAATGAATGACAAAAAAAATGAATGGCCGCGGGACCTCCGCTTTAAGGAAAGATCCAGTTCGCCCTGAAGCTTTGTATAGCACATAAGCATTAAGCAGAGCCAATTGGAATAAATATACAGACACTTTTTTATACCAGTGTCTGGCCTTACAGGCAATCAGGTACAGCGCCAACAACCGGTCATTGAGGTCCACCCCTCCCATGTTAAGGTTGTATTCGTGGACACAGAGGGGTTTTGGAATTTGGACCGTCGAATCTGCCTGAAGGGAGAACAAAATGAAAACATTCCGTGAATCCCTCCACTTCACTGCTAACAAATTATTACGTTTCAAGCAGGCTCTCCCCCCTCATCTAAGTTGGGACACTACGAGCCGTTGGGGGAAGCCCTGGCGATTAGATCGCATGATTCCGTGACCAGGCAGTGTTGGCGGCTGTCCTAAGACCAAGACCAGATGTACGAGTAGCGCTGTGGACACCTGGCGGTTTGTCTTTTTTTTTTTTTTCTTTTCTTTTTTTTTTTTTTTGGGATGAGGATGAGGAGGGGCTGAGAGGGCGGAGAGGGCGGAGTACTTGCCTCCTGTGCATCTGAGCACCTGTCCACCTGTGCACCTTGCTGCTTGTGGAGACATGGAGACATGGAGACCATAGGACCGTGGACCGAAGCATCGTAGGAGCTAGCAGGCAGCAGCGTATGGAGTACTGGGCACTGCAAGGTCTAGGTATGAGGTCCATACACATCGTGGCGCATCCCGTGGCTGAAGCTCCTCATCAGAGGCTCGTTGGTAACCCGTTGGTAACCCGTAGCTCGCTGTTTGCAGCTAGTCCGTGACCCCCGGCTCTGCGGTCGGTATGTTGTAACGGAACTCTTCCATCGCCTCCCATCGCCTCCGTGCGCCCCGCACTCCCTTTGTGCCCCCCTTTGCTGCTCGTCCCGTTCGTCCCTCTGGCTGCTCTAATTCACCTCTGCGGTCGGTATGCTGTAACGGAGCTCTCCCATTGCCCCACATTACCTCCGTGCGCCCCGCCTCCCTTTACCGCTCGTCCCGCTTGTTCCTCTGGCTGCTCTAATTCATTTCACCTCACTGACTTTGTTAATGACTTTGTCAATGATTCCGTGACCAGGCAGTGTTGGCGGCTGTCCTAAGACCAAGACCAGATGTACGAGTAGTGCTGTGGACACCTGGCGGTTTGTCTTTTTTTTTTATTTATTTTTTATTTTATTATGAGTCCGGATTTCTCACACTTATATCACACTTATATCCACCGGCATAAAGGAGTAGTTCAGAGGTGGTGTGGAGCTCATTAAGAGCAGGGCTTGGCGGAGAAGCCACAGCTAACGTCCATCAGCTTGATTACAGAACACACTAGCAACTTGCAAGCCAGCAGCAGCAGCAATGTAGTGATGAGTCCGAGGAGGAATATAGTGAGGAGCCTGTTTGTTAAAAACTGCCAAAAACTGTTCCTACTCTTTTAGATCTTGTTTTAGACCTCTCTAGGTGACCAGCTACTCTCACCGGACCACCAGACCACTGGACCCCAACAATAATAAAAAAAGTGGGGTATGGGACCATAGAGCATATAGAGGGGAACAGGAAGATCTCGGTTAACACAGCACACTCCAGGTTTCGTGAGTAAAGACATTTGTCATACAGTATTGTTTGCAGGTCCCATGAAGGTCTGGAGTGGTGAGTAAAACAACACAGCACTGTATTGAACTACATTGGATGTGATAGCCGGTAAAAACAGAATTAATGTTAATACAAGGAGCAAGGAGCTTGAGTGAAGTAACATAAGTTGAGGGGTAAAAGAACTGTGAACAGAAATAATTGAGACAATTGAACTGTTGAACTGCTAACTATGATAAACAATGCTCAAGATTGGGATTAAATAATATAAGCCGCAGGGTGACCCCTATATAACAGTATAGATGTGTTGATCGGGGAAAACGTCCGAATCAAGTGGTGAGTGGCTATTTGAATCAACCTGGACAGCTCCTGAAAAAAATATATATATATATATATATATATAGAATAGAAAACGTTAATTCTATTTTATACAACATTTAGACTGTGAGGAGAAAAGGAAAAAAAAAAAAGAAAAAAAGAAGGAGAGTGCATATATTTCAAAGGAAAAAGCTTGAATCCAGCTTTAATCCAGCCTCTGGACTTCTTTTAAACTTTGCCTGAACCTTGTTTTAGGATAGGTCTGCTGTAAGGAGGCTGAGAAAGGCCTCATTGAAATTCATTACTATTCTACTGGCCTCCTTCATAAAAAATCATAAAAAATCATTCAAATAAAAACGAGACGCAGAAAGGGTGCTGACAATCTCAGATCTCTCATCCCGAACATTTTTTTTTTTTTCTCATACAGACCAAAGTTTAACCTAGAACTGGTATGGGCAGCCCACCCGATAGTATGAGACGCTGAGTAAGAGTACATGAAATAAGGGGGTATTCTTAGCCCAGAAATTATAGCAAATATCCCCCAGCGGTAGAATTACACCCCTACGTCCTGGACTCGAGTAGACACTAGTCGCGGTTGGATGAACACTTAGAGAGAAAGAAGGGAAAAAGAAAAGAAAAAAAAAAAAGGAAAGGGGGGAAAAACGGCGGAAAAAGCTATTGGTCAAATACTTATTATAGAATGATGGGAAGACCACTGCGAGGGACCATAGTAAACCCACCGAAAATAACCGATAGCCCAGGCACAATTAAAAAATATATGACAAAAAACCTAGCTAAAGAGACTCCGGAAAAAATGGCATCTACAAGGAAAAAAAATACAGAGATCGCACAGAAAACAGCACCAAGAAGACAGTCGCTGATGCCGGAAGGGGCAAAGGCGCCCCCTTTAGCAGATGACGATTATCAGGACGCGGAAGAGAGTCGATTGACAGAAGATGAGCTGCCAACAAAGAGAGAAATAATAAAAATGTTTGCGAGGATGGAGACGGTAATGAATAAAATGGAATCTTCCTTGAAAGGGGAAATGGTATTAATTCATGAGGACATGAACCATATTTTAAGGAGGGTGGAAGAAACAGAAGAAAGATTAGAGGCTCAAACAGCAGAAGTCATGGAACTTAAGGAACAGATGACAGAGATACAGAAAGAACAAAGATACTTAAAATATAGACTGGAAGATCAGGAGAACCGAAACAGAAGAAAAAATCTGAAGATAAGGGGTCTGCCGGATGAACAGGTGGAAGATTTGCAGGAAAAAACTGACAAAATATTTGGTCAAATGTTAGGTAAATCTGCAACGGAAAAAATAAAAATAGAGAGGATTCATAGGATAAGGAAGCCGGCAGGAATAGGGGAAGAATTGCCAAGAGACGTTATAGTGAGGTTTCACAACTTCCAAGACAAGGAGCAAATTCGAATGTACCTAAAAACCAATGGCCCGGCTAAATATGAGGAATCCATGCTACAAATCTTCCCTGACCTGGCAGCCGAAACACTAGCAAGAAAAAGAACATTAAAACCATTAGTAGAGCAACTCAAGCGACATGAGGTACAATACTTCTGGGGCTTCCCAGCCTGTCTAGTAGGAAGAAAGGAGGGGCGTTCTGCTACTTTAAGATTCCCCGAAGATACAATGGACTTTTTTAAGAAATTGAATATACCAGAAACGGAGATCCCGGGTTGGTGGGTAAAAGCACAGAGAAGATCATTGGATGAAGATCAGCAGCAATGGAAACGGATCACAAGAAAAAATAAATAAATTGAAGTCTAAGGCAGTGAGACAAGGGGGAGGTGGAGGGAGAGGGGGAGACCAAGGGGGGGAGGTGGGTGAGAGGGGATGGGAGATATGAGAAGTAGATTAATACTCGGACATAGGAAGACATAAAAAGAAAAAGATAAGGATGGTGGCACAGGATCCTCCTTGTGGAGAGGGCAACTGCACGCAAACCCGTCCTCTTGAGCCTCAACCTTAAGGGGGAGAGCCGTTGGGCCACATGGGAGAGGGCCACGGATCTTTAGACCTAGGGAAGGTCAATAGTCCCCAACATAGGGGGGGGAGGGAGGGGGAGTGGGGGGAGGGAGGGGAGATGGGGAGGGAAGGAATGGAGGGAAGGGGGGATCAGAGGGGGAGGTTGTAGGAGGGGAAGTAAAGGGGCCAGTAAATTTGCAACAACATATTTTAATTTCAGTACCCGATGCCAAAAATTAATATAATTTCTTATAATGTACGAGGGTTTAATGCCCCAATTAAAAGAGAGAATACAATGAGAGAATTAAAATTTTTGAAAGCAGATGTAGCTTTTATACAGGAGACGCATCTGACCACTGAGGCCAAGAGCAGGGTTCGGTCGGATGAGTTCCCTGGTTTTATGCGGACTCACCCATCAGTCGCACCAAAGGTGTAGCTATAGGTTTTTCCAGAAACGTCAGGTTTGAACTAGAGCAGATGAAGACAGACCCAGAAGGACGCTTTCTTTTTTTAAGAGGGAATCTGAATGGGGTTAGGATGTCCCTTGCGAATGTGTATGGACCAAATAAAAATTCATTAAAGTATCAGATAGGAATAGTGGAGGAGTTTATGAACTTTAAGAAAGGAGACGTCGTTATGGGAGGTGACTTTAATACATGTCTGGACCCGAAATTAGACAGTACGTCACATGCACAGAGCGCCGGAATTAGGGAGAGGAAAACCTTAAAAAGGAAAATGCATCAAAATCAACTTGTGGATGTCTGGAGATCTCAACACACAAGACAAAAAGATTACACCTTCTGGTCCCCTGTGCATGGGACGTACACAAGAATAGACTATTTCATAATAGAACATAAATTATTGGAGGTTGCTGTGGAATCAAATATTGGTATCATAACATTTTCCGGCCACGCACCAATAACATTACAATTGAAGATTGGAGAGAGTGTATCTGGGAAAAGGGACTGGAGATTAAATGAAGACCTATTAAGGGATAAAGATATTGAGAAGAGATAAAGGAAGGAAATTGAACATTTTTTTTTAGAAAATACTACGGAAGGAATGTCTTAATCAATAATTTGGGAAACCCATAAAGCATTTGTTAGGGGAATACTGATTAAAGAGGGAGCTCAGAAAAAAAAAAAAACAATGAAAAAAAATCAAGATTAGTAAAAGAAATTTCAAAACTTGAACAACTACATAAGGAGCTGGGTCAGAGAGAAATTCTCTTAAATATTAACATCAAAAGAGAAGAATTAAAGGGACTAATTGAACAGGAAACTCAAATCATTTTAAATTCGGTCAAGAAAGAAAAGTATATTTGGGGTAATAAGACAGGAAAATATTTGGCAAATATGGTCAAGAAAAAGAGAATAGCCAATTACATAGAAAAAATACAAAAAAATACGGGAGAAATAGGATACAAAACATCGGATATAGTTAAAATTTTTCTTGAATTCTATGAGAAACTTTACTCAATCAATAGGAAAAGCACTAAGGAAGAGGATATAATAAAAGGAGAACAAATTAAAACTTATTTAAGTAGAGTGAATTTAAATAAGATCTCAGAGGACAAATATAATTTTCTCAAAGAACCAATAAGAGAGGAGGAAATAAGTAAAGTTATCCGAGAGCTTTCAAACGGGAAAAGTCCTGGCCCTGATGGTCTGACCAGCTCATATTATAAAAAATACTCAGATATACTAACCCCAATACTGTGCTCTTACTTTAACGGGATAGGAGAAAAATGGGAGATGAGGAAAGAGGCGCTCGAAGCAATCATATCAGTTATACCTAAAGAGGACAAGGATGAGACTTTATGCTCAAGTTACAGACCGATTTCCCTCCTTAATGCGGATTTAAAAATATTCTCAAAAATTCTCGCGACTAGGGTGGAAAAAGTTATGCAAGATTTGGTTTATACAGACCAAGTAGGATTTATTACGGGTCGGGAAGGAAGGGACAATGGGATCAGAACCCTCTTGGTGATAGAACAGATTCGAAGAAGTGGAGCCCCAGGACTACTCCTATCTATAGACGCCGAAAAGGCTTTTGATAGGGTAGACTGGGGCTTCATGCAACAGACTCTAGATTCAATGGGCTTCGGCCCTAGACTGAGAGCCTGGGTCAGATCTTTATATAATAAACCCACAGCGAGAGTTAAAATTAATGGGACTCTTTCAGATGCACTGGAAATGAGAAATGGTACCCGACAGGGATGCCCCTTGTCTCCAATGCTATTTACCTTGGCATTGGAACCCCTTCTAAGTGTCATAAGGCAAAATGTGGACATCAAAGGGTCAATAACAGGGGGAGAAGAACACAAAATTGCTGCTTTACGCAGACGATATATTATTTTATGTAATGTACCCCAGGACAACGTTACCTAAATTGATGAAAATAATTGAAGAATATGGCAAAATCTCTAATTTTAAGATCAATTCCATTAAATCCGAAATACTGGGTATCAACATCTCTAAGAAAGATAGAAGCGTGTTACAAGAAGAATTTAAGTTTGCTTGGAAAAATGAATTAAAATATCTAGGAATCAAACTAGCAGTCTCCATAGAAAATATATACAAGATAAACTTTATGACTTTGTTGAGCGAGTTAAAAACGGAACTAAACAGAATCGCATCAGGACAATTGTCATGGAGTGGCAGAATAAACATTTATAAAATGATTATCCTGCCGAAGGTACTTTATAAAATGCAGATGCTTCCAATACCAATTCCTCAAGCCTACTTTAAAAAATTAAAATCAATGTTAGTTAAATTTATCTGGAGGGGGAAAAAACCACGTGTTAAATTGAGTACTTTAATTAAAGATAAATCACAAGGAGGGTTAGGGGCACCGGACTTAAGTAAATATCACCATGCAATAGTAATTTCACGTCTTATAGATTGGGTGAAAAACAACACAGAAAAAAGATGGGTACAGCTAGAAATTTCGATGAGTAAATCTACATTAGGTAAATTAATTTGGGTTCCGGCACAATACAGGGGAAATAATGCAGACTTTCACTATATCACGAGATATGCTCTAAAAATTTGGGATCAAACACACAAAAAAATAAATGGGATTATAACTCCCCCTTAATACCCTTAACGGACACAAGATATTTCCCACCCGGGGAAATAAATAGCTTTGGAAAATGGTTTTTACAAGAAAATATAAAATTAAAAGATCTGATGAAGTATAATAGGCTATTAACAATGCAGGAATTAAAAAATAAAAATGAAATAATATCAATTAACGAATGGCGGTACACACAACTCAAACATTTTTTTAATAGTCTTCCCCAACCGATTAGAGAAGGGACAAACCTTCTTCCCCTGGAAAAATTATGCGAAGGAAAAATTGAGAAGGGAACAATCTCCAAGATATATCAGATATTAAATGATACAAGAACACAGAACACCTTCCATTTATCGATAGATGGGAAGAGGAATTGGGTTCTCGGCCGAACGAGCTCGAGATCAACCAAATATTAACCAGGGTCCATGAAACCACAATAAACAATGACACCAGAGAACTAAACTACAAGTGCTTGGTTAGATGGTATCTGACTCCTGATAAACTATATAAGTTCTCTGGCTCAGCTTCACAGCAATGCTGGAGAGATTGTGGTGAAGTAGGTACCATGGCTCATGTTTGGTGGAAGTGCCCCAAAATAAAACCATATTGGAGGGAGATCAGAAAAAAAAATAAAAGAGATCACAAATAATGTAGTCCCGAATGACCCTTGGGCTTGCATTCTGCATGGAGCCCGAATTCCAACAAAACAATACTTAAAGACTTTGACTCCGGAGCTTTTAAACGCGGCAAAACATCGAATAGCGCTGAACTGGCGGAAAAAAGAGCCCTTCACTAAGAGGGTGGTGTTGTAAAGTAGAAGAAACGTATAATTTAGAATCGTTAAGGTTTAGGGACGAAGAGAAAGGGGAAGAGTTCATGGAAAGGTGGGATAAATGGAAAAGGTTCAAAAATACAATGAGTTATATTGACATCATGGGTATTCAATATTAATTTCTGATGAACTGAAGAGAGGTTGGACCTTGAGTAGCATATGGCCGGGAAAGGATTGCATGGGGAGCGACTGGTGGGGGGGAGATTGAGCGGGCAGGAGTATGCACGGGCGGTCTCTCTTTAGTAGTCAGGCGAGTGCTAAGGCGCAATGGATAGGATGAAGAGAGGGGAGGGAATGTTCTATATTGGCATCTAAAAGGTAAGGAAGTTTGAGATAAGGAAAAAGAAACTGGCAGGGGAGGTGGGGGGTGGGGGGTGGGGGAGGAGGGGGAGGGGATGAAAGGGTATTCTTATCCACTCAGACTCGGAGTGTTTCGCTGTTTCTTTTCCTACAAAAAAAAAAAGAAGAGGAAACAATCAAAAAAAAAAAAAAGAAAACAATTAAAATAATAGAGAACCACTAATGATGCAATACCATAGAGGAGATGATATAGGCAAGTGAAGTATGGGCCAAGAGCGTGGTCCTCTCCTCGCCCAATAGATCCGTTTTTTTATCTTTGGTAGAGTCTGAAGTGTAAAAAAAAAACAAGGAGTAAACAAGGCTGCAAACTGTTGGTTAAAGTGGTTTACAAGGGGGCACCAAATTTGTGGAGCCGATCGTATCCAGGGTCACCCCAAAGACGACAGCGCTCATTGTCATTGAAATGAATAAACTGCAAGATCGGCTTGTATCGTGTCCTGGTCATGGAGGCAGAGAACACGGTCAGTGGACCAATATCACTGCAACTCACTTTTTTTTAACTATGCCCATGAGGGAGGCCCAGGAAGGCTGCAGCCACAATATCGTCACTCCCGCGCATGCGTGTGGGAGACTTCTTTTCGGCAAGGTCCGGCGTCTGCCGGGCCTTAAGCCGAAAATCCCCTATGCGCATGTGAACCTATGCACTGTCCATATATGGAAAAGCAACATACTCACCACAATAGTCCAACCAGCTGCAAATACTCATTTAGGAAATTCCTTGGTGACCCCCAGGTCACTAGAACTAGTGCCCACATTGGAATATTTATCTTCTATTACTTTTCTGGGGATAACCCAAAATTTGTGATATTTTTTTACTTTCAATTCAATAACAGTAAACAGGACAAACAGAGAGGGTGAATCTCCCTAATGGGGGCACAGACAGCAACTGACAGGGGTTCTAATCTTTTATTTAAAACAAAGCAAACAGTTCACCATTGAATAGTTTCCCATGCAGGGGGTTCTCTCTACTAATGCAAGAAAAAAAGAATTCAGCCTCGTGGCTTTCTTTGCAGCTTTACTGCCATGATCCTCCAGACCATCAAACACACAGTCCCAGTGCTTGTGCACAAAATGCTGTACCTTTGTCAGCATGACTGTTTCTTCTGCAGCTACCAGCTGCTACATACTCACAGGTTTGGGCCTATGTCTGCTAACCTTCCAACTTTTAAACTTCAGAATAAGGGACATCTGAGGGAGTATGTTATGCGAGGGTGCAGGTGTCAAGAGAGTGATATGCACATTATATGCACACAGTCCATTCATATCTCACTATTGCACCTCTCCTCAGATATAGGAGAGGGGAGTGAAACCCATCCCAACCTAAAAGCATACCAGAATACCTCCATCCCTCAATATATTATACAAAAACAAGGAGGTAGCGGAGTCGGGACTTTAAATGAGGTATAAAGGTATAATAAATTGGGGAAATAGACTAACCTGAATGTCAAAGTTCCCTATAAATAAACCAGTATCCACTTTACATTTATGATACAGAAATGTAATCACAAAACAATTCATAATCATCATTAATTTAATAACACATGATTAGTTAGGGAAACATGATTAATGACATACAGGCATGATAATAAATACATCAAAGAATGATAAAAAATGAATAAATAAACGACATGATCAACATGTGCAAGAATAAATTGACTCCACTGCTGCCACGCACATATTGATCGATATGTCTTTTTCCTCCACTTCCATGTAAGTGTTTCTAACCATTATTAAAAGCTCAGTGCCTACGTTATTACGCTATGTGCTTCTTCTGTTTAGCTTTTCCTTTATACATCAGTGTTTGGGTTTGACCGTTTGGGAGGTACCATCTTTACGTATTGGACATCTTCCTCTCGTTTGGTGGTGTTGCCATATGAAGATCGGATCCTGCATTGTCACAGCCTTTGTATACATTCAGCTTTGTTGACCCTCTGGGCGTAGGCTTACTAGGGGTTCAACACATTTGGTAAGCCTCTGCTTTATTGGTGGCGGGTATATCACTAGTGTGCATCACGTTCAAGAGTGAATCACCGTTGGTCTGGGAACATTCACCCAGCTCATACATCATTAACCACTTGCTTACTGGGCACATATATCCCCCTCCTGCCCAGGTGAAATTTCAGCTTTCGGCACTGCATCGCTTTAACTAACAATTGCGCGGTCGTGCGACGTGGCTCCCAAACAAAATTGACGTCCTTTTTTCCCCACAAGTAGAGCTTTCTTTTGGTGGTATTTGATCGCCTGTGCGGTTTTTATTTTTTGCGCTATAAACAAAAAAGTGAGACAATTTTGAAAAAAATACAATATTTTTTACTTCTTGCTATAATAAATATCCCAATTTAAAAAAAAAAAACATTTTTTTTTCTCAGTTTAGGCCGATACGTATTCTTCTACATATTTTTGGTAAAAAAAAAAAAAAAATCGCAATAAGCGACTGGTTTGCGCAAAAGTTATAGCGCTTACAAAATAGGGGACAGAATTATTTTTTTTTTATTATTTTTTTTTTACTAGAAATGGCGGCGATCTGCGCCATTTTTAATGGGACTGCGGTGTTATGGCGGACACATCGGACACATTTTTGGCGCCATTCACATTTATACTGCGATCAGTGCTATAAATATGCACTAATTACAGTATAAATGTGACTGGCATTGAAGGGGTTAACACTAGGGGGTGAGGAAGGGGTTAAATGTATCCCTGCTTAGTGTTCTAACTGTAGGTGGAGGGGGGTGACTGGGGGGGTGACCGATCTGTGTCTCTATGTACAAGAGACACAGATCCGTCTCCTCTCCAGAGACAGCACCGTCTCCAGAGACTGTGTAAAACGGCAATGAGAGATGATCTCATATGTTTACATATGAGATCCTCTCTCATTGGCCGCACAGATCGCCTCGCGAACGGCCACTCTGATTGGCCGTTCGCGGCGATCTGTAATTGGCTGTGTCCGAGGGACACGGCCAACACAGATTTTCCCCGCAGCGCGCTCTAGAGCGCGCGCGGGGACCGCCCTAAGGGGCGGACGTCAATTGACGGCAGTTTGGAGATTGGGATCCGCACTGTAGCCGTCAATTGACGGCAGGCGGATCCCAAGTGGTTAAAGTTTTTTCACCATCTAATATTTGGACTTTTTTTATTATATTTGTCCTTTCTTTTTTGTTCACATATCATTCACTTGATTTTTTCATTATTATTATTACTTAGTTTTTTTGTAGCTGCTCACTTATTTTTTTGTTTTTGTGTTTTAATACATTAATAATAGTTTGAGCTTGTGTAGAGCATCCGAGGATGTACACTCTATGCGTTTCATGGTCGCCTGCCACTCATCAGGAGTTTGGATGCATAGAGAATGGTCTAGAATAAAATAAGTATAAAGATTTGTAGTGGTAGTTTCTGGGGATCCACTACACCGCATCAATGGCGACCCTAGGGGGGGGGCCAGAGGAGGCCCTGACCCCCCAACATTATGCTGTGCCCCACCATGTGCCACCCCAAAAAAAAATGTTATGCACAGGGTGCAGGGGTCAAGAGAGTGATATGCACATTATATGCACACAGTCCATTCATATCTCACTATTGCACCTCTCCTCAGTTATAGGAAAGGGGAGTGAGACCCATCCCAACCTAAAAGCATACCAGAATACCTCCATCCCTCAATATATTATACAAAAACAAGGAGGTAGTGGAGTCCTGACCCCCCCCCCCCCAACATTATGCTGTGCCCCACCAATAAAAAAAATGTTTTTTTTTGTATTTTTCTCAGGCCGCCGCTGGAGTAACACAGTCTCTCCTGAGAGGGAGAGCATCCCCAGTCAGCTCCTGCGGGGGATTCCTCCCCCTCCCTCTGCTCGTTGACACTGCATAATGCAAGCGCTCACACAACCTAGCTCCTGCCCGATCTGCTCCTTCCCCTGCATCCTCATTGGCACGGAGAAGAGCGAGTTGCAGGAAGGACTCCACGAGCACTGTGGGGGGGCCCAAGCCTTCATCTCAGTTACTGAAAAAACAGACTGATTTCTCCCGTCCTTAGGACTGGAAAACCAGCCTGTAAATTCCGAAAGTGGTGACTGCAAGCTGAGCCGAGTGTCAGTCTATGACCCTCTTTCACAGCCCAGCGAGTCCAGCCACCCCCCACCCCCACTTTCCTCACATACGAGCAGGGAGGAATACAGCTCCTCTTTCTCCTTCCAGTCCCGCCCACACTATCCGGTGTGCTGTATCTGAAGAGAGGGGATGTGTGGACGGGAAATATGAAAATCAGCAGCATTCCTGGCCGTGTGTGAATGATGCCTGAGATTCTAGCCTGGATAGTGGGTAAGTGTGTGCACTGCAGACTGCAGTACACTGTAATCACTGAACTGCATTATCTCCATCCATTCTCTCCCCCATCTGTCTCCCTCCCCCTCTCCTTTTCTTTCAAGACATTCACAATTTACTTTCACTTTCATTTAGGCAGGTAATATACGGTGCAAATTACTTTCCTGCATCCACAGATTGCATGATTCTCCCATCAACACAGACAGTGGTGACAGGGGAATATATAAAGCAACCACTAGTGATAATCTGCTCATGGTTCAAATCTCAGCCAGTTCCTGCTGAACCAGCTGAGATTTAAACTGTCTATGGCTGGTCTTAGCTCTTAGGCAGCCCATACATTGATCACTTTTTTTTATTCAACTATTAGGTTGAATGAAAAAAAAAAAAGAAATGATCCAATTCCCCCATCTACACAATATAGGTAGATTGGGGAATGCTCCCAGTGTGGACCAGTGCTGGAACAACCAGAGTTGCTGTCCTGTCCCGGCTATTCACAGAGCTGGTCTCTGTCTCCATGGCAGCGGCGGCAGCACATTGGAACCCAGTGCTGGTTACTTTATGGGGCTGATGCAGTGTTGCCAACCTACCAGATTGAAATTCACTGACATGGCACCCAAAATTTACTGGCACGGCCAAGTTTTTACTGGCAGTTTCAAAAGTTACAAAATTACAAGTTTTAAGTGTAAGTTCCAGTATTTAGGCTACGTACAATATGCAATTAGCAATGTGATTTGAGGTAAATATTAGGGCAAAAAGCATATTTCTTATTTTATTTTCAATATATTAAGTAGCTAAGGGACAGGACTCGGGAGGGCAATACACTAGAATAGGTGATGCACTCATGAAATTGACTCTCAGAGTGATACTGACAGCAGTGTGCAGCAGCACAGATGATGATGACATCTCACTGACATGACACATCCCCTCCTGAGGCACAGTGACAGTGTCTCTCCATGCCAGGTGGTCCCTTCAGTCCACTCCAGTCCAAACAGCACTGACAGTCCTGCTCCTGGCTTGCCTTATTCCCATCCTGCAGACCCACACACGAGGCTCCGGCTGTTCCGCTCGGTTTCCTTGCACCATGACATCACACTAAATGCTCAGACACTGCCCCCACCAGACCCACCCCCCCACCAGCACCACCTGAACACACTTCAGCAGGCACTTGGATGGTCTCAGCCGGCTCCGGATCCGAGCTCCATATGCACAGTTACGAGCCAAGCATCACAGCCATATTTTTTACTGTCAACCTTTTCCTCTTACTGTCATTTACTGGCAGGAGAAAAGTGCACTTTTTTACTGGCTGCCAGTAAAAATACTGGCGGTTGGCAACACTGATGTAACCTCAGACAGACTTGATGATGTTGAGATCAGGGATCTGTGGGAGCCAAACCATCACTTCCATCCAGGACTCCTTGTTCTTCTTTAGGCTGAAGATAGTTCTTAATGACATTGACTGTATGTTTGGGGTTGTTCTGCTGCAGAATAAATTTGGGGCCAATCACATGCCTCCCTGAAGGTATGGCATGATGGATAAGTAACTGCCTGTATTTCTCACCACTGAGGACACCATTTATCCTGACCAAATTTGCAGAACGCAAGGCTAAACTTGCAAGGAACCTCCACCATGCTTCACTGTTCCCTGCAGACACTCATTATTATGCCATTCTCCAGCCCTTCGGCAAAGGAAGTGCCTCCTGCTACGGCCAAATTTTTAAAATTTTTACTCAACAGACCAGATCACCTGCTGCCATTTTCTGCACCCCAGTTTCTATATGTTCATGCATAGTTGAGTCGCTTAGCCTTGTTTCCACCTCAGAGGTATTACTTTTTGGCTGCAATTCCTCCATGAAGACCACTTCTGGCCAGACATCTCCAAACAGTAGATGGTTGTACCCATTGGTTTCCACAATGGAGAACTGGATGAATGGATAGGTTTGCTTTGAATATTAAAGATGAATCAAATGGCATTTAAATTAGTGTTGGCTAAAAAAAAAACGTTATGCACTAAGTGGGTCTCTAATACATATAAAAAGTTTATCATTATTTAAAGCAGTGACGCTTCACCAAAGACCTTTTATAGGGACTATTCAAGCCTGTTTAAAGAGATGATCTTAAATGCCATTGTTAATCATTTTTTTGGTGTGAAGTAGTGGCTGTGATCATTGAAAGAGAAAAAGAGGTAGCTTCAGGGAGTATGAGCTTCCAGAGTGACTGAGATACCAGAGGAGTGTTGTTCTCAGATTTCAATAGGTCTTTTCAGGTAGTCTAGCTTCAATCACTAGTGGAATTAGTTGATGGTTGTGCAATATAGAAGTGAGGTGACACCATGGGGTTGATTTACTAAAACTGGAGCACTCAGAATCTGGTGCATCTGTGCATGGTAGCCAATCAGCATCTAAATTCAGCCTGTTTAATTAAGCTTTGGCAATAAAACCTGGAAGCCGAATGGTTTCTATTCTTTCTTCTTTCTATAAGTTTTCCCCCGGGAAGAAATAACTAATTTTGGACAGGCCTCTAAAACTGGGATCGATATCCTCCTTCCATCGATCCCAGAGCCTCTCTATTTTAGGCGAGTTCATCCCAATCAGGGTCCCATACAGAACCGAAAGTGGTTTCTGTAACTCCTCCTGCGACAGGACCTCCTCAACAGGGTCGAGTTGTAGCAAGGGCCTAACAGCAAACTGAGCTCCGATTGCGTGTCGAAGCTGGAGGTAACGAAAGAACATCCAGCCCGGCAAGCAAAACTCCCGGCATAGCTGCGCAAAAGACAGCGGCACGCCACCTGGCATAATGTCCCTGAGGGTCTTCACTCCGTGTCTGGCCCAGACCTGCGGGTCAGGGACCGGATGGAGGTGAGGGAGAGCCTGATTTCCCCAGAGGGGCTGAACCGGAGACCATCTATTTCCCCGGGAGAAACGCTTCCTAGCCGCCACCCAGACTCTATACGTAGTAGGCAATAGGAGTCGGTACAGACTCATACGCTCGAGTGCCCCTGTAGGCAAAATTCCGCAGGTCCATTATGGAGCCCAGGCAAGCCGCCTCCAGACACACTGCCGCATTCGTGCGAGTCCCCACAAACCACCAATAAATGGACACCAAAACAGCTGCTCAGTAATACACCTGAAGGTTGGGTAGAGCGAGGCCACCCGACTGCGTAGGGAGCTGGAGTGTGGATCTAGCAAGCTTGGGAACAGCTCCCCCCTAAAGAAAGGAAGTAATGCACTTATCCACATCCCTAAAGAAGGAGACCGGAATCCAGACTGGGCAGTTGCGGAACACATAGAGAAATTTGGGCAATAGGATCATCTTGAAAATACTAATTCGACCAAGGATATTCAGGGGAACCCCCAACCACGCCACACACGGCTCCCGTAGGGTAGTCAGCAGGGGATAAACATTACGGGCATAGAACCGGCCTATATCCCTCATCACCACCACCCCCAGATACCTAAACTCAGAGACCCAATTCAGGGGAGACGGGGCAGAAAGGGCGGAAGCCTGGTCATCCAGAGGGAAAATAACCGATTTGGACCAATTTATTTTGACCCCTGAAAATTTCCCAAAGAAATCGAATGTGTCAAGGGCAGCCAAGAGCGAGGATATAACAGGGCATTGTCGGCATATAGGGATATCCTCTTCTCCAGCCCCCCCACCACAAGCCCCCGATTTCTCAGAGAGCCCCTGACCAAAATCGCCAGAGGCTCCAGTGCCAAGGCAAAGAGGCCAGGAGAAAGAGGACAACCCTGCCGAGTGCCTCTGAACAACTGAAATGGATCCGAGACCCACCCATTTGTAAGGACCCGCGCGCTCGGGCGCCCATATAGCATCCGTACCCAGTGAATAAAATTAGGGCCAAAGCCGAAACCGCGTAGGACCTCCCATAGATATTCCCATTCAACCAAATCGAAGGCCTTTTCGGCGTCAAGGGAGGCAACTACGCGAGATCCGGTCGAGTCATGAGTCAGGGATAAGTTTAAAAACAGGCATCGGATATTGATGTCGGTACCCTTACCCGGCATGAACCCGGTCTGGTCCACATGCACCAGCTCAGAGATTACTCCAGATAGACGCACAGCAAGAATTTTAGCAAGGATCTTAGCATCCACATTCAGCAGGAATATGGGCCTATAAGAGGCACAGTCCAAGGGATATTTACCAGGTTTGGGCACCAACACAATGACCGCCTCAGCCATAGAGTCAGGCAGGGCACCCTGTTGTTTACAGTCAGAAAGAAGGGACGTCAGTTTGGGCGCCAGAAGCTCCATATGCTGAGAATAGAATTCCGTCGGGAGACCATCATAATAATTAGCATCAGAGGGGGTAGCCACAAATTCCCCCTTCACACTGCCCAGCCTCCTCCTCCCTATCCACCAGGATCTTAGACCCCAGCTTCTGCGACAAGGAAATCTGGGAGATGTACTTACCCCGAACAAAAGCCTTGAAGGCGTCCCACCCAACACTGGAGCCAACCGAGTCCTGATTCAGAGTCCAGTAATTACATATAGATTCCTCCATATCCTCCTGAATCCCAGCATCTAGTAAAAGAGGGAAGAATATGGGATTCCCACCTAATAGTCAATAGTGTAGTACTCACCGATATTATCGGGGGGTGCAATCCAATATACAATGCAACAAAAAATAAAACAAAAAATAAAAATAGACTGCTGCACACCTTGAAGAGTTTACTACAAATTTATTATGATAAGTATCAAAACAGAACATACGCATGTAAGGCATTAAAAACACAGGCTACCCAAAATGGGATAAACCTACCCAAGGAGTTCCCCAAGGATACCCACTCAAATAATCGGCATTGACCAGTGACTAACAAGAAAAAAACTCGATCATCCTCAAGGGAGATCAGAGTCTATATGTAGCCCACTCACCCTCCACACAACACACAGACACCCCCCACCTGAAGCACAAAGGAGACCCAACTACTAACAATTATCTGTCATGAATATGCAACAAGTCTATCTGCTTACCTGATCTCCATGTGTCTATTAGAGGCTGACCTTGCTCTGGTTCCCCTTTTTATCACTTCCTCTTCCTGTATGGCTCCACCCTAGTCCATCCCAGGAAGCCTATATTAACCGTTGCTCTACAGGTCTGCAGTGCTGTTCAACAGTGTTCCTATGCTTACTTCCTGTCTGCAGTGTATTGCTAGTTCCTGGTTGCAGAGTGCTACGATCATCTTCCGTGTACCGTTTTGGCTTGTCCCCGACTTCCCTGTCTGCCTGTGCCCCTGACTATTTGCATGTTCCACGGTTATCCTTGTCTGCCTGTTGCCCTGACCTCGGCCTGTCCATCACCACTGTTTGTCCTGCTGGCTGCCTCCCCCTTCTCCCTGCGGAGTGTGACTTGAGGAATCCCGGGAACGCGACCTGGACCCAGTTGCGGCCAAGACCATCCCTACCACCAAGGGCTCTGGTGAATACAAAACTGGGTCTTAGACTCCGCGCCCTGGGTGACCTTGGGTTCACGCTTCGTCTCTGCTAGCGGCAGTCGGCCATAGGATTCACCACCCTGTGGTGCATCCCTGACCCCTACGGGGTGCACTTGTCATCTGGCCACAGGTGACCTGACAGTTTGAACAGCCATGAATCCGGCCGACATGCCGCTCCCCGCAGATGATCCATTACAGTGCATTGTTCGCAGACTCGAGACGCATGAAGCTAATCAGGATCAGGTGATGCGTTTCCTTCAGGATCTGGCTTCCCGCTTTGATCAGCTTCAGACCTCGCTGGGAACCCCGAATCTGCAACCCCAAGTACAACCAGCAGCTGCACCTGTTGCACCAGTCGCAGAGTCGCATTCACTGAAGTTATCACCTCCTATCCGTTTTTCTGGAGACTCCAAAGCCTGCAGGGGATTCCTTAGCCAATGCACTATTCATTTTGAGCTCCTGCCCCAGTACTTCTTGTCTGATCGGGCCAAGATAGCCTATATCATTTCTCTCCTCTCCGGGGAAGCCTTAGCCTGGGCTGCCCCTCTGTGGGAATTGAATGATCCGGTGGTTTCTAGCCTGCCTGTTTTCTTGAAACTTTTTCGGAATATCTTTGAAGAACCGGCTCGTGTCTCTTCAGCAGCCAGCGCCCTTTTACGTCTCCGCCAAGAATCCCGTTCAGTGGGACAATATTCTCTTCAGTTCCGTATCCACTCAGCTGAACTTAGCTGGAACAATGAGGCCTTAGTCGCAACCTTTTTGCATGGCCTATCTGATAAAGTGAAGGATGAACTAGCAGGAAGAACCATCCCCACTGATCTGGACGGAGTGATCTCCTTGTGTAATCAGATCGATATTCGCTTTCAGGAAAGGACCCTAGAAAAGCGACGCCAACATCCCTTGGCCCTTAGTCAGCCTGAGCTCCCCTCTCTTCGACCCGTGGAGCATCCCTTGCCAACTGAGGAACCCATGCAGCTGGGTCGGACCAGACTATCCCCTGAGGAACGTGCCAGGCGCAGAACTCTAGGCCTGTGTCTATACTGTGGGGGCAAAAGTCATTTTCGTGACACTTGCCCTCTTCGCCCCGAGAAACGCTCGGCTTCAATACATCTGGAAGGTGGAGTATTGGATCCAGAAATATCTCCTTCACCTTCTCGTCTTTTTCTTCCTGTGTCCCTTCATTTTGGTGCTTCTTCTCATTCGGTCTCGGCATATCTGGATTCCGGAGCCGCTGGCAATTTCATAGACTGGGAAATCGCATCGTCTATGAGACTTACCCTTTTGCCCCTCACCACACCATTGGTGGTCTCGGCGATTGATGGCACTGTTCTCCCGGGGGGTCCTATTCGCTTCCAGACGGTCCCTGTTAAGATGTCAGTAGGCACACTTCACCAGGAGTGGATATCCTTCCTTGTTCTACCTAAGACCTCAGCTCCTATCGTTTTGGGTCTTCCTTGGTTAAGACTCCATTCTCCTCACATTGACTGGACTGCCGGACAGATCCTGGCTTGGGGTCCCTCCTGTTCCACGTCTTGCCTACCCAAGGTTGTCCCAAAAGAGAAACTTCCTGTTGCCACCATTCCAGAATCTTTTGCTCGTCCCACCACATGTAGTGATGTCCGGAATGTGTCCTGCAATAGTCAGGCTGATGCACTTTCTAGCCAATGTAGCACTCTGGATGAGGAGCCCGTCTGTGAACCTGAGCCGATCATTCACTCCAGTTTACCGTTGACTGTCCCTAAAACGCACAGCCAGGCTAACTTGTCTGCGAGTTCTGCAGTCACTACGCCTTGTGATGCGATTCGGGTAATCGCTACACCTGAATATGCTATTCAATCGGCCTCTGCATCAGCTATGCCAGGTCAGTCCATGCCCAGTGAGCCTCCTACCTTTTCTTGTTCAGGCCCTCCTGCAACCTGTCTAAGGGGCTCAATCCATCCTTTGGATAGATTGCCATCGTCGGCCAAATGGGGTTTTCTACCTTGTTTTCAGGGCTCTCTGCATTCTGCTGGTTTCCCTGCTATCCAGCTTGACTCCTGTGCCCTGTCACCTTCTAACCAACCTGACTTCAGGGTTCCTCGGACCTCTGCCCAGTCTGATGGTCCTGTGCTTAATCCCCAGTTCATCTTTAAGGGTCTGCTTGATCCTCCTCGGATTCCTGTTGACCCTCTCATGCCCTTACTTATTCCTAAAAGGCCTTTGGTCCTCAATAGGTCCTCTCCTCCTGTCCCTACTTCGGTTCTGGTCAATGAGGATACTCAAGTTCTGGATTCTCGTCTCTGCAGAGGCATTCTTCAGTACCTTGTGCTTTGGAGAGGATTTGGTCCTGAGGAGGCGTCTTGGATTTCTGCATCTGAGATCTTTGCGCCCCATTTGTCGAGGAGGTTTCTTCTGGGATTCCCCTTTAGCCCTGGCTCCAGGCTGGGGAGGGGGAGGGGCCTTAAGAGGGAGGGTACTGTCATGAATATGCAACAAGTCTATCTGCTTACCTGATCTCCATGTGTCTATTAGAGGCTGACCTTGCTCTGGTTCCCCTTTTTATCACTTCCTCTTCCTGTATGGCTCCACCCTAGTCCATCCCAGGAAGCCTATATTAACCGTTGCTCTACAGGTCTGCAGTGCTGTTCAACAGTGTTCCTATGCTTACTTCCTGTCTGCAGTGTATTGCTAGTTCCTGGTTGCAGAGTGCTACGATCATCTTCCGTGTACCGTTTTGGCTTGTCCCCGACTTCCCTGTCTGCCTGTGCCCCTGACTATTTGCATGTTCCACGGTTATCCTTGTCTGCCTGTTGCCCTGACCTCGGCCTGTCCATCACCACTGTTTGTCCTGCTGGCTGCCTCCCCCTTCTCCCTGCGGAGTGTGACTTGAGGAATCCCAGGAACGCGACCTGGACCCAGTTGCGGCCAAGACCATCCCTACCACCAAGGGCTCTGGTGAATACAAAACTGGGTCTTAGACTCCGCGCCCTGGGTGACCTTGGGTTCACGCTTCGTCTCTGCTAGCGGCAGTCGGCCATAGGATTCACCACCCTGTGGTGCATCCCTGACCCCTACGGGGTGCACTTGTCATCTGGCCACAGGTGACCTGACATTATCCTAATGATTCCCACACCAGGCAGTGGTTCCCTGTAACAACAGGTGAAAAATTCCACTGTCTAAGTGGGAAAGTGCAACTAAGGCCGGGTACACACGGACAAACATGTATGGTGAAAGCGGTCTGTCGGACCGTTTTCACCATACATGTCTGCCAGAGGGCTTCTGTACGATGGTTGTACACACCATCGTACAGAAGTCCGCGCGTAAACAATACGCGGGGCGTGTCCGCGGTGTCGCCGCGTCGATGACGCGGTGTCGCCGCGACAATGACGCGGCGACGTGGGCGGCCCGCCTTTAAAATGCTTCCACGCATGCGTCGAAGTCATTCGACGCATGCGAGGGACGGCGGGCGCCTGGACATGTACGGTAGGTCTGTACTGACGACCGTACATGTCCGAGCGGGCAGAATTCCAGCGGACTGTTTTAAAACAAGTCCAGGAATATTTGTCTGCTGGGAAAAGGCCCGGCGGGCAAATGTTTGCTGGAATTCGGCCCGCTCGCGCCCACACACGACCAAACATGTCTGCTGAAACTGGCCTGCGGGCCAGTTTCAGCAGACATGTTTGGTCGTGAGTATGGGGCCTTAGAGGGATACCTCAAAAAGGGACATGAAAAAAATCCACTAAACTGTGGTATAAAAGTACTGCTCCATTAGGGGTTAATGGCAGCATCTAGGGTCCAGTATCTGGACAGGCGCCACAACCTCATACCCCCGGTTTCCCCAAGGGACACCACTATACAAATGGGGGCATGATCAGAGATTCCTCTAGCCAAATGACAGGCCTCCCGAGTCCAGTTAAGGGCCGGTACAGAGGCAAACACTAGGTCAATTCGAGACAGGGTCTTATATGTGGCAGAGTGACAGTTATATTCCCGGGTACAGGGATGATAGTGCCTCCACACATCTGTCAGGCTATACGTCTCCGCCCACCGGGAGAGGTCTGACGAAGGCCTAGCAGAAGGGTGCAGCCTGTCCAGATCCTGAGAGAGGACCATATTAAAATCCCCAATGACATAGAAATGCGGTGAGTCATAAGCCAGGATAATCCCCATGAGATCATACAGCAGTTGTATTGAGGCTGACGGAGGAAGATACACTCCAGCCAACACCAATCGCCTATCATATATGCTTGCATGTAAAACCACATACCTACCCCCTGGATCCGTGCGCACCTCCAAAAGCTGGAAAGGCAATGATTTCTTAACAAGCACACTAACCCCTCGAGCATAACATGAATAAGTGGAGTGATAGACTGAACCAATCCAGGACCTCCGCAAGGCACGGACTCTAGGACCCGTCAAATGAGGCTCCAAGAGGATACAAACATGAGGAGCAGCCTTTTGTAAATATTGAAACACCAGGGACCTCTTAACTGCTGAATTAAGGCCCCGGGTTTTCGAGGAACAATCTTTAACTGGGCCATGGTACCCCATGAAATAGATAAACTTATAGTGGAGTGAAAGGAGGTGAGGCACGAAATCCCAGGGGCATAGGCTCCCCAAACCCCAAATCGTAGTTGAAGAACCTGTAGGACAAAAAAGTCATGCATGTCATAAATGAGCAAGTTAAAACAGAACCCCTTAAAAACTGCAACCGCAGCACAAAGAACAAACCACCCCACCCCCCACCCCGCAACCCCATCCCAAACATGGAGAGCATTACCCCCGAACAACAGACAACAGGTCTTTCAAACCAAGTCAATAAGGTAGAGGGCTATGAACCAGAGGGGTCCGCACCCAAGTCCAGGTGTCGGTCCAGACCGGAGATGCTGGCCACCACAGGTCCTGCAGGGAAAAAGAAAAAGAACCCCATAGCCATACATATAGTCACCAGAGACACACCAGAGACACTAAAGGATGAGTCATCGTAACAAAGGCAGTCTGGTATAGTGCCAATCCAAATAGGAATACACAGGGCAGCACAGTACAATAGGTGGTGAGCAGATCAACTTCACCTGCAAGCAGGGGTACAAAGCTTTAACGTTACAGTACCTGAGAGTAACAATAGTTTCAGCAGTCCACCAGACAAAACTCCCCGGGGTCCAGCCAAAACAGAACTGGAACAGATGGCCAGGGCAACAAGGGGAGGCAGTCCAGAGGCATGAAACAGGAACAAGGGCATCACAGCAGCAAACTCACAATCAGAGGCCATCTCTCCCCTCTCAGCGATGAGGCGGCAGGGTATCAATCCAGGAGGAGGCTTCCCGCGGGGAGGTAAAGAACCTAGTCGTCTCCCCATCCTGCATGTGTAGCCGCGCAGGAAACAGCATCCTGTAGTGGATGGCACGGGCTCGTAGCAGGGCCTTCACTTGGTCGAAGGATTTCCGCTGTTTCTGGGTCGCAAGCG